>NC_080715.1:12902072-13267072 GCF_019097595.1 Hemibagrus wyckioides
TGAATTCAATGATTTGGAGGGGTGTCCCAAAACATTTGGCAACATAGTGTATGAACCAATTCTCCGTCACAACAAACCATAGCGCACTTACACATTAAACAGTGTCTTAAGGGAATGACTGAATGATGCGTAATAAATAACACAGCTACAATAACCAAATAAACCTCCAGTCTCACCAGTGCACTTTAAACAAACTTACATATTTCATTAGTATTACTAAAAAGCAACCGAGCCATGCACGCGCAAAGATGGTCACCAAATAGCTTCATCAAATTAAACTACGCGCACTAATAATGTTTACGTGTTTACCAAAGAGTTTTACTTTTCTTGATTTCTGTTGACAGCAAAAAAACAAAAACAAACGTAAAGAACGTAATAAAAACGCTTACATTAATATAGTGAACTGTTCAGCACTGTGGCATCATGGCTACATCATACTACCATACTAAATAGTGTGTACTAAATAAAATAAAAAGCGACATATGTCCTTAGATGTGTTGCCCTAGTTTGCCATACTACATAGTACGAAAGTATGGATCAGAAAAGTTCACTTCCGGCTTGGCGGTGCAGTGAAAAACGTCAAAACAAAAGTCCTTAATAATAGCGTTAGAGTCCTGACGCATTAAAATTAATACAGTGTTATTTTCTTGTTACTTCTGTGCACAAACCAGATACAGTAAAACGATAAACCTTTTTCTTGGGTAAATTATTAATAAATTGACTTCTTTAATAAATATGAAAAAGAAGAAATTTACATATGGTGTATATGGTACTCCTGATCTATGAAATTATATTTCAGAGATTATGTTTCAGATATTTTTACAGCATTTACAACATTCATTTATACACAGTTAGCTATGTATTTGCTTTAGTCATGGTTTGGCAAATCATGTTTTCCTTTTCCAAACTGTACAATAAGCGTCTAGCAAATGCCTTTTTTTTATAGTGTGATTGCCTACTGGTATATGGAGTACGTATATACTATATGGCCAAAGGTTTGTGGACAGCAGTCCAGTACACCCATATGTGGTTATTGGACATCCCATTCAAAATTTCTCCTCATTCTTCTGGGTAGTCTTTCCCCCTAGATTTTGTAAAGTCAAAGTCAAAGTCAAAGAAGCTTTATTGTCACTTCAACCATATATAGCAGATGCAGTACACAGGGAAGTGAAACAATGTTCCTCCTAGACCAGAGGTGCTACACATAACACAGACAAAGTACAGTGACGCAGACAAACATAGAGCTATAACATAGAGATGGAGTGTAGTTGTGTGGGTTTTCCCATTAATTGATCCACAAGAGCATTAGTAAGGCCAGGCATTATCTTGGGTGAAAGGTCCTGGTACACAGTCTGCATTCCAGTCCACCCCAAAGGTTTTGAGTTAGATTGAGGTCGGGGCTCTGTGCACGCCACTCAATTCTTCCACTCGACGCTTGGGAAACCATGTCTGCATGGATGTTGGTTTTTGCACAGGAGCATTGTGATGCTGGAATAGGTTTGGCCCCTTTAGTTCCAGTGATGGGAAATCTTGACGCTACTGAACAAAAAAGATGTCCTATACAATTCTGTGCTTTCAACTTGGCAATAGTTTGGGGTAGGCCCAAATGTAGATGTGATGGTCAAGTGTCCACATACTTTTGGAAAACATAATACAGACTTGAAATAAACATAACATTTGAAGTAATTAACTTACTGTCAAAGGATTTATTAAAAAAAGCTTCCTGTCTTTATTGGATTGGTTTTGTCCACAAAACTGAAGGTACATTTATGAGTATATGTGGTATTTCTCTATCTATCTATCTATCTATCTATCTATCTATCTATCTATCTATCTATCTATCTATCTATCTATCTATCTATCTATCTATCTATCTATCTATCTATCTATCTATCTATCTATCTATCTGCTATTTTGTTTATTTATTCGTTAATTCTTTACAAGACCAACACATCATACTTTTAATCCAGTTACAGTTAGGTTTAATGTTGTGAAATTTCCACATTTCTGTTATGACTTTCATTATAACAGCTACACGCAGCCATTCCCTCACTTTCATTTGAAGTTAATACAACAAACAAATACAGCTTCATACCAAGAAACCACTACAACATCTGTCCTGAATATTTTCGTCTGGCAGAAAACGTTATAGAAAAAGTTATATAAAAGCTAAATAAAAGTATACTAGCAGAATGTTTCGGCAGAGTTTCAGATATTTCCAGCAAATAACAAGGCATGTATTTCTTTATATTAGTATATATAATAATTAAAATACATAATATATTCTATGATGGAGCACATTAATGTAAACCTGTGATTTAAATAACAGCCAGCACTACTGTCAGAGCTGCTGTTATGGAGAAGTAACTCTCTTTGTCCTTCCAAAAGATAAATAAATTAACAACAACCATTGGGTAATTGTGTATTGTCTCATTATAATTGTCAATGACTCCTTCAGAATGCTGTCTTTTTTCTTTCTTTGCCTCTCTTGGCTCAATCTCACTCATCACCGCTTTTGTTTTTCTGTGCCTCTGCTCATGAGAGGGGCAGCAGAGACCACAAACAACATCAGGACATGTGAATGAAAAGCCGGCCAGTCCGCTCCCTCAGCTTTAACAGGCCAACGAGCCCATTTTATTTTCTATTATGTGGGTGTAGAATGGGGTGTTCTTTTAATGTATGGAATTTAAGTGCTGGGTGGAGCAGTATTTAGTAAGGAAGCGTTTTATAGCTTAAAATGGTTAAGGAGATTGAGTGCAAGTGATGGGGAGTTGTGGTCACGGCTGCTGCGGTGAGGAAACCCAAAGCCTGCCGTCTGACCAGCACCACAGTAACAGCATACTTCCCATTCTTCCTCCAAACCTCAGGCCAGCCATGCCAATTCTTCTCACTGAGGGCTCAAAGGCTCCCCTCCTCCCCCTTGGGGATGAATGGAGGCTTGAAGAGCGTATACGGTCACTGTGTGTGAACAGTCGTAACTGTGGAATGTAATTCATTGTAATGGTTTTTGGCTTTTTTGTGGTGAAGTTGCAAGTTTATTTTTTGCCTGCTTTTTTTTTCCCTCTCTGTGTTTACATGGATGGCTAAGAGCTGGACATATGGTATGCGTTTGTCAGATTTAGCATCCTGACACACCTACACATGCATATAATCTTTCTCATGAAGTAAGACAACATGAATGGTGGGATGGATGATGGATGAATAGAATTGTGCACCCATTTTAAGTTTTTCTGAATGACCATCCTACAGCACTGTCCATTGTAATATCAGTAATGCTTAACAGGGGGCAGCAGAAGTCAACTTCAAGCTGCTGGAGTAGTGGCCTTTTTGTCCACTCTCTGGGACTGTATACTCTTTTCAGAGAGACTCCTCAGCCCTGAGCAGCCTGATGTTTTCCCTAGAGCACGTTGCCAGCACAGTGGCAGCCATGATGAGGAAATGATAATGGACAGTGCTCAGAGCAGCACTAGCTGTCAAACTCGCTTAGAGAAATGTCACTGCCTTTCTTTTTCTCCTCTCCGGCTGGCAGTTACTGGCTTTGACCGTTTCGGCTGAAAACATGAAATGCTGTGCTTGTCTTCTTCCTCACTTGTTTCAGTGTGCTCATGTTTCTGTGCCCTTTGCTGAGGTTAATGCTCAGATCAGTCACAATGTAGACCAAGCGCAGACAAATTTGCAACACAAACTTGAAATTCTTCAGCGTGTTTCCAAGGTCGAGTCTGATTTTGGCACATTTACCAAAGACTACAAAAGACCTCTTGAGACATTTCCATTTTTATGATGTCACTCCAGTTTATCTGAGGTTTCACTTCAGATTTCGTGCTATTGTGTTATATAAGAAGATCTGCGTTTCTGAATTAGAAAAAAAAGAGAGAGAGATAGAGGGAGACTGAGATGTGTGAATGAGTGGTGGAGTCCGAGCGCCAGGGTGACGCAGGCGGCCGCAAGAGAGGGCTTATAAAATGTGAATCATCTTGCACCCTGTTTTTAGACAAACCATGAAAATGCTGGAATGAGAGGGCACTTAATTTAGCCTCCTCTTTTTTAACTTTCCTGTGGCTGGTAATTCATGCATAGCAGCAAGCAGACCGGATTTTTGGGGGAGAAAGCATTGAGAACCTTTGACCAGGCGGCCTAGCACCCAACTCTGGAGCCCATTAGTGTAGCCACCAAGCTGCCGTCCTTAATCAAGTGGCACCATGGAGGAGAGGAGATAAGAGAGTACAGATGAGATAAAAAAGGAAAAGGGAGCACATAAAATTTATGACTTCTCACTCTCCTCTCCTTATTCTCCTCTCTTTAGTCTTCTCTCTCTCTCTTCTCCTCTCTTTAGTCTCCTCTCTCTCATCTCCTCTTCTCTTCTCTCCTCTCCTCTCCTCTCCTCTCTTTAGTCTCCTCTCCTCTTTTTAGTCTCCTCTCCTCTCCTCTCCTCTCCTCTCCCTTCTAATTAGAATCCTGTTAATGTTTTCTTTTATTTTTTATTTTAATCCTTTTCCTTTAATATGATACCTGTCTATGTATGACAGTAACTATATGGCACATTTTTTAAAATACTGTTACCATTTAGCAGTTTAAGTGTTTGTGCTTAAGCCCCATTCATTCATTTTACACCCTTTCATAAGAGTGATTTGCCTCCAGTAGGTCTACCTTTTAGACTTAACATGGCTTTATGAAGTTCAGTGGAAATCCAGGTATTCAGGCTAATTTGTATTGCAAACAGCCAATAGATTGCTCTTATTGCATTTAGGATATGCATATAAAAATTTGTTATATTGCATCAGTACTGCAGTCGTGTTAGCTCTAATTCAGGCAATAATATGAAGAGCCCTAGAAAGCTGTTAAATGAAGTGTTTGTGGTGCAGAATGCAAAGATAATGACAACGTGATGGTTATAGGTTAAAGTTCTGGGAAGACTGGCATAGACTTTGGTCTTCTTGGAAAACAGGAACTATAATATCATTACCTCTCAGCTATGATCTTCAAACAAGGCTGGAGTCACAAAGTCCATGAATCAGATTTGTGTCTGTTTACAACAACTGACTTAACTGGCAAGGCCATGTTTTTATGAGAGTTAAGTTTTGGTGAACCTGTTTGCCATTTCAGGTGGAATTTTGACAATTATTTAATATTTAATGTCTTTACTTTAGGATAATGAAGACAAAACCTGTTCCATAATGCTGCAGAAAGCATAAAGAAAAGAAAAAAAGGAAAAACCAGCAAAAGATTTTAAAACCAGCAGCAGGAAGCAATTTGATGCTTTTCTATTCTACTGTAACTTAATGTCCTAAACTGTATATGTTTGATCTATTTGTATTTACACTATATATAACAAACTAATTAAAAAAACATAATATGGTTTAATAGAAGCAGAACAGCTTCAATGTGCCTTGGTATAGAGACTATGAGTCTCTGAATTTTTTTTTTGTCTTTTCATGTTACTCAAAAAAACTCCCATTGGTGTTTAACTGGATGTTTAATCTTCATAATCATTAAGTCATTTTATTACATACATACATACATTACATACATACATAATCATTAAGTCAGTTTATTTTATTCTACATGCTATATATATATATATATAGAATAAAATAAATGTAGAATAAAATAAACTTAATTAATTTACAGAATATGCAGCATGGTGGCACAACAGGTAGTGTTTCAAGGCAAAGGGTTTGATCCTGAGCTCTAATACTATGGTTTCCGCTCACCTCTCAAATGCCAGTAGGCAATGTGGTGACTGTAAATTTCTACCTTGGTAAAAAAAAAAAGTATGTGTTCCACACTGCAAGAAACTGGCACCCTATCCAGGGTGTATTCCCAACTTTCATATCTACTGTAACCCAGATGCACTTTTATTTCACTTCTATTTCAAGGTATAAAAATAGTAAGGTGGCAGTACAGCATTGTCACCTCACAACCCCAGGGTCCCCAGCTGGATCCAGTTGCTAAAAGTGCAGAGTTTGACATTTTCTTCAGTTTCCTCTTACTTCCCAAACATGCCAGTATGTGGATGGCTGACTCTAAATTGTCCCTAGGTGTGAATGAACGTGCAAATTGGTGTGTGTGTGTTTGTGTGAGTGTTTGATGTCCAGCAATGGACTGGCATCCCATCCAGGGTGTATTCCTGTCCCGCCCAGTGCTCTCCTGATCCTTAACCAGGCTCCAGGTTTACTGTGACTGACCAGGATAAAGCACCTATGGGGGATGAATAAAACTAAGAGTGTGAGTTGAAGCGAACAGAAAGATTTTTGTTTACTTGCAGGCCTTATTTCAAACATATTGTCTACTTGCATTACTGAGACATCTACAGTATTTTTTTAAAAAGTGAGCTACACACAGTCCTGGAACTCATTCTCCCTTTGCTCCGTTCTCTTTCCAATGGGGAAGCTTGTTGACAAATTAAGATGTGTCATTTCAGTTTAAAGTGCCCTGCATGGATTACAGCAAGCATTCCTTGAGCACACAGCAACACATATACACACAGCCTCAGCGCATAATAAGCACTGTCCCGACTATGTGGTTTGTGTTTCCCCATGTGCAATCGTAGAGAAGCCACATGAAAAGTTCTTGGTATTAAAGGACAAGTCTTGGTTGGGAGGGATTTTGTCATGCAACAAGACTGTGTTTTTTACTTTTTTCTCAACTTTTTGGAGAAATTCAGCCACTGCTGCATTAGTCAGTCAAACCACACATTTCTCTCTCACCACTGGGTTTGTAAGTGGCTGGTGTTTTTCATTAATGGGTAATTGGGTATATCTCTTCAATCTCTGATTTAAGTATGTAGCTTTATATTCTGATGGGAATCTAATTATGGCACATTAGCATAGTGGATGTTTCATTATTAGCTTAAAGCTTAAAAACGTTTCTGTATCATATCAAGAAAATCTGTATCAATGAGGGAAGGAGGGCCTATGATGGTTTAGTGATTAGCCTCTGTTGTGTGTGGGGTGTCCCCATGCTTCGGGGGTGTACTCCTGTTTCCTCCCCAGTCCAAAGACATGCGTTGTGGGCTGATTGGTGTCTCTAAATTGTCCTTAATTCTTGAATGAGTGTGTGTGCTATTGTGATCTGGTTGGCTTCCAGTCCAGGGTGTCCCCTGCACTGTGCCTTGAGTCCACTGGAATTGGCTTCAGGCTCCCTGTGACCCTGTGTAGGATAAGTGGTAAAGAAAATGGATAGATAGATAATTGTGAAGCCCATTTCTGTTAAATATAGTATAGTGTTTTTGCCCAAAACACAGCAGTAGCTCTATAAAAGTGCTGGGATTTAAACTCACAACCTTCCTACCAGCTCACACTCTTAAGGCTGTGCTACCATGTCTCTAATTAGCTAAACACAAGGATATAATGCCATTGCTGCCTAACTTTAATTCAGTTTGTATACCACTTCTAACAACAGACATTGTCACAAAGTGATTTTAGATATGAACGAAGAAACCTTGATCAAAACCAATAGTTTAAATGGAACCCTCTTCTGGATGACACCTGAGAGTAGGACTACAGTATACATTTCATTTCTTACACAGTCTTGTTATACCCAATTTAGTGTTTTTTTTGGTCAGATTGATGATTTCTACACGATGAGCTGCCAACAAACCCTTTACAACACATTTTCTCCATCTAGCTGGTATGCTTGAAACACTGAACTCTCATTTTTGAGTTTCTCTTCTCCTCTGTTTAGCCACTCATCCATCCATCCATCCATCCATTCTTCCAACTCGCCATCTGCCTGTCCACCAATCCATCAATTGATCCGCACCTGCTGCCTGTTTCATCAAACAGGAGAAAGAGACAGAAGTGCACGAAGACAAGAAGAATCCATTATTACAGAGAAACCCAGAATAGACATCTTTTTATTACAAGCCGGTCCAGTGGTGGTGGTGGTGAGGAAATTACAGGGAGCTCTTCTCACACATAAAACGGTTGCAATGCTGAAACCAGGAACCTCAATAAAGGCTGAATTAGAAAATCTTTAGTTTTTTACTCCCCTTATTTTTTAAAAAACATTTCTTCATTTTTTTCCCCCTCTCTTCTGAGTTTTGTTTTATGTTTTGCTTCAGCAGGCTGTTTTGTGGCTTCTCTCTGAAGCCTGTGGTAGGAAAATACGCTCACTTGTGGCCAGCTGGAATGCCACTCCTGAACTTAACATCTGTTGGGAGGAAGATGTTAAAAGGGGTAGGGTTATAGCATGAAAAAAAGCTGCTAATCTTATGCTCAGATTTTGCAAATTTGTGTCATGTGTTGCTCTGGAGCACACAAACAGTATCCTCAAGATGCCTGTGGAAAGATGAGTTGGTCTTTAGATCTTTGAGGATCCTTTACGGCTCCATATTTATGTGAAATGCAGAGTGGTTACTCCACATCCGCTCCTCGATTGAGCATTTAATTACTTCTTAAACAGCTTGTCATCTCTGTGTAGTAATATGTAACAGGTGTTGTTTGTGCATGAGCATGACAAACCACTTTATAGATATCATGCCTTATTTTCTCTAATATCCTCCATGTTGTAAATGCAATATCATGTCATATGGCATGGCATATCAAGGAATATGTTGGAGATGGAGTAGCAAAGCACACCATCTTCAGGTAAAGCGTTCCTGTTTTGTTTCAATAGCAAATTGCATCTACCAGTTTCACCACAGTGGAGGGCCTAAGCAGTCTGGTGGTGGTTCGGGGTATTATGGGCCACTCCCTACATGTTGCTAATTGGTGTAATCACTGCAGTAATGAAGTATGGTGGTTTCTCCAAGTGTGATTACAGGTCGTCAGCTCCCAGAGGAAATGAGGGGTTGGGGAGCAGTGGAATTCTCTGTGATATGGGTGTTGTTGCTCATTTACGGGATGTGCGAGCGAGGCGTGTGCTGTTGTTTTGACGCTGTTGCTGATGGTAGCTGCTGTCAGGCATTCTGTCAGGAAGTAAACAAACTGGGTGCAGATGGCCTTTGATTTTCCCCAGCTTCCTTGTTCGAGTCTTATCTAAGAGTTTGCCACTTTCTACAGGACGTAGTGCTTTGTGTGAGTGTGTCCAGAGGAAGCTTTCTTTGCTTAAAAGTTTCTCTTTGATGTCTCAGGATATTAAATACTGATTCTCATTTCATTTAGATATTAACTTTGGTACACGTTTCTACTAACATTCTTTAGGATTATTCAGGTTTTGCACAGTAACATCCGATTAAAACATATTTTGCTAGGTTGAAATGTGGAGTAATAAATAATTTAATTTGAACAATGAATAAAAAAAGACCACCATAAATGTCATACACAGATATTTTACACCTGTATTACTACATTTAAAATTAAAATAATAGTTTACTTGGCACTTATTGTTCTTTTCTTCAATTATACATACATTCCATTCATTAAACCATTTTCTGTACTGATTATCCAACACAAGCTTGTGGGGAGCTTAGATCTTATTCCAGGAGACGTGGGGCACAAGGCAGAGGACACAATGGACGGGGTGCCAAACCAATGCAGGGCGCACACACACACACACACACACACACATACACACACACACACACACACACACACAGACAGTCAACAATTTAGAGATACCTCGGCCAACAAAGTATATTTCTTTGGACTGGGGAGGAAACCTTGAGTACATGGATGAAACCTGTTAAGCATGGGTAGAAACTACAGAGCCCAACCATGATAAGTGAGGTGAACATAAAATATACTTACAAATGCTAGAAAATGAAAGTACTATTAAAAACAACAAAAATACACTATAGTACTTATATAGTGTAATCAACAAATGTACATTAGTATGTTTGTAGTAAACTTTGTAGTAACTCTGAATGATGCTTGATACCCCTTGGCAGAACTGAATAACAATACAGTATACAGTATATATGATTACTGGGGTATTTTGTGTTGTGAAAAAGACCTGAAGTGACAGGAGACAAAGGACCTGAGTAGATTTATGCAAATGTTTCTCTTTTCTTTCCATATGATTCAGTTTTTTTTAGCAGAAACTATACAGACTTTTCCCTAAGGGTGTGTGTTGAAGACACACTCAGGAATAGCCAAAATGACACCAAAACTAGTATATATATTTTTTATTTATTATTATTTACATTTTCTTTTTTCACTGTAGTATTAACTAATTTCTGCATGAATTGTTTCTAAAATATTCATCATAATAACTATTAAATAAAACCTTATTCCATGAACACAATTTTTTACACTTTGTATATAAAACACCTTCAGCTGAAATAAATGTGTGTTAGGAGAGTGTGAAGACAAATCTGAAAGATTGTGACTATCCATGACCTGAATTTGACACCACTGGTTTAGTCTGCATTGGTCCACTAGGATAATTACTTTTAAACAGTGGGTAATTGGAGGCTAGTGTTCCGATGTGTGACTTTCACCCGCTTTGCCATTTAAAATAACCACAGTCTAGGCTCCAAAGTAGATACTTCACAGTAACACTGGCACTATGAAGGCACCCTGTATGTTGCGTTAAAGAAGATTTATTGCTATTGTCCTCCGATTACTCAAATATGTGCACATGTGAGAACAAGTCAGCGTGTGGACTGACTCCATGAATGTGGATAAACTGAGAAAGTTAGCTACTTACACGGATTGATAGCTAATAATTCTTCAATCAGGAGTTAGCTATTAGTTGTCCAGAAGAAATGTAAGGCTGTACAAGTAATGCTAAGTCGCTTGCTTAGTTCTTAATGAACAAACAAATCATTACTTTATTATTACTTACTGAGAAATTATTCAGTATTCATCTGCAGTTATTAGTTTGGTATTACTTGGGTGTTAATCTAGCACTACTCCTTATTTCCTGTTTAGTCCCTTATGAGTTACTGAACACGACCATTCATTTTGCTGATTATCAGTTACCATAATCTGATACTATTCTAGGTTCTAAACCTGTTTGCATAGCTTTGACACTGAGTATATAAAAATCTTTTATAAGACCATCTACGTTGGGCTCATTTCCTTATGGCATGATAGCCAAGAGTCACTGCCTAAAGTACACACCTTCATGTACCTTTTGAACCCCCATTCCAGATTTAGTAGCTCTTTGCTGTTATAACAACCTCCACTCTTCTGGGAAAGCTTTCCATTAGATTTTGGAGCGTGGTTGTGTGGATTTACTCATTCAGCCTCAAGAGCAATAGTGAGGTCAGGTACGGATGTCAGATGAGGAGGTCTGGCGTGCAGTTCATTGCAAAGGTGTTTATTGGGGTTGAGGTCAGGGCTCTGTGCAGGTCACACAAGTTCTTCTATGCCAGCCTTGGCAAGCAATGTCTTCATGGAGGTTACTTTGTGCAAAGGAACACTGCCATGCTGTAAAAGGTTCTAGAACAGGGAAATTATAATGCTGTATATGGGTGTAATATTCAGGTGTACACAAAAGTTTTGAGCATTTAATGTACCTGTTACAAGTGCTGTCTCTTGTGCCTTTGCTGATATTTTTGTGCCATAGTTAGGGGTTCTCCATTTAGGTATCTTTAAATAGCGTATATCTTAATGTAGTCTGCTAAAATGCCATTTCAGAAAAGTAAATGCATTAAATGCCAGATTGGTAGCCATTTAGATCAACTTTAGTAGAAGTCCAGATTATTCCAATTTTTTCTCACAATTGATTATTGTACATCTGCACAGGTTTAGCCTATTTAAATTACATCCAGTATTAAGGGATTATCAAAAATTTAGTCCTAATCTTTTGATTGTTAGTCAAGTTGTACAATATACATGCAAGCATTTGGTGTCCAAAAAAACCCACCAATTCTTTATTTTTAAAAAAAATAACTATCAATAAATTAGTTAATTTAACTTTTAATTAGTTCATATAAGATTCGAGCAAGTCTTTAATGGATGGATTTCTGTTTCCCCCTTTTACCATCTTCATGGCAATGAAATAACCTTTTCTGAGAAATCAGTGACTCACAGAGTAGGCGTCTATTTTAACTCCCTATAATGTGGTGTCGCTTAGTTAGCTTATTTTTCTGAGTCTCTTTTTCCTTGGGGTTTCTCTGAATCACCTTTACTATGCGAATGATAAACTTATCCTCATTCTACAGACCTTAACACAAACACCTAGCTACATTTAGGGCAGCCTATTGCACTATGGTTTTGCACACAGATGATGAAATAGGACATTCACCATCAAAGTCCACTGTGAGGTATTTATGGAGAATAATTTTCCTCCATCTGAAATGCGGAAAAAAGGAGTCTTGTTTTCAGGTTGTTTGCTATGGTCGACTTGTCCTTAGGTGAAGAAGAACGAGCTAAGTCTTCTGTGTCCTGCTTCCTAACCTCAGAGTTAACCCCAGACTCCGTCTGCCCCCACGCTGCACGACTTAAATAGGGACAGTATGGGGCTTATGGCAGAACCTCGGATAGAGAGTGTGTGTGTGTGTGTGTGTGTGTGTAGAGGTGGCAAGGCAGTGATTAATGCTGTTTATGGTGATTTAACATGTTTATGAGAACGTTATTCTGCACAACTTGGCTGTGGGATTAATCACTTATAAGGAAGCGCTGACTCAATGGCAGTGTCCAGTAAAATAACCGACAACAATTGAAACAGCTCCTGGAGTTTATACTGACTATACATCATAATGGCACTCTAATCAAAACAGCTTCACTTTGATATCTTCAGTATTTACTATGTGTCTCCTTCCTGAAAGTGACGTGACCTTTTTTTGTGAATCATCAATCATAGTTACTTTTACGTTTGACTGACCAAGCCAGGAAAATTAGGGAGCTTACTTGGAATACATTTTTTTAAAGTTTGCTTTAATAAGACTACTGGTCCTTAAACTTAAGTGTTCCTTTTTCTTTTTTAAACATCAAAGTAATAATACTTTGATGTGAATAGAGTTTTGTGTACTTTACCCACCCGTGCAAAGTGGCAAGGTCAGTTGAAAAAGTGTCGCAGCAATGCATGACCTAGATTCTTTTCTTATGTTATCTCCAAATGTCTAGGTTTCACTGCCCAATTGCCTCTGGATGGCTGGATATATTATATATATATATATATATATATATATATATATATATATACACTACCAGTCAAAAGTTTGGACACACCTTTTAATTCAATGTTTAATTCAATGTTTTTGTTTAGGGATCAAGCACCATGATAAAACTGGCTCACATGAAGACCATCCCAGGAAAGCAAGACCAAAATTTACCTCTGCTGCAGAGGAGAAGTTCATTTAGAGTTACCAGCCTCAGAAATCACCAATTAACAGCACTTCAGATTATGAAGGCTTTACAGGGCATCAGTAGCAGACAAATCTCAATTGAAACCATTGAAACGAGATTATTGTGTATTTCGGCCGCCTTTAGCAGAAATAAACATCAGGAAAGACCATGGAATTAGAAGATGTGTCAAAACTTTTGACTGGTAGTGTATATATATATATATATATATATATATATATATATATATACACTATATTGCCAAAAGTATTCGCTCACCTGCCTTGACTCGCATATGAACTTAAGTGACATCCCATTCCTAATCCATAGGGTTCAGTATGACGTCGGTCCACCCTTTGCAGCTATAACAGCTTCAACTCTTCTGAGAAGGCTGTCCACAAGGTTTAGGAGTGTGTTTATGGGAATTTTTGACCATTCTTCCAGAAGTGCATTTGTGAGGTCACACACTGATGTTGGACGAGAAGGCCTGGCTCTCAGTCTCCACTCTAATTCATCCCAAAGGTGTTCTATCAGGTTGAGGTCAGGACTCTGTGCAGGCCAGTCAAGTTCCTCCACACCAGACTCTGTCATCCATGTCTTTATGGACCTTGCTTTGTGCACTGGTGCACAGTCATGTTGGAAGAGGAAGGGGCCAGCTCCAAACTGTTCCGACAAAGTTGGGAGCATGGAATTGTCCGAAATGTCTTGGTATGCTGAAGCATTCAGAGTTCCTTTCACTGGAACTAAGAGGCCAAGCCCAGCTCCTGAAAAACAACCCCACACCATAATCCCCCCTCCACCAAACTTTACACTTGGCACAATGCAGTCAGACAAGTACCGTTCTCCTGGCAACCGCCAAACCCAGACTCGTCCATCAGATTGCCAGATGGAGAAGCGCAATTCGTCACTCCAGAAAACCCGTCTCCACTGCTCTAGAGTCCAGTGGCGGCGTGCTTTACACCACTGCATCCGACGCTTTGCATTGCACTTGGTGATGTATGGCTTGGATGCAGCTGCTCGGCCATGGAAACCCATTCCATGAAGCTATCTGCGCATTGTTCTTGAGCTAATCTGAAGGCCACATGAAGTTTGGAGGTCTGTAGCAATTGACTCTGCAGAAAGTTGGCGACCTCTTCGCACTATGCGCCTCAGCATCCGCTGACCCCGCTCCGTCAGTTTACGTGGCCTACCACTTCGTGGCTGAGTTGCTGTCATTCCCAAACACTTCCACGTTCTTATAATACAGCTGACAGTTGACTGTGGAATATTTAGGAGCGAAGAAATTTCACGACTGGATTTGTTGCACAGGTGGCATCCTATCACAGTTCCACGCTGGAATTCACTGAGCTCCTGAGAGCGACCCATTCTTTCACAAATGTTTGTAAAAACAGTCTGCATGCCTAGGTGCTTGATTTTATACACCTGTGGCCATGGAAGTGATTGGAATACCTGATTCTGATTATTTGGATGGGTGAGCGAATACCTTTGGCAATATAGTGTATATATATATATATATATATATATATATATATATATATATATATGACTCCCTCCAGTTTTTAAACCTCACTCTAACACACCCTAATCTAATGATACAATCATATGATAGATAGATAGATAGACAGACAGACAGACAGACAGACAGACAGAGATAGATAGATAGATAGATAGATAGATAGATAGATAGATAGATAGATAGATAGATAGATAGATAGATAGATAGATAGATAGATAGATAGATAGATAGATGAAATGAATTAGCTAATATACCTTAAATTAAGCCAATTTATGTTTTCTTGAAATTGAGTGTTTGTCATGAGTAGGAATAGATTCCCAGGAAATCTTAACCCAGACATTACTAACACCTCTTGCTGTAAAGATCAATATTGACCTTTGTGGTAATTATAACTCCCTCAACATGATTCACCCCAGTGGGGCATATGTCAACAACAAGCTTTTCTGATTCGGATTACCTGATCAAGGTAGGGCGAAATTTAATTTTGTTAACTTCAATATTTATCCCTTACCACTGCATTGCTGACCTCTGCTCTGCTCCTGGTTTGCCCTAAAACATTAAAATGAGCTTTAAATATATTACTTAGCAAGCACTACAGTTTACATTAATGGTACTGCACTCCATATATGCAAGAAGTGCTTTTCATATCTGCCTACTTCCATCTAAGAACCAGTTTGCTTGCAGTTATGACATTATGTCATGATGAAAAAGCTTGTGTACAGGAACGGCACGCACAATCCGTTCTTTTCCCTTCTGCCTTGTCAATCAATGAGGAAAAAGTAGTTAAATCTCTCTGTTAGCCATACATGTAATTACAGCTTGCCAAACTGTTACTAAATATGCTCTCACTGGGTTTCTGGTTTTGTTTTTTCCTCCCCTTTCCCCTTTTGAAGGAGTTCTAATTGGTGGAGACAGTGTGTCAGGATTAGAGGCTGGGTGTTTTAAACCCCAACACCCTCCAAAACCACATGGTCCCCCCTCATCTGTAGGTTCTGAGCTGTACTGCAGTGTTTATGAAGACTGTACAGATCTGTGTTTACTGTGGTCTGCCTTTCAGCACCTCTGCACTGTTCCCTTATGACACCTATGTACCCCTCTCCCCAAACATGACTGCAAATATATTCTTACACAAAATATGAGCAGGGAAACTAGTGGACAACTAGTGGCTGCCCTTTATTAGACCAGACTTCTTTGTAGGCTAGCGTTACAGCTTGGTCCGGAAGAGCATTTCCCTTTAGGCTGTTTATCATACAGTAGGGGCAAGTTACACTTTAACCAATTATGATAATTAGACCAAAAGCGGAAGAAAAGATGAATGTGAACAGGATTGTGGTGCGCAGAATTCCAGAGGTACAGAAATTTGAACTGGCATTAGGAAACCATGACTGATCCAGTACATCTAATAGCGTTCTGTTTAAAATCTGAAAGCCCTGCACATGACCCTTATAACAAGATCTGATCATGTTTACCGCAGTAAAAACCAAAAATGATAACCTTATTTGTATGTCAGCTCCCATGGTAGCACCCTCCTGCTCTGATGCTGTATAGAGCAGATCTGGAGGTGCAGGACAGGTGTATGAGTGCAATCAATCAGCTTCTATCATCACCTCGTCCTGCCAGAGCTGTCGACTCTGCATCCACCTCATTGAGGGTGGTGTACTCCTGGTGCACCTCAGCCGTCTCCACTCCACACACTTCCTGTCTCAGCAGCACGGCTTAAGCAAACACAGCACACAAAAGCCCCACAGTGCCACAGCCTGCGAGCCAAACGTGCGATACTGTTTAAGCCCCGGTCTACACTACTGTCAGAGTTTCTCTGCCCAAGTCTCATGGGATGTGTTTGTGTTCAATTTCGATGACCTTCTTCCACACTAATTAAGAACTTTAATCATAATTAAACTTGAAATCATACACATAAGATATAAACGGATATGATGCGTGGGAGGAAAGAAATACACAATATTCCTACACAGTAAAACCCAAAGGCACACAATATATCATTACACCCTATTGTTCCTCACTATACATACCAGCAGCATATCTCTAACAGACTCGTTCTTGGACCACTTGTCTGCTTTCATGTTAAATAAAACCAAACCAAAACAAATGAGGACTTATCTTTGGGAGTAACCTGCAGCAATTGTGTGCCCACACAATAAATACACGAAAAATAAAAAAAGCACGGCCATGTATGCCCATGCCCACTGCCCAACAAGACTGACCCCCTGCTGGGAGCGTGGAGCCACATTTCTGTGTTCAAGCAGACTGAATTTCCTACATCCACCTACCAGGCTGCTTAATGCCACAATCTTAGATAATTTGTTTGGTCTCGGTTAAAGCAACAGTTCATACAGGTCAAGCATAAGTATCTTAAAGGTTGCTTTTAAATATAGAACAATTTTTGATATATCCTGTAGCCTTTGTCTTATGTCTACATAATAACTGTATTGACATAGTACAAGCATGTAGAGTTTGAAAGTATAGAGATCACTACTAGCTTGCTGTAATTTTCCATAATGGCACTGCTGTACAGTATTCCTGTTATGTTAAGACAACTCAGTATCATACCAGACGAGTACTAATTAACCTAGCTGCTTGCTCATAGGAAATGGGGGCAACACCGCATCATACTTGAGTTATGTTGATTTATGTTTGCTTCTTTCATGACTGTGTTGCAACAGAGTTCAGTGGACCTGGAGCTGTGAAAGGATCCGGGAAT
Source organism: Hemibagrus wyckioides (assembly GCF_019097595.1). Taxonomy (NCBI): domain Eukaryota; kingdom Metazoa; phylum Chordata; class Actinopteri; order Siluriformes; family Bagridae; genus Hemibagrus; species Hemibagrus wyckioides. Next base: position 12,919,483 of record NC_080715.1, read on the forward strand.
AAAAGGCTAAAGGAGACCAATCTATTTACCTCCTTCTCTCTCTCTTTCTTTCTCTCTCTCTCTCTCTCTCTCTCTCTCTCTCTTTTACTCTTCGCCTCTTGCCGCTTCCCCTTTATTCCTCAGGTAAAACATTTACAGACACTCAGTCAATAAATGTTCAAGCTGTTCTGTCATGTGAACTTGTGCAGGTAATGCAAAACCTGCCCATTCTGGAGTTACAGGACAGCTCAGACTAAATCTTGGGTTCAACTGCGTGGGCTCTCTCTGTTTTTTTTTTGTGTTTTTTTTTTCAGCAGGTTTGGGGATCTTTGTTTAGCCTGTCAAATAAATCCTCCAGTTTAAATAAACAAAACATTGAACTTGTCAAATAAAAACCACCAACTTGTTTGATTTTGGAACAACCATTTGGGAAGGTTGAACTTTCGGTGGTTTCACCCAAAATCTTTACATGAACGCTTCATGTGCAACCTTTTTGGGCAGGAATATGTCAAATAAACATAGAGAAATGAAAAAAAAAAAAAAAAAAACACGAAGAGAAGCCAAAGCAAATGTTGGACTTGGTTGGGCAGCAGAGTTTCCTAAATATGAAAATATGTGCATTGTGTCTCTCATCTTATTGTGTTAAATACAACACAGATGTTAACAAGTGATATAATGCATTTGAACAGTGGTACACAAATAGATTCATATGGTTATAACACCAAGAAAACACACCTTTGAGACTGGATCACTCCACACAGCAGGCTATCCTATCACATCTGGCTTTACTGACCACAACGTTTCCTTCTATCCTCTATCCATGTCTCTAGTTCTCTTTCTATCTGTCTGTCTGTCTGTCTGCCTGTCCCCTCTTTCTCTCTGTCTATCTCTTTCTTTTTCACACACACACACACACACACACACACACACTGGTCTAGCGTAGTCCATTACTTCTCTAAAAATATCAAGAACTGCAAATGCAAATAATTATATAAAAGCTCACGAGCACAAATATATAAATATAAAGTACATAATGAATTTATTGATATTTGCTTTTTCAGAGCTGAGGGAGTGGCGGAGCAGTGGCGCACCAGAGCGGCCCTGGTGCTCTTTAAAGTGGTGCTCTGGGCTGTGGGAATGTACGCTTTTGGGTCGTGGCACTGAGCGATGGTGAGCAACCCTGGCTTTTGCTCACACAACATCCCTGATCGCTGCGCTCGCCCGTTCAGACTATACCTTTCATTTCATGAGCTTTCCATAACATGCCAGCCACCATATTAAGTGTCAGGATATTTCTGCCTTTCCTCTCTCTGGCTTTCTTTCCATCTCTCTCTCTCTCTCTCTCTCTCTCTCTCTCTCTCTCTCATTTATTTTTCTCTCTTCCTGTACTTTTTATTCTTTTTCTTTTAATTTACAGAAGTCTAATTTCCCCGGAAAAGCTGTTCTAAAGAGATAATGTATATGCTGATTAAAGCTTAGGAGACAATGGCATTAGTCATTATTATTTCCACTGATTAGGAAGTCAAGCCGATGAATTCTGCTCTTCTGAAGTCGCGTGATTGAGTGCCAGCTGTTGACACGTCAACTCCAAGATCAGAGAGCCGTGTTTTGGTTATGGTGCATCTGGACGCTGGTCTCTGATTGCACTTGTCTGCTTTAAATCACTATTGATGACAAATTTGAGCTGAGGTGGGGTCTTTAGCACACGCTAGCTTGGCCCAGCAGCAGCTCCCGCTTTTCGGCGGCTGTGTGGGTGTTGCCATTATTACTTCCTTCAGATTTTAATCTTTTGTGAACATGAAGTTTGTTCAATGAGTCCACTTCAATTTCCTTCCTACTCTGGATTTCAACTTTCAATTGTGAGTACACACTGAAACCCTCCACCCATGTCTATATGTGGAAATAAAGTTCAAATTACTATAAGTAGATATCCTCCGATGTACGGGAACTTTGTAAATTGTCCTGTCACGTGAATCATTTATAAGCAGATTATTTGGGTATTAAATGTGCAAAATTGAAACTGATGGCTGTCATGTGCTTAAAGTAGTTGGCTAAGTGAATGAGCGATAATGTGCTTTTCATGAGACCTAAATCACTGACTATAACTCTTCTCGGATTGAAATCTATAAACCGAAGCAGTAGGGTAAATATAACCTTACTGTAAACATCCTGTTCAGTATAATCGCCATAGCGCAGCTCTTTGACCCGTAGCAGCGCTCAACCAGGCCTTCTTTTCTCACCTCTGCATTCTACACGAGCTGAAAGAGCTTTGGACTAATTTAAACACAACACATATCTGTAAGCTGAGGTACAAATACAGCACACACACAAATCGTGATGACAGAAAAGCTATCAGCAATAAATCAGACTGTGGTTTCTGGATGATATAACGAACTCCAGTCAGTCTGCTGCTTTTAAGAACTTTTTCTTCAAGCATTCCCCTTGATGATATGTGAGCCTGCATTCATTGCAGTGCGGTATTTTTGTCCATTATGGTGCTAGGTGAGCACGTTTGTGGTGTGGCCGTGTTTACCTGTGGTCAGATCTGCTATACTGCCCTGCTGTGAGCCTTCGTCTACATATAGGTGAGAAAGGGAGTGAGGGGACCTGAAAACAGATGCGGAAAAAGTTAAAATTAGAAGAAAAGGCCCTACTATTTTTCAGCGCTACAGTCATAAACAAAATACCAGTCGGAATGACCAGGGTGTTCATTCACTAATTTAATTGGTTTGCTAAATTCTGAGCCTCACATAAAACAAGGCATCTGAAGAAAAAAAAACAAAAAACAAAAAAAAAACCCTTTGCACATGACCTCATCATTCAGGTACAGACTCGTCTGATTAATCGTCTGCCCCTCTCCGGGTGTCAGTCATTTTAATTCATCACAAGTGCTAGATGTTTTTAACCTTTTCCAGACTCTATGATGGATGAAACAAACGAGAGAGAAGCGAGAGAGAAAAGGAGAGAATGGGTCCTGCGTGTCCATGTTGTATGGGTTTGTCTCGTGATCCTCTGCGGGATGCCGCTGTCACCCCGGCTGTGGCTAGCTGCTCTGCTGCTGCTGCAGGCTTCAAAGAGTGCAAGCCTGCCCACAGCCCTAATTAGAGGGTCCCTGCCCGGAGCTGGGGACAAGCTAGCGGAAAGTGTGCGCAAGTGCACACACCACGCTTCGGTAGCAGCAAGCCGACATGGGCCGGGGATGAAGGGAGGAGTAGCGACCTCATCAAATCTGCCCCATGATTCCTATGCTTTTCTCTCTTATCCACAAACACACTTTTTCTCACTTCCTGTTTTATTCTCTCATCCTCTCATTCCTGTCTACTTTACTGTATTTTCAGTGTTAACACCATTCAGGAAAAAGGAAGCATTAAAGAAATGTCTTGCTTTAGGAAAGATGAACAGCAGCTAGCAGGAAATTACTTGTATCGTTCATGTTATAGCTTCTATTCAAGTATGTGTGCGAAACAGCCCTAGACAGCTGCTGTGGAGATGGATGTGGAGAAACATGTGCCGCCCAAAACCCCAAACCCAAATGAAAAAACAATCACTATGCTTCAGTAATCACCATGACAACTCATCCTCATCCCTCTCTTTCCATTATCCTCTCCTTCCTTTTTCGCTCCATAAGCAGACTTTGTATACTAAGGCTGTTTATGTTAACGCTGGCCCATCATTGTTTATGTTAACTCAGGTTTTAACTGTTTTAACCATATTGTCACAGCCTAGTTAAAGAAAACGGGCTGTTAGCCAGCACACAGCTGGCAGGGCCAGTGGCGGTGTAGTAAAATATAAATATAATAAGAACGTTTTTGAGCTGGTGTATCCATTCTGAGCAGTGAAACATCACCACAATGACCACAGCTGTGGCATACGTGCAGGAACGAAAAAAAAGGCCAGGCCTCAAGAGCCTGAGAGAGGGAGCCAGCAGGAGCAAGGAGCAGGCAAAGATGTGCAGCATGCACTTCAGCTTCCATATTTAATGCTAGCGTCAGCATATTTGTCCTAAACACTGGTAGCATCATCTCACAATTATCATCAACTTCACTGACATGCTGATGATTCATTCTGTTTCCACATTAAATGACTTAATGGTTTCTGGACATGTATGTCTACACTTCATGTGTAAATTGAACTGAATTTGTTAAGGGACCTATTTCTAATGTGATTCAATAATGACTCAATTTGAAATCAAATGCTGACACAATAGTACCTAACTGCTCTTCCTAATAATAGTCTTATATTTAGCTGAGAGGATTTAGGCCAGCGGAGATCAGGGAGGATTTTGGGTAACAAGGAAAAAGGAAAAAGTGAAGGTGGATCTGAAGGTACAGCAACAGAAAGAGAAAGCGAGGGGGCAGCTTTCACAGGCTGCCATTGATGCATTGAGTTATTCAGGGCTCTGGACTTTGGGCCTCAATTACAGCTATTTGGCAGGAGCACTTACGCAGAGAGACGCGGCTGTGGCAAGTTTGGACCACGCTGCCCGACCCTTTGCTCTTCCCCTGGGCAGTGCTTTGTTTTTTTAGCAGGCCGCTAGCTCAGGCCGCTTTTAGCCTCTGCTTTTAGACATCTCTGGTATTATTTTTTCCTTGCTCGCTCCAACGATGGCCTCAGCCGTTCAGGGAGCCCAAGTGCTTGGAGAGGGAACAAAATGATCAGTCACTGACAGTGTGCTTCCTGTATGCAAAAATTCTATGACATGTGTCTCATCTCTTTGTTTTGCTCCAGGAAAACCTTTAACATCTGCACTGATTTCAGAATGTATCTGCATTAACTGATGCAGAGTGACTATGTGAAGTTTGTGAATGAGGGTCCTAGTATGAAGAGGAAAATTGAGAAAGTAAGACAGACAGACAGGCAAAGAGAGAGAGAGAGAGAGAGAGAGAGAGAGAGAGACGGAGAGAGAGAGAGAGAGAGAGAGAGAGAGAGAGAGAGAGAGAGAGAGAGAGGAAGAGAGAGAGAGACTTTCTATAAGGCTGGTGGGGACAGCAGGAAGTGGTGAGGGCAACTATTACCTTGAGGAGAACGAAAGGCCGTCTGAAACACCGAATCCCACCGCAATCCACAAGAACGCCAGTCCTGCAGTATAAAAACAACTAAAAACAGAGTTGTTTACCATTTAATACCAGGAAAACACCAATGCTCTCTCTCTCCCTGGCTCTCTTTTTCCTCCTTCTCTTCCCATCTCCCTCTCTCCCCCATTATATCTTTTGTGGGTTAAGTCCTTGGGTAGCTCTAGTATTCATGTGACAACCCTTCGCTAACTTTACCGTCACTGATTGGCTGGCGTAATGTGAAAAGCCCCCATCTCCCCCTGGTTTATCCCTCATGTCCTCTTATTTCACAAGAGAAAATTAATAACTCTGCTACATCAGTGGTCTTGGGCTGCAATCTAACAGCTTCTCTTACATGTCTGATGCTCAGTAGCCACTGCAGCATTCATAGCCATTCAGGCTGTGGGCTCTTCCTCTTGAGGATGGAAGAGAATTCTGATACTTCAACCAAAGGAACAAGGATACACTCCATAGGCTACACACACTCTATAATTGGGTCTCTGTGACCTACAGTTTTATCTGCCGTACAAGTCCATCCGTATGTCCCATATGTGCATTCACGCTGCTTTCATTTCACCCAAGTCTCTCTCACAAAGATATTTATTACATGCTGCATCTTCTGCTGCTTTTTAGTGATATGTGATAAGAGATAAGAATATAAGCATTTAAAATGAACACCAGTTCCATTTATTAAAGAAACAATTTTTATTAGAGATCATAGACATAAACACATTGATAATAGACTGTATGAGAATGAGATTGAAGAATTTTTTGGTGAAAGAGTGAATAAAAATGAGATAACAGACTTTTTGGTGAATGAGTAAAGGGGATAGCAGTTTTTATGGTGAAAGAATGAATAAGTATGAGGTAACAGACTTTTTTTTGTGATTGAGTGAATGAGACTGAGATAGCAGACTTTTTTTACATTTGCATTTACATTTACCTTTACAGCATTTGGCAGACACCCTTATCCAGAGCAACGTACAAAAGTGCTTTGAAGTCTTTATCATCTTTGGTTTGCAAGGTCACAGACTTTTTTGGTGAAAGAGTGAATGAAAATGAGATAGCAGTGCTTAATTTTACTCTTTACTTCTCTGTCCCTCACGAGGACAGACAGACCTAAACAGAACCAAAATATCGTATTATTAAATACTCCTGTGAACCAAAATACTTTATCCACACAAATAATAAAAAATATAAATCAATGCCAGACCGCAAACGTTGGTAAAATTTGCTTTTGAAATGGGCACAAAACCACAAGCTTCTTTTTGGCAAATATTTGAGCAGCTAATTTAGAAGACGTGCGGCTGTTTTTCTTGCTCGTTTAAGAAAGAGCTAACAGAGTGCAAGTGTCACAGATCTAGCCTTTCTCAAAGCTTTCGCCACCGGCCGACCGAGAGGCAGACTCATCGACAGAGGCACACAGTCCTCCATCTGTGTAAGTGGAGCATCCTCTCTCTCTCTCACTCTCTCTCTCAGTGCGGTAAAATAAGAGCCGCGCCTGTGAAAGCTTGTTCCTAATTATACTCTGCCCTCTCCCCCTTACCTGCTCCATCTGCAATTAGAACAGTGGAGCCCTCAGGAGAGTCGTGCCACTGTCCATCACCTGAGTACAGCCTGGCACAGACTGCAGCCCTGTGACTGAAGATAAAATTAGGCTGTATTCTCAGTCTCAAAGAAAGAACAATACTGTGTAAGATTGTGGATAACTGCTAAGTGCACTATGCTACCCTGAGCTGGTGGGACATAGATTGTTGACCTAGCAAATTAGAATCATGATACAGAGTATATCAGTGCTGCTTCTATGAATTGCAAGTTATTTGGTAACAAAAGTAAAAGTAGCCTAATCTGTTCCCATTTTTAAACTTTGGACACAAAGGCAGATTCTTCATACTTCACAGAGGAATAAGCACACAGGTGACATTAGGTGGCAGACATCACCAGGAAAATCAGCCTTATTACCCCAATTGCACCCTGACTCTGACCTCAAACCACATCTTTAAGAGGCCTATTAATCCTCTGTATGCAGACTTCAGCTAGACCTAATGAATCAATCATACTTCGTGCTTATTTAAATCACCATAATGAATGCTGCACTTTATCTAATACAATAATATTATTATGTGGCCATATATTTCCACCCAAGAAAAAAAATTCATGACCTACACACCCATGGAAAGTACAGCCGCTTAGTCTGCTTGTACACTTTGCCACCTCGTGACCTAGAACCCGTAGACATCAGTTATTCCAATTTATTAAAAATTAAAATTGTATTTTGGTCTCGGATCGGTGCAATCAGTATGTGTGTGTGTGCGTGCGTGCGTGTGTGTGTGTGTATGCCGTTTGTATATCTACTCACGTGTGCGCACGCTCACCGGGTCAGTGGAGGAGGAGGAAACGAAGGCTGCTGTTAGTCTGAGGTTTGAGGTGACTCAGGGCCACAACACTGCGCGCCGATCCGCGCATGAAACCAAGTGCACTTCAGTAATCAATGTAGAGGTTGGAAAAACTGTGGTATAGTACACAAAGTGGGGAAACAACAACAGTCCTGCTGCATCAGCGGCGTGCTTGCGTGCGTGTGCGCGCGTGCGTGTGTTTGTGTGTGTGTGTCAGAGCGGCCGAGTCGGCGGTCCGTGGCAGAGCCGGTGTGTATCGCGGGGGAGGAGGAGTGGCGCAGGCGGGCAGCATAGGGGTAGGAGTGCAGGAGCGCCAGGGCGCGGTCTTTACTGCTTTCTTTACTGATCACTCCAGCTCCAGAGACGAGTGGACGAAGTACGCCAGAAGGCAAAGACGAGCGCAGAACATGAGGATTCCTCCTCACAACAGCCGGCTCTCAGTCTTCACTGTGCACCCTATCAGTCTGTCACTGCGCGCCGCTTACCGAATCTCTCCGCTAAGTTAAATAAACGGACTTACCAGGACTCCCGTGTATTCCCTAAATAAATGGACTCGTTCTCATTTTCATTTCGCTGTTTATCGTCAGTGCGTATGGAGAGGCACTGTCCTCTCGGCACCACTGGATCTTGCTTTTGTTTTGACGTTTCCCCCTTGCGACGCATGACAACCTCGCCGTAGACCGCGCGTACTTTTTACGCACAGACGATGACGAGGATAAAAGCAATAAGGAATTAAAGATCCCTCAATTTATTTACCCCTTCGGGGGATTAAGGAGCTAAAAGGGGAGTGCGGAGGAAGGGGGACAGTTTGAGTTTCACCCTTGACCCGTGGCCCCCGTAGCACTCCGTGTTTGGGGGCTTTCTTGTTTTGAGAGGGGGTAATGCGTGTTCCCGCGGTGCTGGGGCTCCTGGTCGCCTGCGCGCTGATCTGCGCCCCGGTGAGCGAAGCGTGCGGCCCGGGCAGGGGCTACGGCAAACGGCGGCCTCCCAAGAAACTCACGCCGCTCAACTACAAGCAGTTCAGCCCGAACGTGGCCGAGAAGACGCTGGGCGCCAGCGGCAGGCTCGAGGGCAAGATCACGAGGAACTCGGAGCGCTTCAAGGAGCTCACGCCCAACTACAACCCCGACATCATCTTCAAGGATGAGGAGAACACGGGCGCGGACCGGCTCATGACCCAGGTAAGCGATTCGATTACGGGGCCATTAGGAGATGCGCTCGGCGCCGGGGATCCGGTTACACGGCGCATTTGGAGCGGCCGCGCACCGCTCCGCGTCTCTCTCTCTCTCGCTCCTCGCCCTTTGCTCCGCGTTTAAGGCTTTAGTGAAGCGCTGCTATCGATCGCCGCTGCTTTCATCTGGGCCACGTTAAAGGGGGATTGATCTTTCTGAACGCTGCTTCTGTACAGAGAAACCCCCTGTGCTGAATTCAGTCACTCGTGCTCATTCACGGTGTTTATTAGGCACCACAGGGAACAGTCAAGCAGTTAAACCCAGAGCTGTCATTTTCAGTGGATCATGGGCGGCATGTCTCTGTTTTATATTTCACTAATTACTACAGTACTTTTTTTGGACTTCATACTTTTACACTGCAAATCTCCTTTACTGAGTAAACACCTGCAGTGTCAACTATAAAATCTCTGCGTCCGGCTACACTATATGAGCTGATTTAGTTTATAGTTTCATTTGAAATTACTTACTTAATAGCTTATCCGCAAAGGTTGTACTCAAATAACTGCAATCAGAAAATTCTATTTCTATTATTTGTTCTATTTATATTCCTCCCATCCTTTCCTGTTGGGTCTTACTTATGCAATTGTAGCGTTATAACAGGATGAATGAATTCTTTAACAGGTCTTACGGGCTATATTTACAGTTGTTTATTTTTCTAGTAAGTGCTTTATATATAAACATAATTGAATTACATGGAATTGGATCGGCAAAGATCTACCGCATGTAAAAGGAGGTTGTCAACACCAAAATAGCTGAGGATCATATAACTGGTACAGTTGATTAAACAACACATTCATTTATAACTTAAGCCCTAGTTGTTTAAATGCATCAGTGTTGATTATTGTGATTTTATTGTTTGAATTTTATTTAGTATTCCTATGTAGGTTGGTCACCCCTTAAGGGTGTAACAGGTGCTTTACCATGACATGTATTTAAGCAATTAAAAAACACTGTATTAACTATGCCTGCACACAAATCGAGCAAAACACCATCATTTAGTAACACATGACATTCTAGAGCATCTTATATGCCTTATTTAGAAACCGTAAACCATCTGACAGTTACGTCAAGAATAAAAAAAAAATAGCTGAAGTCGTTGTGGTTTTTTTGCTTTCAGAACAAATATTGCTGAAAATAGCAGGCTGTCCTGTTTGTGTTCTGTGTGTTGGCAGTGTCTGCTTGTTTCTATAATAAAAATAAAAATATGACTAATATACAAGAAATATAAAAAACTTGAAAATGTAAAAGTATGTCAGAAGCAAAAAAAACTTTTGGTTAGTACTTTTAAAGGACTTCTGGGCTTCTTTTTTTAAATGATGAATGAACAACGGTGTGACAGTGTAAATCATGTCTTTGGGAAAAATAAACCTGCTGTTATACCTTGATGAAACCATCCTGCCACTGTGGTTTTTCTCAGGTGTTTGAGGAAGTAAAAATGTGTAACTGTTTGGCATCTGACACAAAGTATTAACCCAGAAACGTAGTACAGTTCTCTGAAGATATGTACTTATTGACTTCAGGGGAATTTCATATACAATACATTTCACATGTCTATTTTAGGTTAGACGTTTGGAGAGCATGAATAAAGACGTACAGATGTTTCTATAATATTTTGCATAATGTTTGAACATGTAATTTCTGCAAATAAATCCCACTTAAGCACTTTTTATTTGTAGGAGAAAGGCCATGTTGTGTGTGTTTCTATGATCATAAACTTTGACCATCTCTAACAGTCACCTTTGTGCTTTACTGATCACTTGTTGATTGCGTGTCAATGTATTTTGCTCTATTACTGTGCACTGAATTTTCTTTGTGTTGCAGTCCCACTTATTTTTTTCCTTGTTTTGTGCCCTTTCCAAGTCGCTCACTAGCAACATGATTTGGAATTAACATTATTGATCTAATATAATTATGTAAAGGCAAAATATGAACCCATTAATCTATGCTGTTACTTTAACCACTGGCTGTCTTTTTGCATTCAGAATTTGCCTGTGCGCTATCCACACATTTTCTTCTGGACAGAACTAGGCCAATGCTTAGTCTTAGTAATGATGAAACAGACCTGCAGTGCTCTAGTTTTCAGAGAACTGCATTTTCCATCTTATGTGTATAATCTTGACGTAAAATGTCTGATCTTGCAGCGTTGTAAGGACAAGCTGAACTCGCTGGCCATTTCCGTCATGAACATGTGGCCAGGTGTGAAGCTGAGGGTCACCGAGGGCTGGGATGAAGACGGCAATCACTTTGAGGAATCTCTGCACTATGAAGGCAGAGCAGTGGACATCACCACCTCTGACCGTGACCGTAATAAATACGGCATGTTGGCACGGCTGGCGGTTGAGGCTGGCTTTGACTGGGTTTACTACGAGTCCAAAGCACACGTCCACTGCAGCGTGAAGTCAGGTAGGAACAAGACTTCGCACTTACAGGCTATCAAGATTTGTCAAGGGCATAAGAATATCACATTTTACTCAAGTGCAGTTCTTAGATTAGGAAAGGCTGAAGTAAAGTTTTATAAATAATCAGTAATATTTTAAGTGGTCTTTATTTAAAAAATCTTTATATTTATTACAGTAAAATGCTGCTCCGTAACTGTATCCTCAGACTATCCGCAGTAGCACCTGTTTGTAACAACAGTCCTAAATGCACTTATCATCTAATTACTAGGCAGCTAATTGGTTAATTCTGTCTCAATCTATACTGTACAATACACAAAGTGCTGGAAAGTCCTGGACTGAATGTACAGTTGAATGAGTTTCAGTCATTGTGGCTGTGAACCGAAAAGTGCACCTTTTAGCCTATAATACATTTACATCCACAGTTAGTTAGTCAGACTAATATTACACCTTCTAGACTAGACACGCACCAGATTCAATGACACCATTCGACAGAAACACAGACGATTGTAGCGATAGACTCCTGGGTGTGACCTGTTCAGCAGTACTGCTCAGGTGTGTCCGGTTGAGAATTATGGTCTTTTCTCATTAGTAGGTGAGGTAAGTGGGAGACTTGGACTGTAGGTGATGACCCGGTAACAGACCACATCATTAGGCCATAAACACCTCACTATACTCATGTCATCCGGGAATAAATTACCAACCTGGAAGGAAAGACTGGAATTTTTCAGGTTCTAACTCTTCTATTGTCTGTGTTATCGAAATCATCTTTTGTACACTGTGAGTAATGTTTGACTTAATCAAAGCTAATTCCTTACTTTGTAAGGAAGGCACTTTGTCTATTAATTTCCCCATCTACTTGTGTATTCTTGTCCCATACGTTTATTATTTGTATATTTCTGTGACACTGGAATGGGTGATTTGTCCGTTTCAGTCAAAAACAATGTTGCATGAATAGATTCTGACCTCTTGTTGCACTCTTTTTACACATACACACAAAACTTGACCCTATGTCCTATGACTTTTTTGTGTTAGCGCAACACTTAAGTTTGAAAAAATGTGTCAGTTTTTGGGCCCCTGCTGAGGAATGGGACTTCTGTGTGCGGACGTTTATGAAGCACTTTTGTTATCACTCTGATAGGGAGTGCAAACACAGGCAAGCCCTGTTGTCTGCGCTTGCCTTATCAAAGTCCTTTATAGGTGTGTTCTGCCACGCAAGGAGCAGTACCACTGCATGTTTGCATATTTAACTAAATGATTTTTAAATAGTACAACATTAAATATTAATGATATTACACTGGATTTGTAATCTGAACGTGTTTACTACAAAATAATCACAGCACATCATTTTTGTAGGATTTGTTAGATTTTATCCTTTATTTTTAACATGTTGAGCTGCAACATTTCAACAAATTCTCAAAACGTAAACCTGTGCTATGAAGAAGAGCTGTGGTGATGTGACATGAAATATATATATATATATATATATATATATATATATATATACATATACATATATATTCCTCTTACCCGTTCAGTAAAAGCACAGCGACCTCTAAACCTCTCCCTTTGTAGTTTGTGGAGTTTCATAATGTGTACCTTTGGGTCCTATAATGTAGGTGTGGAAAGGGCAGAGAGCAGGCTGAGAGAGCGAGAGACTAAGTGAGACAGAATGTTAAAAGTAGAGCAAGTTACTAAAGTGCTTTTGAGATGATTAACCTGCTCCTTTGTTTTCCAGATGGTTATTCCGTTGTTCCTTTTCTAAGATCTCTTATCTCATCCATGTCTTATCACCTGGCCTTGGTCCTCACCTTTCCCAAATATTTGTGTTCGGCTCTACGGAGACTTGACTCTCGTAGTTGGCTCTATAGCATCTTGCAAAGTCTGACCCAGTAACTTCTGTAGGAGAGAAGCAGAGTCTGTGTTAAAGGCCTGCGGTTATTTATTAGCTTATATTGTATTTTTATGCTGCGACTCAAGCTGAGTGAAAAGAGAAAACTCATTAGCTGTAAGAATGGTGTTTAAAATGTTTGCTTGCACACAACGTTGTTTTGCCACTGTAGTGGACTTTCAATTTTATTGCTTTTCTTACGTGTTTGCGATGAGTGAGAGAGGGTCAGAGAGAGAGACGTGTTGAAGTCTCTCTCCCTGACGTGTTGAGTGTTGAAGTATCGCAGCATGCTTACATTAACAGTCATATACTGATTAAGCAGTAGCAAGTTGCTCTTTAAGCTTAGAATAAGTTAAGAGGGGTTTTCATAACATCCCTGAGCCAAAGTGTTGCTGATTTCTTAGAAGTATCATACAAATTTCTAAATTTGTGTCTGTCTCTTTTTATAAGAACACTCTGTGGCTGCTAAGACAGGTGGCTGTTTTCCGGGAGGAGCTCTGGTCAGTCTGGAGAATGGGAGCAGGAAGGTCATGCAGGATCTGCAGCTGGGTGAACGAGTCTTGGCATCATCGCATGGTGACGGCAGCGGGCAGCTCATCTTCAGCGAGGTCATCGGCTTCCTAGACCGCCAATCCTCCGCCCGCACACTGTTTTATACAATAGAGACAGAGTCTGGTGCTGCATTAAGCCTCACCGCTGCCCACCTCGTGTTTGTGGCTGAGGGGAACTGCTCGGGCTCGGTGCCCAGGGGACAGCTCAGGACTGTGTTTGCCAGCGAGGTGCAGCTGGGTCAGTGTGTGGTTTCGGCTCAGGGACCGGGACAAGAAGGAAAGCTTTCCCGAGTGATTAGGGTTCAGCTACAGGAGCACATGGGAGTGTTCGCGCCTCTCACCCTGCATGGCACGGTTGTGGTTAATGACATTGTGTCCTCCTGCTATGCTGCCGTGGATGAACACTGGCTCGCTCATGTTGCTTTCAGCCCGCTAAGGGCACTTCATCACTTGGGAGGGCCGATGGGCCACCAGGCTGAAGGGGTGCACTGGTACTCCTCACTGCTGCACTGGATCGGAACACACATACTCGACCCGAAACACTTTCACCCCTGGAGTGCGCTTGCCTCTGACAGATGAGAGGGAAAGAAATGAAATGCAAGAAAGAAATCAGACTGAATGAGAGTGAATGGAATAACTTTTTTGTCCCATTAAAAAAAAAAAACGTTTCTCTTTAAAGACTTGAAGAGTGCAGTAATTCCCTGGGTGTGTTCTCACTTGGAGGACATCCTCAAAACTATTCAAAAACCCACATGTAAAAATATTCAATGCAAAACTCTTTGAAATGGGTTTCTTTTATTGCCTACACTGGAGCATACTCACAAACACAAACACACAAACACGCACACTTCTACACTTATGTGCATACGTGATATTAATAACCATTCTTATACATTCTTATACTGACTGAGGTAATGCAACAGAGGTAAGCTGTAGATAAATTAGCTCAGGTAAGCAGTAGCTCAGACATAGGAATGCAGTCTTAGCCTGTCTGATACTGTAGCTGTTTCAGTAGAATAAAGTGTTATGTGGAGATAACACGGGCTTTGGGACACACAATCAAATGCAGTTATTCCTAAAGGCAACTAAGAAAATCTACCAGATCTGCTAGTTATCAGGAATTCTTACTCCTGAACTGTCGTACCATTCTGTAAGTTATTTGTTACGTCCTATTCCTCTCTTACAAGTCCAAACTCTGTGTCTTAGACTTTTCACCGCTGTAATGTTTCATGTTTTCCTGCTGGAAATGTTCTTTGTAACTTCATCATGTATTTAATAGTCACATTGTACACTGTATTTCTACATATTGCATACACAAGGGGTAAAATACACAACACTGCATCTTAGCTATACTAATTAAGCTATACTGTGCTACTTATTATTTATTAACTTCACTCAGTACAGATGTGTCAGAGAGCAGCCTATTCAGCATCCCTGCTCAGTATGCTAATTCCCAATGTATGCTTTATGGAGTGATACTCACAATCTGGTGTGCTTTATTTACCTTTTTGTGGCATTATTAACTTTTTACCAAAAAAGATGTCAAAATTATATGTTCATAAAAAATATTTAAAGATCTATTTTTCAAAATTAAACTATATGGAAATACGTTGGTGCCCTTTTTTCCCCCTGTCCTGTTACTACTTGGTTATGATATGGTATACTATATATGCTGCCGGAACACACCATTACAGACCCACGTTATGACAAAGTGCAACACGAAACACATTTGATGCAGTTTCAGATTCATCAGAAACACATACACGCTCTAGCTCAGTCTACTGAGGTAATAAGCCTGACATCTCTGCGGAGGTCACTGTGATTTTCTCCACCTCCAGGCTCCTGCAGGCACAGAAAGGAAATTTACGGAGTCCAGGCCAATCCAGCACTTTCCTCACAGGTTGTGGAGGTTCGTACACAGTCACTAGGCTTTGGTGGTTTCCTTGTGGCTTATTGGCTAGTGATTGTATCTTCCTAGTGCTCTGATCTCGTTCAAGCCCCTTCTCAGACAGGGTTCCTGGATCACAAAATGAGATATGTGTTAAGGAACAGGTTATTCTTCTTAAATGTAATTGAGAGAGAGGAAGAATAACGATATTGAAAAAGAGCATATAAGAATAATAGAAAAAAGAAAAGGAGGAAAAAAGAAAGAAGGAAAATAAAAATAAAAATAAAGAGCAGTCATTAAGGGAGAAAAATGAGCCCTACAGTGTATACCTGCACTGTGTGTGTGTGTGTGTGTGTGTGTGTGAGTGACATTTTATGCATGTATTTCACTTATTTCTTTACTTATTTCACTTATTACTTTTGTGCATGTGTTCAATACCTGAAACTGTGTGGTCTAGAAGAAAGGCCAAGAGGCTAACTAAAAACACAGGCAGCATCAGACAAGACTGCAAAAATATATCAAGACTGCCTACACCTAAATCCAGAGAGATAAAAAAAAGTTAGTACACCACATCCAAAATGATAACATGACCCTGTTTTCCAGTGAGAGGAGAACATTTTCTTCATCCTACCAGTGTAGATAAATCCAGTCTGCATTCTGAACCAGCGAGGAAGCACTAAAGACATGAACACTGTGAAGCCTGTGTTGAAAATGTTGCGCCCTGAGTCGACATCTGTGTACTGGAGGTATGTTATTCCTGTCGCTGCAGCCACCGTGTAGGTCACACTGAGCACAGCACCTTGAAATGATGAGGGAAATCTATTAATTTAAAGGTATGATCTTTGTAGGGTTTACATTTATGGGGAGAGTGTGACTATGAGAGAGGATGATCACCATGGATAGCCAGAGGGACTGAAGTGAGCACGTGAGTCAGTTGTGGGAACAGACCCAGAACCAGCAGCATCACTGCAGAGAGCTGAACTGTGGCCCGAGACCCACACTAAGAGAGAGAGAGAGAGAGAGCGAGAGAGTCATATGCATATAAATGCATATTTCGAAATTAAACATCTTTGTACATTCAGATGGTTTCAAATAGTGACCATGAACCAGGAAATGTTGTATAAGGATTTCTGTTGTACCTGGCTGAGGCTGGTCATACATGCATTAGGCACACTGCTGCAGAGCCCCACCGGCACCCCCATCAGCCCGGACAGGACGCTGCCCAGCCCCTCTACACTCACTCCCCTGTTACATGCCTGTGCTGGAGGTGTGGGAGCATTCAGGAGCCGGGCTGTCAGCACATACACTGCCTGAGAGCTGATACAAGAGGACAACCCTGCTGCAATTCCAGCTGCAATACTATCACCAGACAGGAGGGGGAGCCCAAGACCTGCATGCAGACGTATGGGAGCCATTAATCTGCTATACTGGGAATTATTGAATCGTATTGTGGAAAGTATAAGCTTGTGCTACTTAGTTGTTGGAATTTAAAGCTGCTGCAACAGCTTCAAGCAAACAAGCAAATCATCTTAGGGTATAATGTTCAAATCTGTGAATAAGGCTCTTCTTTCACAGTATCTTCTTTACGTAGCAGATTCTCCCATGTGAGAATACCTGGTAAAGGGAGGCTAAGCCATGTTGCTGTGGAAACTGCAGAAAGCAGGTTAGTTGAATTTGCAGCCGTCCAGTCATGGAATTGGGTAGTGTTTAAATCATCCTTGAAAAGCAGTTCGGACACAGAGTGAGGAGTGATGTGTCCACAGTGTTGCAGTGCAGCACACACAACCCACACCAACAGCACAGACAGCAGCACCTACACACAAACACACAACGCTCAGGGCAGGATCATGTAGCTTAAATACAGAGCAACTTAGCTTCATTATTTGAGTAAATTAAGCAATAATGGTCACATTAACATTTAATTTAACATTTTGTTTACTCTAAGATAGTTGGAGATGACCTTATAGATCACTGATGGACTCTTATTTATCATAAATCATATTATTCATTTATACTGATAGAGAGATTTGTCACATATTCATTACAGTACAGTGAATTTTTTCACAGCTTGTTAGAAAGTTGGCATCAGAGTGTAGGTTCAACCATGATACAGCACGCACCTGGAGCAGAGAGGGTTAAAGACTGTACTCAAGAGCCCAAAAGGGGCAGTTTGGCAGTGCTGGGGTTTGAACCCCAACCTTCTGATCAGTAACACAGAGCCTTAACCACTGAGCCACAACTGAGTAAAAGTGTGTAATGGTCCTTTTTAGCTGAAATTGAAAACAGTTCTTGGTAGTGCACACAGATTTCTCTACTGTATAATTAGTGTCATGGAAACTTGATGTATGTAAAGCTGTACTCACTGAGAGCATACTGACGACAGGGTACAGCGGGAGCTTTAGATGAGCAGAAAGAGCCCAGCAGCGCAGGTGCTGAGACAAACACACCAGCAAAACCACAGTTCTGAAAATAAAAGTATGTGTTTGTTTGTATATGAGCTGTACAGAGACCTATACTAACTCTTAGTTTGACTAAAAGAAATTTATCAAATCAGGTCATTATTTTATCATCCATCCATATGTCATCTTATAAAGCACATGCCAAGCCATAACACAAAGTGATGCTCACAGCAGAGCAAAGCCCCAGTGGTCTGAGCACAGCAAAGCTGCCTCTCTGTAAATGGAGAAGCCCAGAATGCAACACACAGGAGTGAGGACAAGTGGACCACATCGAGTGAGCACGGCTCCGCCCACACCACACAAACCCACTGACAACTGTACCAGGCCTACTACTACAGCCATGCCCTGCAACTAAACACACACACACACACACACACACACACACACACACACAAACAGAAGGATGAATTAGTAAATGCTCTAAGAAAAAAGGATTTATAAGGTCACACATTAAAATAAATAAATAAATAAAATGTTTTTTAAAAATTAAAAAGAGCACTATTCTATATAATTCCTTGTCACTGAAATGCATGTAGAAATGTGTGTGTAAAGTGCATCTGTAATGGCTTCCACTAATGATTAATTATACATAGCATGATATCACTTTTTTCTTCATCAAAACTCTCCTTACATGCTTTCTATAAAATCTAAAAGAAAATTTGACATTACATAAACATTACATAAATTTGACATTTGACATTTGACAAACATGAAAAAATACAAAATCTTATACAAAACCAGAGCTTTCAAATTACCCTTGCACTGCCAGTGCAATAAAACATAAAGTATGAATATAATTAAAAAAAAAAAAACCCAATCGTATCTCTTATATATCTTATATATAAACACTTGCAATTACAAGAAATAAATCTTTTCCAAATTCAGCTGAAACAGAACTGAATCAAATTTATTTATTTTTTCCTCCGATATCTGATCCAGCATTTTTTTTTTTTTGGTATCAGGCTGATTCTGATTCTGGGTCACACACTGGTGCCAGTAATTATGTAGCTGTAAAAGCATTTTGTATCCACATGTGCTGTGTATTTCTAGGCAGCAGGAACAACTACGGAAAGTAAAGACATTCCACCAAACTGGCAGCATTTTTAATACAATGTGTGCAGGAGAATGATACATATTAAACAAGGAGAGAGCATTGTTCCTGGGCTTTGTAAAACTAAAATGTATGTCTTTGGTATATTTAGTTAGAGGATGATAATTGTAGAGTATCTTATAGACCACTGTTTATAGTGTGGGGAGAAAGATGTCTATTGGTGCATGGAAAACAATATATGTTTCCAGGTTTTCTATCAACTAAATAGGTTTCACAGCCACATTGGCAAAGCAGGGTTAAGATAATAGCACACAATCAGTATGTGGAGCTGATGATGCTATAAGATAATAGGAAGAGGGGTGGTCTGAGGGTTCAGGACCACGGACAGCAGTGCAGCACCTCTCTCAGTTGGTGTGCCGGGACCTCAAACTGCTCTGATTGATCACACTGCCCCCTGCAGGCTGCATGATTCCCTGCAGAAACAGAAACTAATTAACCTCAGATCATGATGAAGGATTTGCAATAATGATTAAAATTGCTGAATCATATTTTCCTGATTTTCCAGATTTGATTGCTTTACAAACAGGTAGAGTGTTGGGGGACTGACCTGCACGTGCACCAAGCAAGACAAGAGCTGGAACCAGAAAGTCCAGAGATGGAGCCTGGATCAATGGCAAGCTGTGATAGAGGGTAGATGCAATTTTACTCACTCACCATGTAGAAGGAGTAGAAGAGAGAGGAGGGGGTTTGAAAAGAAAGTGTTTACCGTGATCCAAAACAAGTCTGAAGGAGTGTAGAAACACCAGAGTAAAAGAACACAGAGGCAGCTGTCTTTTCCTTCCCAGCCTGAGGCACTAATGCTCCAACCACCAGTGCACACAGAGAGGCATGGACCATAACATGCTGCATGAGAGAGAGAGAGAGAGAGAGAGAGAGATTTACTTGCTAAAATAAGTTTTTATTAATAATACTTCATAAGGGTGTGTTTGTGTATTATAAGAATATACAGTATATATAGCATTTAATCATTAACACAAAATGGGACATATTATAAGTTCAATGCCTAAATTCTATTATTGAATTGAAAGAAAAAAAACAATTCATTTTGATGATATAATCAAATTCAACAAACAGGGAACATTTAAGGTCTGGTCACTTAAATGTAGCTAAATTAAGCTTTTAGGACATAAATTGAGGACACCTTTATATTCACACAAAACATTCTAGCAAGTAATTCAAGTAAGAAATTATTCAAATCTATGCTTTCATTGAGAATTCTGTTGTACTTATGACTGCTTATAGACACCCATTGTATTATCCATTATATAAGTTTCATTACTAAGAAACAGGTTTATAAAATAAAAACACATCATATACAGTAAAATAAACCATAAAAAGTATTCCACACATTTAATATTTGACTCTATTTTGACTTTATTTTTGTAAAGATATTTGTATTCAATGCTGGTGCAGCTGTAGGTACTAAAAAAAAAAAAAACATTTGGAGGCATTAAAAAAAGCTGCATCCAATAAACCTAAGTGGTGTACATGGCTTAAATCATATTTAGTCTGGTGCTCAGTTGCTAGTCTTTACATTGAAGCAATACTTAATCGAACAAAGTGATTCTTTGGCAATCCGTTCTGTCCGAGGCAAAGTGAAATACACATCCTACCTGCAGTGCCAAGGCTATATTTAGCACGAGCGGAGGACGGTGGTCCACTTTAAGTGTCTTCAGTGTGTCGGTTTGGTTAAAGTCCTGCTGAGGACATGCTCCCATGCATTTACATCTGTCTGGCTTCACCATTTCCTCTTCACAACCCTGCCCCAGGTCAGTATAGAGTAAATTCTTTTTTAGTCCTGCAGCTTTCGCTTTCAGTATGAAGCAAATCCCTTCAGGAGACTATTACTGACAGGATTGAATGCCTTCAGAGAAAGGCCTCTGTCTCTCTTTGCGCGGTTTAAATCATATGATGACCTTTGACTCCAGGATTGTGAAAGCTGAATTGTTTGTGATAACTAACTGGATACTTCCACTTAATCATTATCCTGTCTCAGGGTAACAATAACACTGAACTGTATTCCATAACTACGGTAGCTTTTGTGAATTTTTGTTTGTTTGTATTTGTGTTTTACTTCCTTGTAGTCAATGTCACATATGATTTGTCAATGTTAATTTATTATATACATGAGAATCTCTATTTATTTATCTTAAAAAATGTTAGAACATGTTTGAATTTGGAAATGAGTTTTGGTTGATGTTAGATATTATTTTGCACAAATACATGTATCCTTTTTTCTTTATTACACTAAACTCTGTCTTTGCTCTATTTTAAGAGCAGGAAGGCCATGATACTGCACCTCTGGGGCAGCTTTTGTAACAGTTTCTGCTTAAGTATGCAATGTGAGTGATTGCTACATACACTGACTTTAAAGACTTTTCAATAGTACAGAATTAACATCTGTTACCAGTTTAAACAAGCTCTCTATGCAACGTCTACATCACTGCTACTATTTTCATTTAATCAGAAATAACATTAAAGCATATACAGTGAAGAAGAAGAAGAAAAAAGGACATATGCTAGTAGGATTAAATCAACATTTATTAGAGCTGACTTGACAGTAAGCTACACAGATTTAGAAGAAGAAGAATATTCATGGCTTAGAGGCAGAAAGAGGACCTGGACAAGAAACCCACCTCAGTAAGAGAACATGAATATGTCTACACACTGCACATGTAGGTAAGCATGCTTAGATCTCATTCACACAATGGTCACATGTATACTGTAGATATGTGTACTGTAGAATATTGTGTCTTCATCAAGGAAACACAAGAAAATGTCACCGTTTACACATTTACAAATGCACTGGCACAAGAATAGAAGCAAATACACTCTTATAATGAAGTACATGAGGGATAAGGGTGTTTTCTACCCCCTAAGTGTTTTCTCTAATGAAATCGAATCCAATCCTATCAACTAGAACGCCATCAAGTGCTTCAGTAATTCATTTATCCTCCTTCAGTGAGATGTAATTAAATTTTTACTGAAGCTTTTCAAAAAAAATAAATAAATAATTATAGACTACACAGAAACACTTGATTGGATGAAGCTCTTTCATGCTTGGTCATTAGAAGTTTCTTAATGAAGGAAGATCAATAAGAAACCAAAAAAAAAAAAAAACCCAACACTTTCTCTTAGAACACACTGCACTGGATTATCTCTTCCTCTGTGCAAATCGTGACGAGGTTAAAGTTCACGTCAGATATACAGTGACACACAAGGGAAGTTACGGTTCAAAGTGAACTAACACACACACGTGATGAGCATCCAGAAGGAACTAAACACAACATAACAGAGAGGCCTGTGGATTACTAAGCAATCCAGCCAAGAGTCTAGTCCATGGCACTTTACACACTCACCAGGATCTCATTTTACTCTAATTTTATTCGCAATGTACAAAAATAAAACTATAAACGTTGAGAAAGAGGGTTGAATAAATATAATGCATATTTCTGATTGAATGATGCACCATGGGATTAATCAAATACAAATCACAGCAGAAACCTTCTATCCAATGAATGTTGTGGCAGAAGAAGCAAGATTAGTCAAGATGATATTGCATAATCACATATCTGGAGGAAAGGGGTCACTGACATCTAGTGTATTACTATAAAATACCTTTTTTTAAAAACAATTCGATAAAGAAATGGAGAAATGAGGCAACATTGCCTAAGAATATCTGAGGGCCAGACAGGGCACAGTGTTTATGCTCATTTTTCTACCAGTTATCCTGAGCAGAATATCTATTCTTTACTGTCTAAATTAGCTGCATATGCCAGTGGTTAGCTGCATATATTAGGAGCTTTTTACAGCATGACAGTAAATTTGAGTACTTTGAGGTCTTCTAGTTAAGAGTCTGTACTATAAATAATGTTGAAATGGTCAAGCCCTCCTGATTCCCAGCTGTGATGTGATTATATCTACTCAAGGAATATCATGCAGACTTTCTCATCTGTATTATATAAAATATTACTCCTAGATATTATTTACTGGATTCCTATATTCATCTACCTGTTGTGTACTGACTTATCAGACAAGAAATAACTTGAAAGATTAGTTGTATATGTGTAATATTCTGACAGAGACATATAAGCTGTGTAAAAATATCTCAACACATTTCAGAGAGCCTTCAATTAATTAAATACAGACCAAATACTCAATATGCCGACAAAGTCTAACAATCCCTCTGTATACACGAGTCCCGTGTGCCGATGTAGGCTGTCTGTGTTGCTGCAGTGATAATTCGCATACCTCTCTTCTCAAAGAGCAGCCAGAAAGTGTGAATATGGAGAACAGGAATCACAAAAAGAAGAGTGAATGGCAAAAAGTCATATCCTGGCTTTCACATCTTCCGTGTGAAGTTCTCAGGAAACACTCCTTTTTTGCTGTTTTCCTTCATCTGAATCCATTCAGCTTCTTTAATTCCCATCAACCAACCGTCATCCTGCAACAACACACACATGCAAACAGACACACACAAACAGATATACACACAGACACACAAATGGACACACAAACAAGCACACACAAACACAGACATGGACACACACACACACATACATATGGCTTTAAAATGTTCAGTTTTAGACAATGTGTTAGACACAAGGCACATTTAACTGTAGAATGATGTAGTTATTCAAGAAGTGCATAGAAAGCTACACAACATTACAGCATTTTATTATACATAAAATGGAGATAAACCAGAAGAAGTGCTGACCTGTTCTTCTGGGTTATCATACATCACCACAAGCACCACATCTCCTGCCTTCATCTCCAGCTCATCTGAGTCATTGGCAGCATAATCATGCATTGTTTGGACCTGAAAAGAATAAAAATAATTGATTTTTTTGTTCACAGCCAGTCAGCAAACCTATATAGGAGTGTAGGATCTGAAATTTAGACTTACTTTGTAAAGGAAGTTTGGTGGCATGTCTGTGCTCTCTGTAGTTGTTACGGCAGTCTGGAAATACACAGCAAATGTAGATACAATTAAAAAACCATCACATTTAATCTAAAAATATAACTCATGTGTGAGGATACTCACTGATTCAGGCTGTTCTGTGGTAACTGCACTTTCCGCCCCCTACAAACAAAAAAAAAAAGCAAAAGACAAGAGGACAAATGGACAGAGAGACAGACAGAAAGGGAAGGACGAACACGGACAGAACAACAAAACAAGAGCAAAGTAAATCTCCGTACTCAAACATATCACACAGTACAACCTACTAATACACTACGACTACTACTGCTACTACCACCATGCCCCCAGTTGCCATGCCAAGTGACGTCATGCCTAACTGGTGGTGCCCGCAGCAGCATGCCTTCAGTCTGGCTTTTCATCAGCCAGTGAAGGCATGGGCACAACCTCATCTAGAACAATACCTGAGCCCCATCATTCTGCAAACCCTCAGCCTTCACCGGCTGGGACCCATCATCATCCCAAGTGGGCTCTGCAGCTGGAGCATGTACTGGTTGGCTGGCATCATCATCCCAGGTAGGATAAACAGGTGGGGCAGTATGCACAGGCTGACTACCATCATCATCCCATGACTGAGCTGCTTCAGTGTGGCTTTCAGTTTGCTGCAGGTGAGGGGGCGAGGGTGAGGGAAGGTGATAGAGGGCAGTGGATAGGGGGCATATGGCAGCCAGGTGGAACCATGGCCAGGGATCATTCACACGGAACAGTGAAGAAGAAGTATGAAAGACGTGATCATTGCTATAACTGCAGATTTACAAAGAAAGATTTGGTTTCGGTCGATAGTATAGTGCTCTTTTGTGGTGAAATACTGAAGAGACTTGATGAATAGATACTAAAGACAGACAAACAGAACAATAAAGACATTTACATGTATATAGTAACATATAAATGTACGTTATTTTAAAAGAAAAAGGAAGATAACCCTCGAAGTTGGTTACAGAAGACTGAACTTAAATACACTCACCTCCCATGAATCCCAGTTCTTCAGAGGGGGATAAAAAAAGAAAAGAAAAAAAAAAGCTAAAATTGTTTAATGAAATGTTAATTTCATTAATTAATAATAGAAAAGAAAGGTTACTTATTTGTATTGTAATTCATTTTTTCATCACACAGTGAGACAGACCTGTGCTGAAGCAGTGGCTACAGGTGTGGTAGCTGCCTGCAGTGTGTCCAGGTCCATGTCTAAAAGATTACTAGTAACTGGAGCCTCATACTATCAGAGAGGTAAAAAAACATATAGAGTACCTCATTACCTCTTTACTCTTTTAAATATTCTAGGACATTCTGTAAAGCACGAAAAGATCGTGGGTATAAAATGTAATACTGACTTGTGTGGGAGACGTAACACTAATGCCGACAGCAGCAGCATCATCAAACAGATTAATAATGTTCTCTTGCTTCAGATCCTTGGATGGAGTGACTTTAGGTGGTGGAGGAACAGCAGGTCTCAGCTGGTTACACACAAACACACACAAACTTTAGCAACAAATAACTGTGTTGTGCTCTTACAAAGCAATTAACCACAAAAGAGCTAATATACTATTCAGGTCTCATGACTGTACATGCTGTAACATACTGTACAGGTCTCAGGTTTTTCAAAGGAAAACTGTTCTGTGTATTTTAATTTAATTCAGTTTTACAGTGAGGGGAAAAATTATTTGATCCCGTGCAGATTTTGTACGTTTGCCCACTGACAAAGAAATGATCAGTCTGTAATTTCAATGGTAGGTTTATCTGAACAGTGAGAGACAGAATAACAACAAAAAATCCAGAAAAACACATTTCAAAAAAGTTATACATTGATTTCCATTTTAATGAGTGAAATAAGTATTTGACCCCTTTGCAAAACATGACTTAGTACTTGGTGGCAAACCCTTGTTGGCAATCACAGACGTCAGACATTTCTTGTAGTTGGCCACCAGGTTTGCACACATCTCACATCTCAAGGAATTTAGGCCCACTCCTCTTTGCAGATCCTCTCCAAGTCATTAAGGTTTTGTGGCTGACCCTTCAGCTCCCTCCACAGATTTTCTATGGGATTAAGGTCTGGAGACTGGCTAGGCCACTACAGGACCTTAATGTGCTTCTTTTTGAAGCACTCCTTTGTTGGCTGTGTGTTTTGGGTCATTGTCAGGCTGGAATATCCATCTACGACCCATTTTCAATGCCCTGGCTGAGAGAAGGAGGTTCTCACTCAAGATTTGACGGTACATGGCTCCGTCCATCGTCCCTTTGTGCGGTGCGGTTGTCCTGTCCCCTTAGCAGAAAAACACCCCCAAAGCATAATGTTTCCACCTCCATGTTTGACGGTGGGGATGGTCTTCTTGGAGTCATAGGCAGCATTCCTCCTCCTCCAAACACGGCGAGTTGAGTTGATGCCAAAGAGCTGGATTTTGGTCTCATTTGACTACATGACCTCTGAATCATTCAGATGTTCACTGGCAAACTTCAGATGAGCCTGTACATGTGCTTTCTTTAGCAGGGGGACCTTGCGGGTGCTACTGGATTTCAGTCTTTCACGGAGTAGTGCGTTACCAATTGTTTTCTTGGTGACTATGGTCCCAGCTGCCTTGAGATCATTGACAAAATCCTCCAGTGTAATTCTGGGCTGATTCCTCGCCGTTCTCATGATCATTGAAACTCCATGAGGTGAGATCTTGCATGGAGCCCCAGACCGAGGAAGACTGACAGTCCTTTTGTGTTTCTTCCATTTGGGAATAATCGCACCAACTGTTGTCACCTTCTCACCAAGTTGCTTGGCGATGGTCTTGTAGCTCATTCCAGCTTTGTGTAGGTCTACAATCTTGTCCCTGACATCCATGGACAGCTCTTTGGTCTTGACCATGATGGAGAGTTTGGAATCTGATTGATTGCGTCCTTCTGTGGACAGGTGTCTTTCATACAGTTAATGAGCTGAGATTAAGAGCACTCCCCGAGAGTGCTCCTACTGTAATCTCAGCTCCTTACCTGTATAAAAGACACCTGGGAGCCAGAAATCTTTCTGACTGATAGGGGATCAAATACTTATTTCACTCATTAAAATACAAATCAATGTAGAACTTTTCTGAAATGCGTTTTTCTGGATTTTTTTGTTGTTATTCTGTCTCCCACTGTTCAAATACACCTACCATTAAAATTACAGACTGATCATTTCTTTGTCAGTGGGCAAACATACAAAATCAGCAGGGGATCAAATAATTTTTTCCCTCACTGTACATTGTTGACTATTTTTTAAATACTTATGATAATGAATGAATATCAGTGCAACCTAAATGTCAACACTAAATGTCTTGTTGCTATCAACAAATTTCCTGTGAGGTTTATTATGCTATATGGTGATGCAATCATTTGCACTCTATTCTAATTCCATTTGAACAAAAGCACCGGGTAAACAAAATCTCCAACCGTGTGACACCTGCAAATATTAAAAAAAAACAGAGGTGTTAGTTAAGGTCTCTTTTGTTGTTGTTTTGTTAGCTGCAACTGTACCTTAGATGGAGATTTGGGGATAGCCGGTACTGCCGGACTCAGAGTGTCATTGGTATCTTGATTTCCTTCACTGGAAGATGAAGGAAAGACATATGAAATTTAACTACAGGACACCATCGAGTATGTGGTAAGTCATACATGCAGGCCAGTCCAAGCCTCACAGGTCAAGCCTTATCTTCTGTAAGCAGTTCTGTGCTTAATCTGGATATCAAACTATATATTATTCATGCAAAGAACCTGTATAGACTTGCTTCTTTCATAAAACCATTCCTCACATGCTCGGAGCGGGCTGACAGAGGAAAACACAGCTCTTCAAACATACACTGTGAAGTTATAGAAGCTAACAAGTTTTCATCTCACACAAGTGGCCAGCAAAAAGCAGCACACACTCACAAAAAAATAAAAACACACACACACTGTACATACGTACATAGCACACAGACACACAGTCACACATCCTGGTACGCACACACACAAACACACACACACTGCTGGGCTACCACTGTTACCTCCTTTTGACTGTTGAGGTCTTCTCCTCTCGGTTACCTGTTTTTCTGTGAGAGTGGTGGTTGTGTACATTGATTTGTGCACTCATTAGTTCTTGAGTTTCTTTACAGAGCAGTCATAATGAGCAGATAGTGACATTGAGGAGCTATCACTCTGACACTAAAGGGACTGTAAATATGTCTATTTATTCTGGACAATATTCTGACTGTTATAATCAATAAATAAAACATGTGACTGACCTGGATAAGTCTTGATTCTCCAGCTTCACCAGGGTATCATACATATTTTGGCTCAGCTTTGAAAAATAAAGCCAACATAAGTCCACAAAAAACAATAAGCTACTTCTACATAGTAGATAATGCATTGTACCTTGGTTTAGCAATAGATGTTACCTTTCCAATTTCTCGGTGAAACTTCTCCTCAAGACCAGCCACGCTCTGGAAGGTGTTCACGTAGAAGCCAACACGGCTAATGAAGAGAAGAGAGAAGATCAGATCTGTCCACCTTTACAGCAATCGACAAACTTCAGCATTAAATATCCAGTAAAATGTCAATATAAAACATGCTGCCCAATAAAACTCTTACATCACTGGAAATTAGCAATATACACTATAAAAGCCAATCATTTGTTCACAACCACATGCGGTCCTTCCTCAAACTATTGCTACAAAGTTATATATGATCCCTTAGTATGCTGTAGCATTACAGTTTCCTTTCACTGGAACTAAGGGGCTCAACCTTGTCCATGACACAGCATAACAATGCCTCTTTACACAGTGTGAGCTCCATAAAGACTTGATTTATCAAGTTTGATGTCAAAGAACTTGAGTGGCGTGACCTCAATCCTCCTGAACACCTCTGAGATGAACTGCAATGCCCCAGGCCTTCTTGCATAACATTGCAGTGCCTGACCTCTCTAATACTCTTATGGCTGAATGATGACAAATCCCCATAGCCAAGCTCCAAAATCTAATTGAAAGCCTTCCTAAAAAGAGTGGAGGGGAACTAAATCTGGAATGGGATGTTAAAAAAGCAGATATGGGTGTGAGGGTCATGTGTCCACAAACTTAAACCATATATCGTATATAATTTTTGGCCAAAGCCTCATCTTAAACTATCCTCAAATTCACAGAACGAGACATTTTGGAATAATGTACATTAGAGTTCCCACAAAAAACACATTAAATAGATAACTTGAGACCTAAAGGAACTCAGGAAAGATAATTTAACTTGTTCCTGTATGATACAAGTGCTGTTTTTAAGATTTTAAATTAACCTGATGTTTTGTTTAGAGGCACTGAGATGCAGCCACCCCCTCAACAAACTGCTAAAACATAGTGACAGCTAGCTGCGTTTATACTGGAATGACAGCTGGTGAAAGGGATGTTGGCACAATGGTGAGATGAATGCTTCAAGCTATTATACCATCAGTGTTCAGAGGTTGGAATAACAAACATCGACTCAGCTGGCCAAACAAACAGCCGACACTGATGGCAGGTCCGTAATAAGAAGCTAATTTTAATAGGGCAATAATAACAAGATTTAGTTTATACACTCAATTTATTTTATTCTCAAATGATCAGGGTAATTCCAGCATAATGGATGAGCTATCTGCACTTACAATGGCTAACAAAATGTCTCACAGCAGAGACAAGCTTAGGATGAGCGAGTCAATTTGCATATGTTCTCAATTATCCTCTTGAGGACAATGCAGACAAACCTTTAAAAACAAAACTCTTGTATTGATTTACGTGTTTCAAGTACACATCAATTTATCAGGGTTAAGTTTGTAACATTAAACAGACAAACCGGTGAGGGAGCCTACACATTTTCTACAAAGTCTGAATTTTAAAGGCCAATGAAAGCAAAAAGCATCAAATGTATGACATGACAGATTTGAATTAACACGAAAAATATAGATTTGAAATATTTCATTAAGAAAAACCTGTTACGGACATGACATATACACAAGTACTTCATACAGTATGTAATATATAAACAATGCAGTTTGCAATTTTCACTGATATACAACTGAACATATTAAAGGTGTTTTTCTTCCTTTGTTCCCATCATTCTTTTCTATGGTAAGGCTGACATTTCTAAGGAATTGCCTATCATATATATTCACAGTGCTGTTGAATTCTTAATTCTGATTGGTTAGAAAGTATTGATTAATTTTCTATAACAGCAGCTAAGACAGTAGGGTCACCTGTAAGGTTTATATTAATGTACATATTGTAATATGTTATTTAATCATTTTTATATTAAGAACATAAACAAGGACTTGAATGGCAGATACGCCACACCTTCAGATTAAAAACCTTGTGCATGAAGCAATGAACCTGACAAGCTGGGGTTTTGTCTAATTCACAGGGAATTAGACAAAATCCTTTTTAGGGAGAAAACAAGATGCCGGTGATTGAATAACTGTTATAGCTGCTGTACCACATGTGATAAAAAATAACTTTAAATGTAAATTAGACATCGATAAAAATGTATCATCACATTCTTAACAAATAAAACTACATCACTGTTGGAAATTACTATTCTACAAGCAATAAATCATTTTGGGACGTAATGTTTTTAATAAAAATTAAGTGGTAGCCATAACTCCGCTTCACATCACCATATTGTTGATCATTTCCCTACAAGAGCGTGTCTGACATATTGTATTCCTTTCTTGGTGTATATAATAACACTATAAGGAAGTAAAAAAAAAAAGAAAAAGAAATGAAAAAAAAAATGAATTAGACAGTAATAGTCAGTTAATTTCAGCACTTACCTGTTCCAAAGTGATGGCAGCTCCTCTTGAAGGTCTATGTTGATATCTTCAAATACCTTCTGTGCCCTCTCTAACTCTTCTTCTGCCTGTACCACAGATATATGGATTTAAACAATTATGAGGGAAAAACAATCATCATTAAAGAAATCTGTCAATATCACAATCATTTAGCTATGCCAATAAGATTTAAAATGTAATGTAATATCATATAAAGGCGAATTACACAATAACATTAATAAATGTTTTATTATACTGGTATGCTACTTACTTTGACTTTGACTCAGTTACGCCTGAACAAAGTACCATATTGAGGAAAGATGGCCAAAATGAGTGACGCAAACACGCATTTTTAGATGGTGTCTTTTTTCCTCAATGACATAAGAAATTGTGACTTGCCTCTCCAACTGCAAACTGGAGACTTCTTTAACAAATACATTAAAGAAGAATGTATTTTCAGGTAGCATTGCTCAGTTGCATGCATTACCCTAATGCTCATCTCTCCACAGGTGATGCTTGAGCATATAAACAAAATTACAACATGCAGATGTATGAATGGACACTCAGAGGGCATAGGTCATCACTGCCTAATTGATCAGCTCTTTAAATGTGTGATGGCTTACTAGTCCAACATAACACTTTTATAAGAGCTATTTTCCATGGCTTTTCCATGTTATTACCATCAAGGATGTATAGGAACCCTGATAGAGCCCTGATTTGATGATTCAGTTGCAAAAGCCTTTCTAAGTATGGTACAGCCTTTCTAACTACAGCAACTGATCAACTAACAAGTGTAATTACTCTGTGTAATTACCTGACTCCTGGTCAGGTTGGTCTGAGCGATATTATGAGCAGATAGAATTCCTTGTGCCCATCCCGGAGTGGCCCTCTCCAACAAAGAGGCAGGCTTATTAAAACAAGACAAAAAGAAAAGTAAAAATGAGTACTGATTCTTGCAACAAACACATCCACACAGTGAATTTGTTCAAGACACCTTATGAATGTCAAAATGTATATCTATCCACACTTACCTTGGAAATTTTAATCCCCCCTTCCTTCTTCTTGCCCTTGTTTACTGCAGCATATGTGTGACGGGCGCTGTCGTAGTCCACCAGCTTTCTGTCACGCTTCGCTATTCGGGCCTTAAAAAGGAGTTATATTACACAAGCTCATTCAGCTATGTATGTATGCAAGAAGACCAAAGCATACGTTCTGAATGCCTGATATTAGTTACAGCATCAGTTTCACTACCTTAATATCAGGAAATTGGCCCAAATAAGTGTCCATGGAGATTAAAGCATGATCCACTAGCTTTTGGTGAAAATCTGTCCACAGGAGGTCTGAATCCTGCAATAAATCAAGCATGAAAAATGAGGTTACTTATATTTGTTTACATAACACTGCTGCAATTTATACTCGAAGTCCACACATTATAAGTTCAGTAACAGATTATCCCAAAGCTCAATTCAGGTAAATATATATTTAAAAAGAAATTGGTTCAAAAAACAAATGTAACACAAACTCTGGAGCTCTATTAGTGGAAAATACATTTGAATCTAATTCTTCTATTCATTGCTATCTTGATATATTTTTAATATATTTAGGCGCTCTCTGCCCTGGGCTGACTGTGTTTTGTTCATTTGTTTATGAATTCATCTTATGACTGTGATATTCTATGCTTTGTCCTAGATATTCTTTCTCTCTCTAAAGCAGACAACAGAAATTCAGAAATATAGCAACCACTGTATTGGTAAAAAAAAAATGCTGTTGGACAAATACAGTGGCCAATACAGAGTCTTCCCCACACAGTCATTCACAGAAACAATAATGAAAAAAGTAGATAAAGCAGTGACCTCTACAACAGAATCCATTTCATCTTTGCCATCCCATTCCGGTTCATACATATCAACTAGGCACTCCTGAAGTCGTTTAGAGGACTCGTGCATCGCTGTTGAATAACAAAGAGAAAAGCAATGTTGATGGAAAAAGCCAGACATAAAGAATAATAATAGAACAGGAGACCTGAAAATAATGAAAGTACCTTTCACAGCGGCCAAATAGGCTCGCAGGTCTTTCTGCAGTTTGGTGCCTTCAGCCTACAAGATCAAGTAGAGATGAATGTTAATGCACATACAGACAAAAGACAGAGGACAAAATACAATGCTGAAAAAATACATATTACAAGGTGAAAAGAAATTAGATTGTGTAGTGAGTCCTTACTAGCTGTTTGTTAAAGTTAATCACTCCTTCTTCAAATGCAAGGTCTTTGGTCTCGTCTGCCTTGCCAAGTTTCTGCATAACCTGAAAAATAACAATGCTTTATTGTTTAAAGGCAACATTCAATATAGAAGGAGCAAAAAAAATAAAAAATTTCAATGGATCTGGATCCCAGCCCTGGGTCACTGGCTGTGAGTAGAGAATACACACCAAATGGGATGCCAGTCTATCACAGGGCACCATACTCACTCTTAACATATGCCAGCTTACGGGGAAGCTCAGGTCAGAGTCCAGGGTCAGTCATGAAACAACTACCCCTAGAGCAAAATAAGGTTAAGGGACTTACACAATGGCCCAACTGTAGCAGCATGAAGGTGCTGGAGATTGTACTTCCAACTTTCAGACCAGTCATACAGCACCTTTAACCAATGAGCCACATAAACTCTATATAGATAACAGCCCAAGCTCAGGAGTGAACAGGCTTGTGCTGTGAGACAGCAACCCTACCAGCTGCACCATTATGTCACTGCCCACTTGTTAGATTTTGAGGACAAGTGTTGATTTTGAGGACAAGTTGTAACCATGGTTATACACTGTACATACAGTGTAGGTGTTTGGTTTAAATGACCAGGGCTGTCAGCACAATTTGTTGGCCTTTTGACAGAATAATGCAATGAAACCTTTTTGTTTCATAGGGTCCTAATGACTCATTTGTCTACTCAGGGTCCTTGGGATCACCCCCGCATGTCCCCTTTACAGTACCCTTGCAAATGATGCTAAACTGCAGTGTCTTAAAGAAAGCAGATTTCCACATATCTCCATTAATGTCTGAATGATGCGATGCTCTGGTATCAATATTTTTGTAGAAAAAAGACAGAATACCCAACCTGAGAGGCAGCTGGCCTGCAGGATGCTAAACAGAGCACACTGCAGTGTCAGTTAAAGGGAAAGCCTCGACTCCTCGAGATCTTATGTGTTGTATTATAGGCCTGCGCCCTTGGTACACAGAGCCTCCTCCGTTTTATCATCTAGTCACGTGAAATTGCATAGATAGACTTTATTTCTGATCGTACGGCATCGTTTGTAAACGGACTGGCATTAATAAAGGGATATTGGTGAACACTGTAACGCAGTTCTGTCACCATAACAGGATAATTAGGACACGGCAGCCAAATACCGAGCATCGATCATTCAACCTTAACGTGTGCACTAATACAGAAGAATTACTCCTGTAATGAGATTTTTAGTAATAAACGCGTGATTTGGTTCCTTACCTTTTCTTGAGCCCTGGTTATTTTTTTCTGTACGTTACTGGCTATTTTTCCTGCGGAAACCCCTTTGCCCATCGTCAGATCAGCCATTTTGTCTCTTTTTTTATCTCTTAAACGGTAGTCCGAACACTTAAAATGTTTATCGCATTGAGAAATCGCACGCCTGTTCACAACAATATTCGCGATTGACGTTTCGTGGGCCGTTAACAGTAATAATAATAATGACCGTTTATTATAGGGAAACCTGCACGCGCACGCAAAATGCGCGTTACCCAGATGAACGGCGTCTTAAAGGGGCAGCGCGCTGTTTTAGCGTGTGGGCGGGGTTTGCCTTTCCGTGCGTACCCCGGATATCCATAGCCTTTTGTCTATCTATCTATCTATCTATCTATCTATCTATCTATCTATCGGTGTTTTTGTTAATAGTCTCATTTTTAATAACATAGTTCATCATCTAAAGATGATACAATCTTTTTATACAATTTGTAAAAGTCTTTCATCTTAAATTCACAAATTATTAAGCATTGTGGTCCTTCAAATAATGTGCATATTTCAATAGTTTGATATACTGGGTTTGGAGTGTAATTTGGCTTATGTATAGTGAACCCTGGATAACACTACAAAATTACTGATGTCCAAATAGTGTTTAGTACTAAAATGGTAGAATGTTGAAACATTTATATGCAGCTCTGTAAATGGTTTGTAGTCTGAACACTTGCTGTGCTTTTTGCACTTGATGATAACGTGAAATACAGACTGTATTGCCTTGTATAGGCTTTTATGACAGCAAATTTCAATCTGCCTGTCCTATTAAAAACTTTAATGCTCTAGTAGTGATGCACCCTCAGGTGCACCCTATACAGGATGTTGGTTTTGGTTGGGGATTCTATTAGATAGGCATTACAAAAGACAATCATTAGTTTAGCAAGACTACAGTCATTTCTACTGAAAGCTCACTAGGCACTGGGGTAAATGCTTATTATGTTGAGCAAGGGTATGTGGTAGCTTAGTGGTTAATGCGTTTGCCTACTGATCAGAAGGCTGTGAGTTTGAATCCCTGGTCCATCAAGCTGTCACTACTGGGGCCCTGAGCAAGGCCCTTAATCATTAATTGCTCAGTTGTATAAAATGAGATAAATTGTAAGTAGCTCTGAATGAGGGTGTCTACCAAATACCAGAAAAGGTAAATGTACTGATGTATTTTCACCACATGATGGCGACAAAACGATCTTCATCAAGTTTGTTTCCTTTAATATTTTACTATTTTAACAGAAATATTTTGCCGTATATATATATATATATATATATATATATATATATATATATATATATATATATATATACGTGTGTGTGTATAAAAAAATAAAAATAAAAATAAAAATAAAAAAATCCTTATATATATATATATATATATATATATATATATATATATATATAAATATATATATATATATATATATAAGGATTTTTTTTTAACTTTTTTTAAAGCTGCTTTAGTACAAAATAAAGAAGTATATCCCAACAACAATAAAGTGCTATATATTGACATATTTTTTTGAATTATAGCAGGCTATGATGAGGCATCCAAATCACACTACAGTGCTGTGATGCAGTAAGGATGATATCAGAATTACAGGCTTCCCAGATGTCCAACTCCTCCCTGTAAGTGGATAAGTGGACTATTAGATAAACATAAAAAAGTAAAACGGCCTGAGACATTTATATTACATTTTATAGACAATGTGAAATGATTTTTTTTCGACTGTAAAAATCTAATATTATAGAATAAAAATAGACTAATATTAGACTGTAAATAGAATATATAGAAATAGAATTACAGTAAATTACATTTTAAGTGTGGACAGGAGAGAATTTATAAAAATAGAAAAATATATTAATAAATTCAGATACTGTATGACTGATGAGTATGAATAAGATTATATGAATATAGTTTGACTATATGACTATTATAAAATTTATATACATTTATATAATAATATATGAAGTTATAGTTTTAATAACAGGCTGTTCTACCGGGATAGGACACGAATAAAAAATAATCATATACTGCCAACACTCAGCATCTCTCCATAACGAACAGTTATCACAGAGCGCTCGCGCCACCCGCCACCCCGCCCCCTGCTTTTTGTCTCCCTAATGGTACACTCCAAACAAAGCCGTGAGCGCGTGAAGGACTGAATTGAACTCGAACCGCTGGACTGAACGGAAGCGGGTCCGGGTCCGGGTTCAGTACCGGTCCCTGTGGGGAAACTGTTAAACCGAATCATGATTCAAAGCAAAAGGAAATGCATTTGGTTTGGTTTCTACAAGCGCTAGCGTCTGTTGGGTTCTGCGCCGTGGTTGTGAAAGATAGGTGTGGATAAAGAGAAATTCACCTGTTATGGTTCTCCTTAATGGAAATGGCCGTTAAACTCGGCGGAGGGGTTTGTTAGATATATGAAAGGCGGCTTGACAGATCAGTGGAAATGATGCTGAGGTTTAAACTCGAATAGACGAGGAAATTACAACTCCTGACTGAGCGGAGGAGCTGGAGGAGGTGGTAAGTTGTTATTGTTTATTTTTCTCCTTCTCATTTCCCAGCATCATAACACTTAACATAGATAAATATGAAGCTTTGATGCCACTTTAATGATTTCTTCACTGTGCTTCGTTAAAAAAAACTGGTGAGCTCGTGACATGAGCCCCGGTTAACACCAGGCATTATTGGGCAATTAAAAAAGATAATCAAGGGTCTTTATGGTCAAGGCTGCTTTTATTGCATATATCCTATATGCACGGTTACACATTAATTATATAGATATTTGGAGCTGGGAAAAAATGACCCATGAGCACCTGAAGGCGTTGTTACTATTGTTCTCTGAGCAGCAGTGATATGTCTCCTTTTGTTTCATCTCCTCATATGCTGTTGTGTTTGGTGCGTCTGCAGCCATGCGATCCGGTCTGATGTAAGGCACTCCGGATTACAATCACATTGTCTATTTCATTCATAGAGTTTATTAGATCATGGTCACAAATAAGAGCCTGTCGTGTCATTTTAACGCTTTGTTTGAAAGCAGGTGGGATTGAACTTGGGTTGGAATAACAGCTTGTGAGGAAGTCACGTGGTCAGGCTGACACAACATTACAGGGCTCCCCCCTCCCATTAATGATCTTTAATTCTAACTGACTGCAATGTGGTCATCAATCAGATCTCTGATGTGAGACCCCATCACATATGATGCGATTCTGGAGACTGGGGACTCTATTGACTGATTTTCCTGAATAGTTTCACAATAACGAGCTAAAATTATTCCCGGAAAATATTTATTTGATTTTGTCTGCATGGGACAAGCTCAGAAATACACTTTCAGGAATAAATCTACCAAACTCTGGCTTGTTGCTGGGGTTGTACAAGCCACTTTACTAGTATTTAGTAT
Organism: Hemibagrus wyckioides; assembly: GCF_019097595.1. Taxonomy (NCBI): domain Eukaryota; kingdom Metazoa; phylum Chordata; class Actinopteri; order Siluriformes; family Bagridae; genus Hemibagrus; species Hemibagrus wyckioides. The sequence continues at coordinate 12,957,118 of NC_080715.1, forward strand.
CTGTAGTATTGATCTTTTTCCTCCTGTGGTGTACCTTTTAATTAGCTATCAGATGAAGGTTCCTTAAGGACCAAGGATGTACCTTAAATTATTACTTATGCCACATTGTGTTTCCAGGTTAAAAATACTTTTTATTATAACACACCATTTGGTATCTAATGCTTGAGCATTTCTCATGTAAGAGATGTGGATGGACCTTGCCTGTTTGAGAGTTTTGGAAGATTTTAGTTGTGTGAATTTTTTTTTCCTTGGACACATTTGATTTGGCTTTTGTAGCCCCGGGCATCGCCGTAATTGCTTGGATTGTAGCAACACTTTTGAGAGGTAGAGAATTAGGCTCCTCCACAAAAGATGAATTGGCTTTACCAGATCAGTAAAAAGGTTTTAAAACATTAGCAATGGCCTTTCATCTTTTAACACATCACTTTGACATGAGCCTGATGATTATTCAGTTATTCAAGTTAATTGCTCATATGCCAGATCCCCCCTACACACATTTTCGCTGGGATTGAATTTCCTTTCTTTGATGAATGGATGCGAAATTTAGTAAGAGGTTTCAGTTGGTCAGGAGTAATAAAGACACTAAAAAAAGGCTATTTTTGCAATACAACAGTAAGGTAATCAACATCATATTTTTGAATATTATAAATGTGGCATGTGAAACATGTAAGGACTTCTTTAGCCCAGAGAGACTTGATTCTTTAGTTAGAATACTTACATTTTTTGGCGGTGTCTTGTGTTTGATTATTCACTTTCTGAACACCAATTTTAAATGTTGGTGAAGATTTTTAATTTACTTTTTTAATTTTGTTTATTTAAATTTTTTTTAAAGATATCCAGGTATCTGAAAGGTCAGTTTTTCACTTTTAGCACTTGAGAAAGCTTTGATCCTATTCATTTTTGACTGCAGTGATGCTGAATTTAAGTCATTAGATACCTGAGGCACATTTCAACTACAGCCAACCGTGTCCATTGTTATTTAGACTTTTGTTCTTGCTACTAATGATAACTGCTGAATTAAATGTAATTGCTTAAATGGACTTTTAAACAGATTTAAATTAACACAGTCTTTTTTTCCTTTCTTTCTTTTTTCTACTAATTGAATGTTCTATAAAAATACCCAGAATAGAAGTGGATGAAGGAGGTGCAGATTTTTGCACTCAGTTGTAGACCTTTCCAAAAGGTCATCAGTGTTTTCTAAATTGAATACTCGGTCCCAGTAATTAACATTAGAACGTTCCTGACGACCTGTTTTCACCCAAATTGCATAAAATTGAGTCAGTGGTGTGACGGGCGGAGTGTTGTTTTAATCACGCTATATTCACACCTCCTCGCTAACTGCTAGTTAACATGAAGAGGGTTAAAAGGGAACAAAACATCAGAGGGTATTGATCCTATTATCAGGAGGCTATCAGGTGTGCATAGAAAAAAATAATAAGCAATGGAAGTATAAATGCTACATATCACTTGCATCCATGTTTTCTGCCAGTAGATAATACAACAGTTGCCATAGCATTAGATCTAATCTGGTAGATTGTAATGGAGTCTGTGGGGGGGAAAAAGTTCAGAGGTGCTTTCTGATTTCCACCATCGTGTCATATTGGGGAAGCATGAGACCCAATCATCAATAATTAAATAGAATCTACTTTGTCTGCACTTATTTCATGGCAAAAAAAAAACTAGCAAATTAAATTGCATCAGAGACACAACTGTGCTTAAAAGATTTAAAAGCTTTTGGCCTGTGTATATTTATTGACCAGCAAATGGCCTGAGGGAACATGGGCAGGATAATGATATACAGGCCCAACATCATCTCTGTGATGAGATTAAAAACATTTTTGCTGGACCAAGCTTGGGAAATTATGGAAAGAGAGGAAATTTGGGGACTTGAAATTGATATCAGAAAACGTCTGCATCTCATGTTGGAAAATATATGCTTAATAAGATTTTGCTGGAAATTAAAAGGTGATGCATTATCTGTGGAGGAAAATTTGTTCAAAAGAATTCATTTGTTGCTCAGATGTACGATATAGTTGATACAATTTTGCACAGGTCTATAAATTAAACATAAGGGCTTTTCACACTGCACTTAACCCTGGCTTATCAGCACCTCTGCTTTTAACACTGAGTAGAGGAACATTTCACATTTGTAATTTAGAAGCAGGGTTAGCACTGTTTTCACCCGGGGTTATGAAACCCTGCTTCGTAGCATGTGCAGTGTGAAACGATGCAGTGTTAGAGAATTTACAGCAGGATGCTTAGCAACAGACAACCAATCAGAAATTGAACAGATCATATCACGCGCTTTGTACAGTCAACCTTATATGTTGTGTAAACAGTATCAGCAGCATTTGAGGGAAAGATGAAAAGATAATGTAAAACACTGATGAATGAAGAACACACCCACTGCAGCGAAGAGGATTTTTTTTTTTTTTTTTACAATTATGGTCAAGTGTGTTTGAAACAAACTGGGTGGCACAGTCAGAAATAACCTAATATTTAAGGAACTGACTGAAAATGTAAGCCTGATCCACTAAATAAAAAAAAAAACGGCAAAAAAAAAAGATTACAAAGCTGTAAAAGATAACAATGCTCACTTGGACGCGGAACGGCAGACTTGTCCTTTTTTCCCCTCACTGATACGAAAGCACAAGACTTTAAGCTGGCAACACACTGTATTTATTGAGTCATAGTTGTTGACACCACGAATATGCAAATAAGAAAGTTAACTCAGCGTTTATAAATATACAGTGTGAAATGTTAGATTATGAATCATCAGGATTAACTGTTATCCCTGGGTGAAGTATGAGCAGTATGACACATGAAACAAGATAATCCAGGATTCTGTTTACATGGGGTTTACAATGACCCAGGGTTAACTATTTCAAGTGTGAAAAGCCCTTTAGTGCCTTAGAAAGGTGCTGGGCCCTCTGAGAGGTGCTAGAGCAGCTTCAATGTACCTCAGCATTGATTCTGTAGGTCTCTGGAACTGTACTGTTTTCCAGAAAATATTCCCTCAAGTGGTGTTTTGATGATGGTGCTGTCGAGTGCTGTATAACAGGTCCAGAGATCTCCCATAAGTGTTCAGCTTGTTTGAGATCTAGTGCTTGGGAAGGCCAGATTTTCATCCACATCAAACAATATATAATACACATACACACACATCACTCATGCATTGCTCTAACTGTAATGAAATGTGTTTTGCACAGCGATTGGGTGTTTTATTACCACAGCATGCTCATAAGAAAGGTACTTTGTGATGAGCTTGACAAGATGAGGACGTGTGGACACCAATACTGGCACAGTGAGGGGTGTTAACTGAGGCAAATGAGGAGAGAGAGGCTGAATGAAATCCAGGCACTGTCTGGTTTAATGTAAGCAGTTATGTAATATGTGGAGAGGAAGAACATCTTGGGTCCTAAGAGGGACACATCACATTATGTTACATTTCAGCACCCCTACCTTTTTTTGGATTTCATTTCAGAAGAGTTTAAACAAAGAGGCAGGAATGTTTACATTCACCCAGTTTTGTCAATCCTGAAAGTGTTGTTTGTATAGAAACACTGCCATCCGAGTCAATTACTCGTTTACATGCGCACAAATTCATTACAGAATTTACAAATAAAACCTTTGAGCAAACACAGAGTGTCTGTTATCTGTTCACACCACTGTACTGTGCATGTGCTCAAGGTTTTTTTTTGTATCCAATTAAGAAAATAGTCAGATTTAAGCATTTACACTGGATTATTGGCTATTGAATTATTTAGGATCTACACCACCCCTTTCAATCAGATTGAAATGAAGGGTTTTCAATACAATTGAACTATTAATGATCACTAACAAATTATATGGTTTCATGTAAACATACTGAGAGAGTGAGAAAGAGCGTACGTAAAGAGAATGAGAGAGAGATAAGACCATGAAAGAACCAGAGGAGTGAAAAGGAGGTGGAGATGAAGGAGAACGTAAGTGAGACGGTAAGTCAATGTTAATCCTGTTATCCCTTTTAGTGTACTCCTTCTAACCATCTATAGTTCATCTGCATAGATACTCCTCCAGATAACCTCAGGAGAAGTAGTGACTGATTTAAAGGCATCATTCTTATTTTACATGCTAGAGCTGTGTTAGTATACTGCATTTACTCCACATGATGGTAGAATGTTTCAGTACCAACGTTCTTTCTGTTACGGGTGTGGTTATATAGACTACACACAGAGTCTGTGTCCTCAGGTTGCATTATTCATGCTGAACATAACCACAGACTGAAGCCTCACTCTGTGTAAAGCCTACATGGCTCTGTGTCTTCCCTTGCCTCTGTGTACTGCGATAAAACATCTAGACTGATGCACTGATCCAAAATATTTGATATTCAGCTGCATTTAAACATGAGTAGCTAGAAAGTTGGAAGTAGGAAGCTACATTCACACATATATTACAGCAAGTCGCCAGTTGGTGTTGGATGTTATAGTAATAACATTTATCAGTGACATGGAATTCCAAATCATTTTTCTTGCCGCTGAAATAAAACATTCTGGAGGGAGTCTTTGTATATAAAATTCACCAGTCTATATCTGCACCATATCATAAGAGATGAAAGAGATGCAGTGTGTGCTCTTACATGGCTCTACTGTCTTCACCCTAATTGCTATTCACTGCACCAAGTCTCTCCAATTTGCATAAAGTTAAACTTTTCACAGCTTTGTTGCATCGATAGACACTCCCACATCTAGTCACAAACGGTCGCCGTTGCCGATGTTGCTGAAAATGGATGTTCTCTGGACACTTTATCGCTGTGAGTCATTGTATATGTGAACGTAGCATAGGGAATAAAACCTTTCAGTGTGCTTCTATTGACAGTGATCGCTGTAGAGTGGTGTGATGATATGTTCTTGTTTTCCTATGACATCATGTCCTGAAGTGTTTTAGGGTGCTTCTCTTTCACAACAGCAATTTGCCCGACACTAACAACTAACAACTCTGTTGTTAAAAAAAAAAAAAAAAAAAAAAGGCAATTCATATTCTTTATCCGTTTGTCTTTACGTTTAATTAAACAAGTTACTTCCTTTTATCACCTATGTTACAGCAAGAGCAGTCTGTTTTTACTCTTTCTACAGTATCTGACCTGTGCTATTGTAGTAAATGTATCATTGGTCCTTCTGACCAATCAGAATCAAGAATTCTGTGTTTTAATAGTGAATTGTTTCAGTTTAGCCAATCATCCCTTTACTTGTGTTTTTATGAGAGTCTAGCAGTCAGGGCATGTCACCATGTTTAAATGGCCATGTTTTTATTCTTGACTGCTTTTATTCTGAAATATAAAGCACCTGGAGGCTTCAGTTTTTTTTTGCCCTTTAAAAAGCTGAAATGTGCAGGATGAAGATTGTTCTTATGTCTGTCAAAGCACAAATATTTTTTACTTTGTGGTAGCAGACCTAACTTATTTTAGCCTTCAGCCTTTCCCCATGCAATTTGAAATTTCACTGGACCATTTAATGTTTTTTCCCCTCTTCCCTCCTCTCTGTGTTGCTTCTCCCATTCATGCTGCATTGCCAGGATGCTGCTATTTGACCAACTGGAATTTTGGATTTATTTACAGAGCTGGCTGAAGAGAAGAGAATAACGAAGCTTGGACTAACATTAAGGTTATCTCCATACATATGTTCTGAACTGGGCCCCCTTCTATTTGCCTTCACCCTCCTTTGCTGTTCTGTCCATCTTTCCTTTCTTCTTCATCCAGGTTGCATGACTTCCTCTCTCTCCCCTCCAGCACTATTCTCTTTTGCTGCAGTGTCTCTTAGAGACTTTCCGTATACCAAGGCCAAGAATAGCTCAATAGAGGCTCTGTATCAGGCTCAAGGCTGGGGAAACCACTAAACCATTTAATCTGGACACAAAGTTTGTGTCAGGGGTCATTCTGTTCTGTGTGTGTGTGCACATGTTAAGAAAAATGTTGCATAGTCCTTAGAGCTCAACCACAATTGCATTATTTACCATCCCTGTCTGCTTAAATTTACATGAAGACTCCTGGCTCATTGATTTCAAATCTGTCCGCATCTCAAATCCAGTTACGTGTGATCTGCCGGAATGTAATGAAACAATGAGATAATAATGATCAGCAGCAATGGCGATGAAGTCATTTGATAAAGAGAACATCATCGCTCGTTATTGTCCCTCCAGATAACGATTGTTCTTTTTCATTTTTTTAGGTCCTTAGATGATTAGATGTATTTATTGTTTTCTTTCAATTCCTCTTCAGCTGTCTGCTGAGAGCTCAGCGAGGGGGTCAAACACAGGCCTCTCAGTCGGATTCGATGCCAAGAGCGTCATCAAACGCTCACTGTTTTCTCTCCACCAGATGCACTGCAGAGCTCAGCGTGAGCCTGTGAATTCTGTAGTAAAGCTTGGGCTAAAAAATAAATAATAGAGGTATACAGAATGCTTATACGCACTGAACAAGTCCTCACCAGCTTCATCATGATTCGAGTGCTAATAGTGATTGCTCCTATCAACCATCAGATGGCTGATGAAACACAAACACAGACAGCATCTGGTGCAGCGTTCACAGGAGTCCATTAACAATCCTGGAAGATCCCCATCTACAGATAGCTTTCCTTCATAGTAAGCTTAGTCCTGCATAGTTAGAAGTATTCTCTAGTTTCTTTAGCATCAATACTGACTCTAGATTGTTCTATATACATAATAGTAGTAATACGTTATACAGTAGTAGTTATAGCTTTTATAGAAAAAAGTGACCATATTGCAGTTCTTTTTTCAGGTAAAATCATATTTTGTAACAGTTTATATAGTCTGTAAAAATGATACTGTTGAGGTGTGTTTAGTCAGATGAAGCAAAATGTGTAAAACAGTTGATGGTTTATCAGTGACTTTAATTTTTCAGCAATCACATGGTTATTAAATAATTTTTTATACATTTCATCAGATCCTCCAATTACCCAGTTTTCCTAGAGTTTTTTCTAATTGTTGCAGTAAAAAATGCTTGATTTTGCAACACCTTTTTTTCAAAATCTGCAATGCAGAAAATTTGCAAGCTCTTCGGAATATTGTGGAGTGTTAATTTTGCATTAATTTGGAGGGACTGACTACCATTTCACGTTTCCATGTTTCTTTTTTTTTTCTTCAAACTTAGAGACCTCTAAATGCCCTTTTCTCTATACATGAGCTCACAGATGTCTTGTGGTCCCTTAGAGAGCAGAGCCATTTCAACTCTCTTGAACATCCAGCCAGAATCGTTTACGGTGTTGTTAGGGTTTGAACGCATGACGTCACGATGTAAAGGTGAATGCGTTTTCTCTTGCCCCGACAAATCTTTGCTCATGCCGATATCCGGTATCACTCTGCTGCATTATTTGTCCTTCGCTTTCCTTTGGTAAGCTTGGTAAGCTATAGTTTAATATATTTCTCTTGCAAAACACAGACGTTCCATGTAATCATATTTATTTTTTATGAAATACTTCTACACCTTGGAGCGGAGTGAATGTTTATAAGAAACTTGAATACGTGTGCTGTGCCGCTCTGAATTTCACAAAAACAGTGCTAAATGAAAAATGCTCACTGTTAAATACTATTGACTAGAGCAGTGCATGAAATCCTTTCGCTACAGTTTAAGGTGATTTAAAGATTCTAAAGCTCTCAGGAAGCTGGACTCAATTCAGACGTCTGGCACAAATAGAATACCTAAAATACCTGTAACTTCCTGGCAGCCTGTTTCTTTTGGAAGTCGATTTTTTCTAGCTTAAAGTACAGATTTTTAATTTGACGTATATGTATATTATACATAATCCAGATATGAGCATGAATACACAAATGATGCTTAAATAAACATCAGAAAAAAACGGAAAGGCACAGTTTTGGGTGTATATCCACCCATTAGAGTGCTGATCTCATTCAGGTCAGGAGAAGGGGAAAGCCCTCCAGTGCTAATGGATTTTGGAGCAGAAGCTCTCAACAGGATTAACGGGGTTGAACAGAGCCGTGGCCCTGTCGCTCAGTCTTAACACACGCGCACACACACTCTCACTGACAGAATCATACTCGCTGTCCTTTTTGTATCTCAGACATGCACGCTTACTCCTCTCAGCAACTCTGAGATTTCACCTCAGGATCCCTCCATCATTTATCTGCTCTCCTGGCCATTGCTGCCAGGGAAACCTGCACTGTGCTGACTGCTACAGAATATGGAGACAACGGTATATAAAGCTTCTCCTTTATCTTTGTCACTTGCCTGCCCGCCCGCCTGTGGTGTCTGCCCGAAAAACTGGAGTGAGTCACTGTTTTCTACGAGTTCTGCAGTTCATTTTGTGTGTCAAACCTTCCTTTTGCGTCTACGTGCCTTGTATATGAATGAGAATGAAGACTGTTTTATGATTCTGTTTCCATGCAGTTCAAGACTTCATTGATGCAAGTTACATTTCTATATTGTATATTATTTTTATAAGCATTTTGTGATGGTTTTGTTCAGTTTAACAGTATAAAGTGTGTTCGGTCTACATTCACTGAGCCTGGATGCTTGCTCTGTGACCAGTATGATAATGACTCTGTGGTTAATGTGAAGTGCTTTAGTCTAAAATGTAGATTTCAGCAGGGAATAAGAACGCCGTCATGAACTTGTCCACAAATGATCACATTTATATAGGATCAGAAATGTATGGGAGTTTCATAAAATAGCAAATGTAGTCCTTAAAAGTTGTTTTTATAGTGTTTTATCTAGTATAGAACTGCATTGATTTTTTTTTTGTTTTATTTAATTCACAAGAGATTGAAAAATGGGCGGCTGAAGGAAGAAAGGAAGAAAACACTGAGAGACATGCTGCTATAGGGAAATAGTCTGAATAAACGCTTCATGTCTGTCCACATCACACCTTCCCAATGTTATTATTTTTCTATAACAGCATCGTGTCACATTTTATTCCTTGTATTGATTATGTTGTTAAAGATCTTGTTTATATTTTCAGGTGTTGGTTAACCTGCTGTTAAGGGACGCTTGCTTAAACCAGCATGCGTTGGTGTTTTTTGTTTGTTTTTTTGTAATTACAAATGACCGTTTGTTGCTTTTTGTTAAGTAGACTTTATGAATTTCCTTACCCTCAAGGATGTCCAGAGTATGGGATAGGGATGTACTGTATACGTAATGTCAAATTCAAAGGTATCTTAATGTAGATCATTAATCAATCAAATGCATTCATAGATTATAGGATGTTGGTCATACATATTGTAACCAAACCTGGACATCCACCTTTCACCTAGATGATATGATGCCAGTCCTCAAAAGTAGTAGGTTTCTCTCTCTTATAAAATGTACTTGTTCTCCTGGATTTAGGAGGCAACAAAACAATTTTATCATTTAATTAAATATTTCAATTATTTTTGTCTTTTTTTTTTTTTTTAAACCTTTTTTAATCCTGTTACATTATTTTTCAGTGCTGATTTTTTTGCCTTTGTTCCATATAGCATCTGCTACCATCTTACGCCATATCCCTAGTGGTTTCCTTCCACTTCACTATACTGTATGTTCACTATATAGAGTGTAACAAAATTGCCCGAGCAGCAGGCCAACACACAGAAGGGTAAAATGATCTCATCTTGCTCTGTACAGGGAATGAGCAAAATGAGCGCTGTCTTGAAACTGGATACCCTGCTCTTTGTTTGAGGCCTGATTGTTAGTTTTAGTCTGGACCTGTTTATAATTTATTTATTGTCAGAGAATATGCACCATTTTCCTGTCAGTTGTACTGTACATATGAGTGATTTGCTCTACATAAGCTATACAGTACATAAGTGTATCATCTCTGGTTCAATGTGAGGTGGTGGGTACCTTATACAAGAGAGTTAAGAGTTTATTGTATTACCAGGAAACAGTCGGTTTCACAATACATTGAAATTACTCTGCGACTCCTTCGGCAACCTCTGACATAATTGAAACAGGACATACGATGAGCACCAAAACATGAATTGCAAATAGGGTGAGAGGAGGGGAAAAAACAATATACATTTGCAAGAAAAAGTGTAGGTGTGCATTGTAAAAGATGCTTAGTGTGTGAGACAGTAGACATGCCTGACTCATTCACTCTGAGTTTATGCTGCTTTGGATATAAGCTTAGATATCACACACAGACATGCAGTGTCTGGCCTCGTTCTGCTGCGACTCCCTCTCTGTGCTCATCAGTGCCCAGTGTAAAGAAATTTATGTGGCGTTTCATGCTCAGTAGGGCGTGTTGTGCTTCATCCTGCTTGACATGTAATCATGTTGCAGATGAGATTGTTCTCTTTATTGTTGCCTGCTGAGGAGCAAAAAAGCTCGAATGGGCTGCTGGAAAAGAGCAAGTGAGGTGATTAGGTTTCATGGAGACATTACCATGCGGCTTGCCTTTTAGTTTCAGGGCTCTTACTAGTAATGCCTGGGAGAGTTTGGTTCGTGAAACAATCCTGTCATTAAACCTTTTGTGCTTTTAATTGCTAATGGATTTTTGTTTTGCCTGTTATAAGCACATTTTGTAACAACATGGCAGTGGCATTACATTGTTACCTACCTTGTTTACATCCCTTGAGTGTTGGAGAGGATGGGAGGAGTGAGCACTGATCATAAAAAAGAGAAATGAGAAACAGAAGGTAAGCTACAGCACTGATTGGTTCTAGACCTGTTGCCATGGTGGTGGGCCATTCTCTCGTTTGCTAAGTGCAGTATAACTGAAGGCATCCCATAATGCTGCAGTTGTTATGACAACGGACATTGTTCCGGTTATACGCGACTACTTTTGGTAGCATCTTCGATGTTGTCATTCTACCCCAGAGTCCTCTACTGTCTGTGTGCAGTTGAGCTTTGCTCTTAAGTATCTTAAATGGCACAGAATAGCAAATGATTATGTTTACACTGATACGTCTTCTTAATCCGTTTCCCACAGCGTTTGGAAGACTGTCTCTTATGTATCAAACTCGTAAATCATGGTCCTAGTGCTAGAAGCGAATCTACCACACTGACAAATTTTATCCTTTTTATAATCTGTATAACACATAATTGCACCGGTGACTCATAAGTATAATTGTACTACATCAACCCGACACGAAACCGGGTAAATATAATGCACTGGGTTTGTTTTTTTTTTAATCACGCAGCAAATTAGGTGGCAGTTTTCTCATTTGAAAAATACACACGACTATCGCAGCTGCAGTTCACAAGAAGTTCACTGATGGAGCCACGAAGACAGAATTTTTAAAAGGGCCAATGTTCCTTAGGGTGCTCTTCTACTTCTGTCACCTGTATGATTTCCTTAGATGTGCAGGATGTTTGATGGTTGTGTAAGCTTCTTCTTTTCTGTGTGTGCATAAATCACACTTTTAGACATTTCTTGATTCAGATCAAAGAATGGTATCTGAAGGAGCCTAATCCTAGAATCTTTATTTTCTCTTCTAGCTCTGACTTTCAGGGTATTTCAAAGTTCCGCAGCGCTGTCTCACAGTTAAGAGAAACAGCATCCATTAGAGTGAACATAACTGTCCTTTTAGCTGCAGTATATTTCTCACACATCACTGTGTTTGTGTGCATGTTTGTGTCCTTGTTGTGAATGTGCATGTCCTACCAGTCTATTTAAGAAGACATTTTTTTTTGTGCTTGTTATGGCCAAAAGCCTTGATTTTTGCTGCAGCTTATTTCAAAATGTGTTATTAAACTTTTCAGAGCCTTTTGTGCACTTAGATTTTTGTTGAAAATTACTTGAATTGGTGAAATTGCAAGGATTCTTCTTTTAAACATCTACCAATAAAGACACTTACTTGCTTGCTTCCTATGACAGCTGTACTTATGTTTGATGCACATGAATCATAGAGGTCTTTGGCTGAATGTATGTTGTGATGATGTTACGTGACATATCCTAGCCAAAACCAGCAGAAACTGCTGTAGTAATTTTGACAGATCGCAAGTTTCTTTGAATATCAGAGATATGCTTGAACTTCCATGATTGCAAAATCCTGGAGGGACTGTGAAGAACTAACACACAAACTCTCAGACACACTCCACAGAATGCAGAATCAATGTGGCACACACAAAGCTACACACTGAAGCACATGCTACAATTGATCAATATGCCACCGCTACTAAACACATCCCCTGAAACACAAACACACTCAAGGTTGTCTGAGCTCACTGTCTCTGGAAAAGGATGTTGTTCCATGTTTCGACGTGACTAGATCTTAAATCTATATAGAGAAAGGCTTGAACAGGGAATGTTGTAGGATTTAGAGCATCTTCACTAAGTGTATAATGTTGTTTCTCAGTATACACAATGCATTATTCATAACCGTTCACTTGTGTTTTACTTTCTGTAGTTATGACAAGCAGAAAATAATTCTTCACTGAGCTGTGGGTGTTTACTCTTCTGCTTTTAGTTCTCTTTGGGAAGGAGTCTTTTTGTCAAGTATTTTCTAGTTGAGTAATCACTTTAATTAGAAGAGGTTTTGATAAAATGCAAAAGAATTGCTTTACAGATGAATGGGTTTTTGCTTTTGAAAGCCTAGCTGGTCCATATCAGAAAAGATGGTGATATTGTTCACTTTGTCCCTGTGCACTGCATGAGTATTTCAGGGATGCAAAGCAGGTCTGCACAATATATTATTTCTGTTATCACCATATTGGCACAGCAGTAGCCTGCAGTATGCAGATGTGCACTGCACTCTAAACCTTGTTTTTATCACAAGCTGTGAGCACTTCGAACTCACACAACTTCCAGATAAGGTTTCTTTGGTATGAACCCAAAAAACGAATGCTGGTTCATTTTAAAAACCTAACATATCAGATCTCGCACGCTTTGTTTTATTAACTTGCAAGGCATGTAGCAGTTGCAGTATGTAGCAGTATGATAGCAATGCTATTTTTGTCTTTGTCTTGCAGCTCTGATGCAAAAGCAGTCATGTACAGCTGTTGAACAGAAGCTTTCAAACCCAGCACATCACCACACGGTCGCTCTCGACATGCCCTATTCATCCTCTTTTGTAGTTGTTTTATCCTGAGCAGTGTTGCAGTGGATCCGGAGCAGCTGGAAACAAATCTCGTTGTCAGATGGTGAGAAAGCTTACCTCTGAACAAGGACGCAGATCTAGGGACAGATTTTGCTTCCTATGAGAATCTACATCTAAGAGGCAATTGCATATTAACCAATGTAATGAATTTAAAGGAAGTGTTGCTTTAGGTTAACATAAGATTATCTAATCAAATCTGACTATATATTGTGTTTCTGTTATTTTTAAATCATATTCCTCTCTCTCTATTTTCAGGTGGATCTTCTTGAATGGGAAATTCCTTTTGACATTTTCTGACCCACCTAACCCCACTCTTCCCTCCTTCGCAATCTCCTGACCATTGTGATCATCATGACCTCCACAGCCCAGCTTCTGGCCTTTAAGCTCGCCCCACCGGCTCAGGGTGGGAGTGGAGACAGTCTTTTGAGCTGCGACGAGGAAATCGAGCGGCGCTATGAAGTTGTCCCTTCTGTTGTTTGCTCTATGTGCTGCCTCTTTGGCATCATCTATTGCTTCTTTGGTAGGTGGCATTGCAGGTTATGTGGACAAGATGGTTGTGTTGCTTTGTTTATACTGACACAAACCACAAAGTTTGTTTGTTTTTTTATCACAGAGTCCTTTTATCTTCAGTTTTGCTGGGAAAGATAAGGTGATTTTAGTGTGTATAGAAGGAAACACACACACACTGCACCATGCACTTACTCAGAGGGGAAAAAAGGCACACACACACTTCACTCAATGGTTGTTGATGTTTCGCCACACTGCACAAAGCTGTTCACTTTAAAACTCGGTTCATTTAATAATCCTCTGGATTTGATAACGATGACGGCCAGTGCTTGTTCCTGTCCATTACACGAGCTTTATCAGTTTCACTGAACTGTGAAATTTGCCTTCATCATCCTTCATTTCTGCTGAGAAAGTCTTGCAAAGAACTCGCAGAGGTTAGAAGAGGGGATTTCAGCTATGACAAATAGCAGCTTAAACACTCAGTTTCTCCTTGAGCAAACACATTTTGTGTTTCTTTAAAGCAAAGGGTCCAAGCCCTGGCCTGGAGTCCCACCCCCTGTCCTACACAGTTCAGTGTTTTCCCTGCATTTATTAGCTAGAGTTGAAATGGACGTCTTAGAGCATTCAGTAAATAGTGCAGGACAAGGGGTTCTCCAACACTAAGGCTGGGTACTAGTGCTTTAAATTGATGCTGTTAACCTCCTTATTAAATGTTATTCAGTGCTATTCATTTTTATGGTCCCATTTATTTGCTGTGATCTACCCTCTTTTTCCATTGGATGAATTGAAAGAGGTGTAAATACTAACGCATGTTTTTAATATAGGAAACTTGTTTGTGAAATTTTCCTGTTAGGATAGGACAATATAAGTAATACTTGTGGGTAATAACAATATGCACATTTGTATGGACACGCATCTATTTAATTAAAATAATTCTACTTTAAACTTAAATTATGTTACATGCTTCATTTATCTGACAAAATAAATCAAAGAGCAAATTTATCAGTACAGCAGGTTTTATTTATTTATTTATGAACCATATAAATCTGTACTTTTTATGCCGCGCAAAAAATAGACCTGAAGTAATTAAAATGGTTTCACATGCACAACATGACATTTTCTATTACTGTCTAAATATATATATATATATATATATATATATATATATATATATATATATATATATATATATATATATATATATATATATATATATATATATATAATTGATATTTGCTTTTATACATGTTCATTATATGAAGATTGTTTAATGTGTTCAAGAGTATCCACTCCTCTCTCTTAGGCTACCGCTGTTTTAAGGCTGTAATGTTCCTGACCGGCCTGATGTTCGGCTCCATCATTATTTTCATGCTGTGCTACAAGGAGCGAGTAATGGACACGCAGCTGAGTGTAGAGGCCAGTGTGGGCATTGGGCTGGGCATCGGCACGCTGTGCGGTCTAGTTACCATGCTGGTGCGCAGTGTGGGGCTCTTCATGGTGGGCCTGCTGCTGGGCTTGCTGGTGGCACTGGCCTCCCTGGTAGTGCTGGAGGAGTTCTACCACCCTCGTACAGTGTGGCTTCCACTGGGTGTGCTGCTCGGTTCAGGCATGCTGTTCGCTGTGCTCACGCTGCAGTGGCAGCGCTGCTTCACCACACTCTCCACGGCCGTGTTCGGCTCAGCCATCGTCACCGTCACTGTGGATTATTTTGTGGAGCTGTTTGCACTCACACGTTACATCTATGAAAGGGTGAAAGTGGCACCTCCTCAGCCTGTGTGCTGGTACACGTGGGTGGTGATGGGCGTGTGGCCTGTTCTCGCCCTGCTGGGAGTCCTCATTCAGTGGAAGGTGACTGCAGATGGATACTCGCACACTGAAGGTATGGTTCACCACCTATCAGTCTGCCCTCACAGAGCTTCAGTTACAAAATCAACCTTAAGTATCTGTTAGGAGAGTTACTAAATTAAGGGAGAAATGAAAAAAAAATGCCTTTTTCCTCTGCCAATAAAATTTTTTTAAATTGTGAAGAAATGTAGGGTTATTCCATGATTGTGGTGCCATTTATGTCCCAGTGATATTCTATACAAATATGTATGTAAAGAAAAAATAAAAGACATCTACAGGTCCTTCACAACAACCTACAATGGACAGAAAAAGGCAGGTTTTTTGCGATTTACAGATAAATTACATCAGAACTTTTTCCACCCTCAGTGTGAAATTTCAGCTTAAAAAAACATATCTCAAATACAATAAGAAATGTTATAGGAAAAAATAAACAAGTTAAAATAACCTAGTTCAATAAGTGAGCACACCCTTTCATAATTATTGATATGGCTCACATTGATCACATTTGAGCTCGTGTTCAAAAGTAATTATCAAACAAATTACATCAATTCAGTTATTTTTAATAATGTTCAGCTTTTTCTGTTGGATTTTTTCTATCGTGATTTCCTCTGACTGCTGAAGCCATGGACTGCAAAGAGCTTACAAAGCATGCATTGTTGAAAGCTATCGATCAGGAGAGGGGTATAAAAGAATTTCCAAAACATTACCATGGAACCATGGAAGATTGTAAAGGCTATTATACACAAATAGAGATAATAGTGCACCACAGTGACATCATCCTCCAAAACCTAAGAAAGTACAAGACAAAAACTTACCAGGGAGACTGCCAAGAGATCTACAGCAACATTAAGAGAGCTGCCGGAATATCTGACAAGTACTGATTACTCTCTGCATGTGACAGTGTCTTATAATCTTCCCATGTCTGGGCTATGGGGTATGGTGACAAGTCAGAAGCTCTTTCTCACAAAAAACATACAAACTAAATCACCCCAAATCATGTGGCAAAATGTGTATAAAGAGATCAATAACAATAGGTATGTATACAGCAAATAAAAGCACATCACCAAAGTAATACCATGTCCTCGGTGCAGCATGGTGGTGGCAGCATGATGCCTTATGGCTGCTTTTCTTCAGCAAGCAATGGGGCTTTAAAGAATCATGCATAGCTACAAACAGCAGTTGATTTTAGTGCAAAACCTTTAAGTGTCTGCTAGAAAGCTGAAGATGAGAAGGAATTTCAACACAACAGTGACCTAAAGCATGCATCCAAATCAACAAAGGAATGGCAACAAAATCAAAAGGAGCTTTAACAAAGTTTTAGTTTAGGAGTTTGCACACTTATTCAGGTTTTTTATTTTTAAATAACTTAAAAATGTATTCTTAGATTGAAGTATGAATCTATTTAAAATCTCATCCCTGAAACATTCTTTTCCACAAGTCATTACGTTACAGGTTATGAAAATATTTTCTGTCACAAAACCTGAACAGATTCACCCCTATGAAATATCTGGAACAGAAAGTTACATTATTTGCATTTCCTGAAGCTAATGGAAAGGAGGAAGATAAATTATCTCGTTCCTTTTTGTTTATTTTCGATGGTATTGTGGTATTAATGGACAATATCATAGTGAACATACAACACTGTTAAACAAATTTATCAATTAACCGTAAATCATTTATTCAAGGATTTGTTGGAGTGAATCATCAGAATGTCCTTAATGGCCCGATGCTATTATAATGGATGCTACTTAATCTGATTTTGTGTCTATGCTAATTCTGTGCTAAAAATAATTAAACCTTGTAAAAAGGGGGGACAAACTTTGTTGCCTGAGAGGCCTAACACATTTTTAAATGGTTAAAAGTTCTTCTAATCTCTAAATAAGAGATTTTCCTACAAGGAAATCCACAATCATGGAAACACACTGCACATTTCTAGCATGCAGAGGTGATGGCGATGATAAAGGACTGCTATTTCATTGATGTTACTGCCTCGGGGTTTTAAATATGTTACATAATATGCACTACGTTCCACTACTGTCCAGTCTGGTTAGAGGAAGAGCAGAGGACTGTGATGATGCTCTATTTCTGTGTGTCCTACTTAATTATTCCCTGTGATGATAGTCCTGTGGAGAGAAAACTTGTTCTGCTGCATTCTGTGTAAAGGCTTAGCCAGAGCCACTGTTGAGCTGCATGTGTTGGCATAGGATTTGTACAGTTGCCAAATCATTGTCCTTTTCCATCTATACTAGAGTTCTGTCATCTTTTACTGTCGTCCATCTACATACTGTACATTAGAGCTAAATTCTGAAAAACCTGAAAAAGTTCAGTTCAAATATAAGTGT
Organism: Hemibagrus wyckioides; assembly: GCF_019097595.1. Lineage (NCBI taxonomy): Eukaryota > Metazoa > Chordata > Actinopteri > Siluriformes > Bagridae > Hemibagrus > Hemibagrus wyckioides. The sequence continues at coordinate 12,974,841 of NC_080715.1, forward strand.
TCATATTGAACAAACCGAGGTATAGGGAGGTTTATTTGCACACAGTGATTGTTTTTCTTCTTGTTTTTGTTGATAATGGTGAAGGTTGGACATATCTAAAATAAATGATGCATGTAAAAAATCTCTCATCTTTAATGTGGTGAAAAGGGTTTTTTTTTTCCAGTTTTCTTCGTCATTTGGTTTTTTAACCAATTCTAACCCACCGATCAGCTCTCTCCTATCATACAGCAGCTACTACGGAGGGCAAAGTCTAGCATGCTTTCTCTGAGACAAGTAAAGCTAGCCAACTGCATCTTACAGGGTGTTATAAGATTCTCAGAGGAAAGTGTTTTCCTTCTTCCTTCCGCATGCATGCGCTTAAAAACAACCATGACTGGCTAGTGACGGTTTGATTGATAGAGAGAATAGCACCCCTTCCACCCAGACAACATGGTCAAGTTTGTGCTTTTGGTATCCTGGACACAGATGGCTGTGTTATCATCGGGATTTGAGCTCGAGTCTGGCTGTTGAAAATGGAATACTCATAAGCTGTATACTTTTTAGGACACACACTTTGATTTATTTATTTTTTTGGGGCGTTTTCTTTTCCTTTAACACTTATTTAGAAAATTGTTCAAGAAAAATGTTGAAATATCATAAATGTGTCACAGACGATTTGCCAAAGAAGGTTTCAGAACTATCTGTTTATATATATGTATATATACAGTATGTAAAACAACTAAAAATTAAGTGAACACTGAAATTTATACTGACATTCTTAGTATAGGCTACATGTACACACAGGAATACAGGACAACAATATTCAAGACAAAACATCATGCAGAAATACATAACAGCACAACTAATGGGAATTGTATATGTAATGTAATATATTGTATGCACAAAGTGCAGAGATAAATATAAAGTTGTGTTTTGCATGACTACACTACACAAAGATGCCGGAATATTGACAGCCAAAGTGATTTTATAGTTTTGTTTATTTTTTATTTTTTCATTTGACCTTTAATATATAAAGTATTGCATGAAGACCCATGGCACATTCAGTATCAGTAGAGATGGCATTGTGCTGTGAACTGCAGAATGTTGGGACCTGTAAATAAACTACATATTCCAGTCGGATGCATGTTGGCATTATCTTTGAGAGGTTCCCAAGAAAATCACTACAGCAACAAACAGAGCGTTGGTAGTGGGAGGATTGTGATGTGAAGCATGTGGTACAGAGGTTTTTGCTTAGTGTGTGGATTGTGTGATTCCTGGATCGTTGAGTGATCAGTACAAACGATGAGTGGAAGAACAAGAGCGTAACATGCTGTGGGATGATCGCACAAATACGGCTCCATCTTGTGCAGAGTGTTAAGTAAGGTGTCTGCAGCACTTCTTTGCAGTAAAGCAGGCGTGATAAAATAACACACAAACTGACACACACGACCTCAGAATTATAGTGTGTGTGTGCACGAGGGGAGGACGCTTCAGCTGTGCTAGGGACGTTGCCATAGTGACAAGCTGGGGGCCCTGCGTTTAGGGGGCGGAAAGAGGGACATTGATCAAGAACCGGGAGAATATGAGGATGGGATAGGAGGGGTAGGGTGTGTGTGTGTGTGTGTGTGTGTGTGCGCATGCATGTTAGAAAGAGGGAGCTCATTATGTGAATTCTCTGACAGATGGGGCCCATATCTGTCGAGGCACAACAGAGTGAGTGAAAGGACAAAAATAATCCTGCCGCCTCTATTAGTGACAAGGAACAGAATGTGAATGCTGATTTAGTCGTGTGGAGAGGCAGAAAGTGTCAAAACACTCAGCAGTTTGTTTGGCATCGCTGCGGTGGATCCGTGCGAGAGATATCCGACTCGTACATACAGCTTAGTGTCTTTGCTTTTCGGCAAAACTGAAATGAATGAATGAGAAAACGTCTCGTTTCTGTGTATGCGTGATGGGCGATATGAACTGGTGTGGAAAATGAGCAAGCTGTTCTACTCATTCAATTTGTTTGTCCTGTTCGTTGTCACAGATCTCTCTCTCTGTCTCTGTCTCTCTTTCTCTCTCTCTCTCGCTCTGACTAGCACCCTGTCTTTCTGAGCCGTCCTCTTTTTCTGTAAGAACGAATGACTTTCCTCTTACTCGCTTTAAATCTTCCTCTATCGCTTTCTCTCCCTCCCTCCCTCTCTTCCTCCCTCTCTCTCCTTCCTCCCTCTTGTCCATAAAGTGTTCATCAGTCATCAGCAGAGGCGGCTGCAGCTGATGAAGATTCGCCAAAAAGAGGAGAGAAGAGAAAGCAGGAAAAAGAAGAAGAAACAGCAACAGAAACCTCCGCAGCAGCAGCAGCAGCAGCATAAGCAGAAGCAAAAGTACCACCATCCTCCCCAGACTAACCCTCATGCCACCAACCCTCCTGCAAAAGCCCAGCATCAGGAACCCACATACCGCAGGAAACCCAACCCCACGCGCCGCTATGATGGAGACGTTCTCTCACCGGTAAACACTCAAGCTCGTTCTGTTTGATTGCTTTTTATTCCATTTATCCTTGTCCTTTTAGAGCCATATGTCCTTCCATTCACCACATGATTATCTTAGTTCCTTCCCTCATCATAAATGAGATAATTTGGCTTAAATTGGGTCTGGGTCATATGAGGGTATGAATATAATTTAATAATATTTCCAAGCATCTGTCTGCTTGTAGTCCTGCCCTTGTTATAAGTTACTGTCTTTTTCTCTCGTCTCCTCTCCTCCAGAGCTACATTCAGCATTTCCGGGACAGACACGTGGACAGACGTGGGTACTCGCACGGCAGGTTGATTAGCAGCTCTCATACAGTGGATATAGACTATGACTGCGGCTCTCAGGTCCCTCTGACTGCCCATACTGGACCTGCAGTGAGAGTGTGATCCTGCCCCCTTGTGTTCAGTGGCGGTGTTCCAACCATGCCTGCTCCTGTGCAGTCCTCAGTTCAGAGTCTGAACGGAGAAGAAGCGTTTATACAGTGGGCCCACATGCCGTGGCTCTGCTTTGTTGTGTAATAAGTGATGCACTGGGGAGGAATGTTTTTGCCAACAACCTTATTCATCAGGGCTCTGAGTGGAAATAGTTTCTCACTTTCTAGATTGAAATTGTGTGTGTGTGTGTTGTGTGTACCTGGCCCTCCATGGCTCTCCAGATCATTATTTGACTGTATGCTGTCCCTTGGCAAGCAGAATGAGCTCATTACTGTAACAGCCATTTTAAAGAGGGGACATTATTCAGACTGAGCACTGGACCAAATATGGCGTAGCTCTGAAACCTTCCCATCCACATAAATCATACACGTTTACGAACAAACAACATGTCTAACAGCAGACATTATAACTCTTCCTTGCAGGAGAGAAATATGCCCAGTTATGGGGATGCACTCTATTCACCGGAACGTTGTTTACAGTACAGATGAGGCCATAGGTACCTTTACAGCAGCAGAAAACTGTGAGCTTCATTTGTCAGGACTAATGGCCCGATTCTGTGCACTTTTACAAGGAAAGGCTCTTACAGGGCCTTTACTGAGACATATACTGCCAAGCATGTCAAGCACTTGCTGGTGTTGGATTACCTCAGTCAGGTGATGTTGGGTGAACAAGGCACCATTTTTCATTGTCTGAATTAAGACTGAATTTAACTCTCATTATGTCCCATATGGCTTAGTTAAAGCTTCATGCAGTGACTCCCATTAGACCTGTAGGGGATAAGGCATTACCGGATTACCCTAATGATGCAGGTAACACTGTGAACACTACGGGAGCTTTTGTGCAGATGATTTAAAGTGTCCTTGTCTACTGTGAAGGTTTTTCAATGAGACCAAGGTATTGACTGAACAAGAGTGAAGATTTCAAATGGTGGACCAGCCACATTAAACAGGGATATTATATGTATGTGTATATATGTGTGTATGTATGTGTGTGTGTGTATTTCTATGTCTATGTTTGTGGAGGAGGAAAAGTGTGCATGTGTATGTACGCAGGGTATGAAAAAGGTGATCGACGTGATACTTTGTCATTTTTGACTTTGGCATTTGTTTACATCCTGCCTCTTCCTCCTGTGGATGCGATGTCTTCAGTCTGGTCTGAACTCAAAAGTGTAAAGAACTGAAACACTCAGCCTCACTCTGTTTACTGTCTTTTACCACAGCAGCATCTGTTGCTTCTGGACATTTTGTACATTTAGCTGAATGCTGAACATGTTTGTACATATTATACCAGTAGTGTCATGTTTTGTGCATTTTTCTCTGATTAATACTTAATTACATCTGAATGCTGATGCAGTGTCATCATGAGTCTACCTGGTCTATTTATATTTCAACATTTTTGTTGTCTAAAAATGACTGTCAAATGGAAGGTATGAGCAGGAGAAGATGAGCCTTTGTTGCTTATTATTATTATTATTATTATTATTGCATGTGTTTGTACAAACGTAAGTATGATAAAGTGCTTCTTTATCTTTATTCCGTATGTGTGTGCTATTTATATTTAAATTTTTTTGCTCTAGCTCCACATTAAGTTGAGTTCTCATATACATTATGAATGCCACTGACTTCAGCCTATGCATCAGCCGTAACATGTTCAAGTAGAGCTATGATGCGAAATCAATTTTTCTCTGGAAATGAAAATTGCATTTCTCAGAATTAATTTGCAGAGAGGAAGATTAAACTTCAGATCAGCTTAGTGTTGCTGCTTCTCTTTAAAGGGCAGCAAACATAGGAAAATAATGAGGTCTGTGAAATGCAGTGTGACTGCTTGAGTTATCAGATTTCTGCACTAAATTTTCTGCTCTACATGAAAAATGAAAATATTGACTTGGAATAATTCCCAATTACACGTCTCGCATCTAGGCAGAAAACAGTTTGAATTCCTTTGTTTTATTAGGATTTCCACAGCTGTAAATAAAATATCTGCTTACTGAAGTGAAGTGTGACAACCCAATCTCTGTAAATGTAAAGGGAAATTTCTAATAATGTTTACCACCAACATACCACAACTCTGGTCACGCATGTTGTCTGTCAACTGGCAAAGCTCCAGTAAAATTTAGGCATTTTCCAAAAGAAGTAGCTTCTGCTAAATTTGACCAAAAATCACAGATCTTTTAACATAAATCCGTTCCTGAAGCCTGAAGCCTGTGCAGCAGAAAGGCATTTTAACTTTAAACTTTCCATCATCCCACAACCACCTCAGGGATTTTCTCAAAGCTTCCCTTTCATGTGTGTCCTGTGTGTGCTGTGCATGTGTTAGCTTTCAGGTGGTCCAGACTGCTGATGAGAGAAATGCTAACCAGCGTGATTATGAACTCTGTTGCAAGCCAGCATTCAGGATCCTGTTGCTAATGTGCCCATGTTCTCTGGAGGATGTGTCTAGACTGCTATCCTTCATAGTGAGTGAGGGCATTAGCACCTGCTCCTACTAAAACAGCACTTACAGCTGGATATATGGACTTGTAAGTCTGATAATGAGCGAGAGAGTATCTGAGAGTGTGCATCTTCACAATAAAGGAGGCGTTTTTCTTTGCCCATTTTGTTAGGTATTGCTTAGTCTACATTGTGTTTTTAAGAGAGAGACTGGGCTCCGAATAGAGCAGTGAGGTCTAGATGCTTATTTTTGCTGGAAAAGGAATGAAGAGAGCTGATTATAAGCAGTGAATAGTAAAGGTCACAGTGGTAGAAATTCCACAAATCCACTTTTTCTCCAGCCTACTGAGCTGACATTTGGCTGGCGAAGTGAAGCATAACATTATTGAAAAGGAGCTCAGCAGCTAAATGTGTTGGTGTGTGTGTGTGGAAAGAGAAGGAGAACTGCTCTAGCTTCAGAAATGTAATAAGGAAAAAATGCACATATGAGAGGCACCTTAATGATGTAGGAAGCATTTTGCCGTCACAGTTTGAGCAAAAAGGTCACTGCAAATGAGTAAAAGTTCCTCTGACCGATCACTTTTATCCTGAATCGTTTCTTGATGGGAGTGGCCTCTTATTGGATGACTCTGTCCCCTTCCACAGGGACTAGCTGAATGATTTGATTGGTGTGAAAATGATGTTAATCATAGAGAACTGCTCACACAATCACCTTCACAGTCACCACATCTCAATCTCATCCTGTGGGAGGATTTAAAGTAATGTGGAATAGCTTTTCCTGAATAATTTTCACCCCTCTGTACAATTCCAGTGGGAATTGTACAGAGGCACATTTTAGCTGTTCTGGTGGCTTGTGGTCCACAATCTTACTAAGACATTTGGTGTGTCCTTTAATTTGTCACCTGTCTGTATGTGTGTTATGGTCTTTAATCTTATCTGCAAAGGACAGTTGTGTATGCGGGGTATCATTCCAGCTGAGCAGGAGCCACACCTGAGTCCATTCGATTCATCTTTGCCTTCAAACAACTTTTACATGTCTCCTATTTGCTGGCATAAAATCCTGCAGCCTTTGTGAGTAAGATTGATGACCCCCTGTGTATAAGGCCATCAGTAAACACCAGTTTATCAAATCCAATAAAAACCAAGGAATGATGATTGTTTTAAAACTTTATTTTTCCCCTTTACAATTGAAATAAACAACAGTTTACATTATATAACAGGTTTTTAATGTAGTTCCCCTTCCCATGTCTGTGAATCATTATCATTGTCTCATGTTACTAAGACACAGACATTTATGTGACCATTTCATGCAATGTGTCAGATGATCGCGTTTCATCTTAATGAAACCACAAAATCAACTAGCAGGCCTCATATGGTGGTATGTGGTAAATCATGATGCACGTGACCCACATACTCACAAGCACACTCAGACACACACTTTCATACAAAATTCAGAGAATTAGCAGTTGAATATTGACGTTCGTTTTAACAAATAACTGCCGCAGTTTCATCTTCATTCATAATCTGTTGGCCTTTGCACACTTTCAGCTTTATCTCCTTTATTCCTCCATAGCTGCCTGGAATTGTGGGTCACAGCATCACTGAGGATATATATATTTATATATATATATATATATATAAAAAAAAAAAAAACCCTGAGGGCCTGTGTGGCATGGAAATGTCTTGTTTCAGATTGGATCAAATTCTGTTGCTGTTTTCTTTGCACCTTGGCTATCTTCTCTGTTTTACATGACGTCCTGCTGGTGCTGTGTAGATTCACTGACAACCTATATGAAGAGACAAGTGGAGATCAGTCACAGGTCAAATGGAGGACACATAAAATCCTTAGTAAAAGATTTAGAAGACGTGTAAGGTAAATAAAGTGCTAAAAAAAGACAGTGTGGTTTAAGATGAATTCAAAGTAATATGTGTCAAATTTATATCAGATAAAAATAATAGGACTAGTGCAAATCTTTCAAATCTGGGAAATGATTTTTTAAGTGCTAACTTTCCTCAGCACTACAGGAAGAACAACCATTATGAGTATTGAGTGGATGTTAATGATGCTGCAGGCCTACAGTGCCTTATGTTGAGTCCAGTAACCTTTAAAGTGAAGGGGTTGGATTCTCTAAGGAAACATTAGGAGGAGCGAGAGGGGATACGAGACAAAATGGAACTGCTGCTTAACTTACACACTGAGCGCTCATGGCACTCATTGCCTCGCGAGAAGTTTTAGACTAGAGATGAATGAAAAATAAGCAAGCTGATGAGTTCAGGTTTGGAACAGCAATGAGGTGTTTGCATAAATGATCAAAGCTCTGCAAGGATGACTAATGCCTTAGAAAGATGTGTGTGTATGTGCGTGTGTCACCTCTCCATCACGGGTCTCTATGGTCTTGATCAGAACTGTTTTCTTGGAGTGGATCTCAGAGGCACGTGGCTGTGTGAACTGCTCAGGGCTGGTCTCTGTAATATTCACAATCACCATTACATTAAACCACATGATGTTATTTACTAAATAGTTGCATTTGCATTCATATAAACTAGTTGCATTTGAATGCATTTACTCTCTTCCATCACAGTATCACAATGTAATGGAATAATACTTCTAATAAATTCTGTATACATAATGTATTATGTAATGATATCTTAATAATAAGATTCTAGGCATTATTTATAATGCACTGTAACGTAAGACCCAGTATGTTATTTGTACTGCAAGTTTAAGTTCTTATTTGTGCTTTATAACATGTAAACAAGGGCCTATATGTCATGGATGCTAGATGATACGTTATAAATGATTTTAGAATTTATTGTGGATAGAGGATTGTCAGGAAGATGAGGTTTTGCTCCCCCTGGTGGGGAATTTAAGGAGTTCACATTCATTAACCGTTTAATTTCCGGGCTGGTGGTTAGATCTAGACTAGGTCTCCATATAAAGACCTGTAATATTTTTCCCAGCCTGTAAATAATTTGGAGAGTTTTGTATATGTATATTCATTCTTCCTTATTTATGGTATATTGTACACTTTAAATCTTGTGCTGCTCTTGTGATAAGTCCTAGTTGTTGGTACACCAAATTTCCCATAGGGGATTAATAAAATACTTCTACTAATACTGTTGCTCACCTCTGACATCACCTCTGAAGCTCAAGGAGGAATACGCCTGCGGAGGCAGAGAGATCCTGAAAAGTCGAAATGTTGTATAAGTATAATGTCATATAAGGCTTGAAATGTCTGGCTCAGTAAAGAGTAATACAGAGAATTAATAAATGAAAAAACCTTATCAGCAGTTACAGAATTAAACTGTTCTAAATGAAAAACAATTTCTTTACCTGCTTTCCTCTCCCTCCAGCAGCTTCCTATAGGTGGCAATCTCTACATCCAGGGCCATCTTGACATTAAGAAGGTCCTGGTACTCACGAAGATGACGAGCCATGTCATCTTTCATTTTGGCAATCTCAGCCTCAAGACGAGCAATGGTGTCCTGGTAACCGCCAGCCTCGCGGCCCATCCTTTCTTCCATCTCCCTCATCTGCCTAATCAGAGACTCGTTCTATATATAGAGTAGAAATAGGAGTGAAATATTAAGAAGAATGATAAAAAAAACAACCACATGTTCCAGATACAAAGTGGTAGTCACCCAGTTATCTCAGTTTTAGCCAGTGTGTAAATACCCACCAAACTCCTGAACAAACATAATAAAGACCTGCCAATAACTAGCCAGGTGTACTGAGGCTGAGCTCATGTTTGCATTGACGTGGGTGCTGGTAATTGTTCGTGCAGAACATCTTTTACGAGGATGGTGAGATTAAATATGGCTTACGGTGCCCTTGAGGGAATCGATCTCGCAGGTATAGGACTGGATTTGGTGGCGGAACTCCATAGTCTCCTGCTTGGCCAGTCTCAATGCATCATTGTTCTTGGACACAGCTTGGTTCAGATCTGATACCTGGAGAAAAGAGAGATAAGCTGCACTCAGTAGGGTTACTAGAGAATATCTTATCATTCCACATTGTTATCAGTGTTAGGACAGCTACCTGTCACTGCATAATTAGTGAGGTGTTTAATGAATGGTGTTGAAACTGTAGATTTGTTAAAAAGGATATGAAATTCTCAGATTATTTTACTTAGGCCTTAATGTGTTGAGATGATCATATTTGCTTTGTAGTGTTTTATTCATATGACTGACCTTGGACTTGTACCACTCCTCAGCTTCTGAAATGTTCTTGGCTGCGATGGCCTCATACTGGCTGCGGATGTCCCTCAGTGCAGCGGTCAGGTCAGGCTTGGACATGTCCATTTGGATTTGGACCTGAGTATCCTGCATCTGACTCTGCAGCTCACGGATCTCCTGTACATAAAAAAAAAAAAAAAACACAAAAAAAAGTGAAGATATGTATACTCTCAGGGAAAAAAGCACTAGTTGTAGGTTTTTTGGAGAGTTCTTAGCTCCATTGAATGGTTCCACTTGGATGCCTCACTGAATTGTATGGTTCTCCATACAACCTTTAAGTGTTTTCTCAGGGGGACACATGCAGAACTTGACCTTTAACAGTGTACCATCCATACATTTATAGATGAGGTTTCAGCATTAGAGTGAATCATTCCAATGAAAATTTTGTAACATGATCAATGTAAAAAGCCTTCTATAAGCAATATAAAGATTAATCAATTTGTTTGCACTGTCACATGTCTGTCATGAACTGTAGATTTGACCTTATACTCAGAATATAAAAGTAAAACAGATAAATGTATGAACAGATGAATGTAAACTAATCCTGTGAAAAAGCACTGTGAAAATAGACAACGTGGGACGTGTTTTTTTTCCTGTTCTGTATCACAGCTGCGTGTGAAGATCTCTTTCTCTCTTTCTCTCTTTCTCTCTCTCTCTCTCTCTCTCTCAGGTTTTAATTATAGAAATACATCTGTTCCATTGCATTACACTGCCCCCTCCCTGTCAGAGCACAGCTGACAAACACACACACACCAGGCTAATGTTTTACCCTTAAATGTCAGACAAAAAAAGAAGACAGCATGAAAGGCTCCAACCTTTGGAGATTTGGCATGTATGTGTGTGTGTGTGTGTGTGTCTGTTCGTGTGGGTGGTGGGTAGAAGTGTATGCACGCTTCATTCCTTGTAAATACTACATATAAATGATTTACCTTTGGACAGGAATAGAACAGGAGTGTTGATAGTCTGCTAATGTCCACATGACATTTGTGACTGACCGACAGAGAACGAATGTGTGACTTAGTGAACGGTCTGAAAAGCACACGCACGCACCTCCTCATGGATCTTCTTGAGGAAGGCAATCTCCTCATGAAGGCTCTCGATGCGTCTCTCCAAGTCCAGCCTGGCAAGAGTGGCAGCATCAACATCCTACCAAAAATAAAAAGCCACGTGGATTAAGCACAAAAGTACTGGGAAAAATGTAAAGATTAAATATGAAGGTTTTAAGAGATGAACATTTGATCTCATTATAACAGGATGTGGAGACTTACAGCTCTGAAAGCAGAGAGGTTATTCTCAGCCTCTTCTTTCTGGTGGATTTCCTCCTGAAGTCTGCCGAAGAACACAAATGGAGGTCAGTGACCTTAAATCATGCTTACTTCTGAGGTTTAACGGAAGTTTTTACACCACAAACCCTAGCATAAACATTTTATTACATGTCTAGATATTTATTTAAATATATAGCAATCTATAGAACCAAGATGTGTTTTACCAAGATGATTATTTTAATAATTAATACCAGAATTCAAATCCTGATAACACAACATATTACTCTTATACCACAACAATTTGTCACATCAACAACATCATTATGATTTTAAAATATTTATGAATGATATGCTTTTTATCCTAGTTTATGTTTTGAAACATTCACAGAACAAGTTAGTTCCTGTTACCACTTACACTGTAGCTGCTGAAAAGTCATTCTCTCACTAGCCTTTAATCCCGTCCCACAATTTCCCTCAATTCCCTCACCAGCCAGCTCTCCCGTATCACATGGCAGGCAGGGTAAAGGCTAACACATGCTTCCTCTGAGGCATGTGAAGCCAGATAATTGTACCTTTTCAGACTGCTGCTCATGCTGTGTCACAGGGTAGTGTAAAATACATAGAGGAAATGTGCTCTCCTGCACGTACATAAGCTCACAGGATACCAACAACTGGTTAGTGTCACTGTGATTGACAAGAGAGAGTATGGCCATATGGTCCCTTGGCTTCTGGCCATGGATGACTGTGGCATTTTCGGGGTTCAAACTCATGATCTTCGTCTTAAAAAAGCAGAAAATGCAGCTTGTTACCAAAGAAACTGCAAATTTTCCGAAGACCATATCATAAAAAGGAAAAATTTTATCTTCTTCTTACATATTATATATCCATACTAAATATTTTTCTTTACCAAGTAACATCTTTTTGATATTGCTTACGTTATGTGAACCATCTATATCACACCACCTGTGAATTATTTGATGCTATAGAAATAATAACACAGCAAAATAAACGCATCAGTATAAACTCGTGACATGCATTGCACTGTTGTGAGAGCTGCTGATCAACACCTTCTGACTAATCACAGTCAAGCATTTGATAGCACTGTATCATAAAATGTAATGCACAATACACCTTTCTGTCAAACAGACTTGCTGAATGATTCCTCACAGTGACAAGCTTCTGGTTGTAAAAAAAAAAAATAAGGCTTTAATTGTCAATTCTATTTAGGTGCACGTTTATTTTTGTGAGATATTGTGAGAAGATATTTTTTGCCATATTGCCCACCCCTTCCCCTAACAAACATTTATTCCAAATGTAGCTGCTTTCCATTTATAGAGGAAAAAAAAAACACCAGAAAGGGCAATGGACAATGCTCTGGTGTGACCTTCCCATTAAAGAGCAATGCAAGGGGTCAATGAGGATATGGGATTTAGCCAACGTGGAATCACACGATTGCATCGGTCATTAAAACTGATGTCCCTGACTCCTTTGAAATGACTACACTTAGATTATCTAGCACGTATCCGGTTGCATGCGTGTCATTGTTGGTATGCTGATTATGTCTGATAATATTTCAATGACAGATGCTGGAGTCACGCCATGACTATCACTATGCCGTGTATGATCACTCAATTACATGCTACCCTACAGGAATCACGAGTGAACCGCCATGCAAATGCTTAATAACAGGTGTCATTGCCCTTTTTAAGCCCTGCATATGTGTATATTTAAACTATGTTCTCAGTCCTCCCCTTTTTGGTCGTCCTCTTAATGCGGAGATCCACTCTGCTTGAGCCATGCCTAGAAATAGCATCTGCTTTTACCAGCCTGCAAACGGCTCCTGTGAATCATTATTGTTAATGTAGGGCAGTTATACTCTAATGCCTACGGTCTCTTGAGTGCTACGCACTCACTCTACCACACACACACACACATACACACATACACACACTGAGGGAGGCTGAGCGATAAGGGTATTTTAGGAGATGAGAATTCTCTACAGTGCTGGGGGGTGGGTATATCAAAGAGGATAATAATAGCTTACTAATCTGGGAGCCATGTTACATTACAGTGGATCCTCTTGCAGTTGGGAAAGCAACTCAAGCAATGTCAAACCATTCTCCCAATATCATACACACTTCATATGTGAGCGATGCAGCAGTGGTTACTGAACACCATGGGTTATATTGTTCCACTCATTCATCTCTCTCTCTCTCTCTCTCTCTCTCTCTCTCTCTCTCTCATTTACACACCTTAATTCATGAAGAGTTTCTGTACTTTCAAATTCCCTCTACGTCTACCCACTTGCCCCCCTTGGTAGATTATGATTAATATTTTAACAGCTGGAATTGTGTCCAGAGCTTACTCCCTTTTACACTTTTTAGCCTTCACCATCACTATAGCTGCTAATTGAATCTTCTCAAAAAATACCTGCAGGCTAAAATGAAATTGCTTTTCTGCAGTATTCGGCGGGGGGAAAAATTGCACATTTGAACTTTTCCACAGGCAGTCTTTTGAAATATTGTTCGGCTGTTCGAAACTGTGCTCCTCTGTATTCTTGGAATCTGACCATGAAGGTCTTTGCTCATGCATGGGCAATGTTTCTGTCAAACTCTGGAACCTAGACCATATATTTACATTAACTTCAAATAGAAGTTCAGTGTTATTGCCATAATAAATATCCTTTATAAAGAAACTCAAGAATATTGCTAGATATAAAGTCCCACTATAATATAAACGCTACAATAAATAGGACATTTTGTATCCCCCTGTTCGCTGCTCTTATCGGTTACCCACATATGTGAGTTATGGAGGGAGTCTGTTTGTTGAGTGTTACAAAGATCAGTGTAGTGGAGAACCTAGAGGCTTTAGCACTAGGCTAAAAACTCACTATGTCCTTCAAACAGCCTTGCATAAAGTCGAACCATTCAATACTAATTGAATGCGCACATTTTTAAGGAAGTTGTTACAGTGGAATCTCAACATATGCTGAGATAATTTGACTCTCAGTACACTCACTCCAGAGGTGATTATGATCTGTTTATTCTCATTTCTAGAAAAACGATGTCTTAAAAGAGCAGAGCCACAGAGCACCCCGGCTTAATTTAAATAATATATGGTGGGATTTCTCAAATTTTTTCACAGATTTCCTAATTATACAACATTTAATACCTATTCAAATATTAGGCAAATTAAGCAAACACGCATCACTATTTGTTTACTCTTATTCCTGAACTTTTTTAACTTTTTAAGCTTGTTGCACTTAAATAAAACATTTCAAAATGTTTTTTCCCTATTATTATAACTATTATATAATAATTATAATAATTACTATTGGATTATTTCTGATAATAATATAACTTAATGAAATAATTTATAGAATTGTAAAGATTTAAATGAACATATCAGTGGAATTAGCATTATTTTACACCCATTTTATTCAGGAGACTGCTATTAAAGTTATTAATCACAGCTTTGTGTCACTGACCTGACAGATATGTGTTTTGTGACTCATCAAACTATCTACTTTTGAAATTTCTCTCACCTGAGTTTGAGTTTCTGTAGGTCATCAGCCAAGTTGTCACGCTCCACCTCAACGCGAGCTCTCTGGTTGGTCAGAGTGTCCACCTGCCTGCGCAGCTCCCTCATCTCCTCCTCGTACAGCTCAGCAATGCGTGTGGGCTCACGGCCCCTCAGGCGCTCGATCTCTACAGACAGGGCCTGGTTCTGCTGCTCGAGGAAGCGCACCTTCTCAATGTAACTGGCGAAGCGGTCATTCAGGTGCTGTAGCTCGGCCTTCTCGTTGGTGCGTGTGTGCAGGAAATCCTGGTTCATGGCGTCAGCCAGGCTGAAGTCTAGCTTATCACCCAAACCGGCGTAGGAGCGGCTCACGACTCCACCACCATAGCCATAGGAGGATGCTCCGGAGCGGTGGCCTGAGTAAACAGGGGCCGAGGAGGAGGTCTTGGTCACTTCATAGACTCTGGAAGAAACGCGGGAAGAGCCAGAAGAACCATGGCCAAACAGGGAGCTGGACATAGTGGAGCCTAAGCCGGAGCCGAAGGTTCGACGGTAGGAAGAGGCCGTTTCAGCAGATGAGAAAGACTTGCTCATGGTCTTAAAGTTGTAGAGTAGGGTGTGTGCTGCTAGTAAAGTAACCGGGTTGACAGACTTGAACAGAATGAAGAGCAGAAGTCTGGAAAGCTGCTATATGTAGCCTTGGTCACATTTTACCCCCTCCCTCATATCCATCATCCTCTCCTCAGCCCACCCTGTTCACTCAGCTGTCATGGGGTTTCCAGTAGTTGGTTTGGAGGAGTTGCCAGTAAAAGTGTGAGATAGATAGCATGAGTGAGTTAGTGGTGACGAGCAGTGGCTTAGATTCAGTTACCTGAAAGTCTAGTAAGTTTGAAATCTAGTATTCCATGCTAAATGGATGACTGTCACAGTATCAACAATCTTAAAAAATTAATTTTCCAGTTCCACCTATGATTGACGCAAATATAAGATAGGAAATAAATATACTTATATACAGGAACACATAAGTATAATCTGCTGTGATTCAGGGACTCTTAAACACTTACAACTCTGTTGGGTTTTTATTTTTTTAATAGAAAACACTTTTTTAGCAGTGTATGATTTAAATCTAAGGGTCCATCTGCCTTGTGAAAGATCACCCCACATTTTAGCATTAGTTATATTAGATCATGGCTCCAAGTTTCTTGCTACATTCACACACACCTCAGGCCTTCCATGTGTGGTGGGTTGCCAGATATTCACACTTGTTCAGGAAGTCTGTGGGCGAGAGGCTGTTCAGCAGAATGGCATGCGGCAGCCTTCGGGAAGACGGACCACAGAAGCCCGTAATGATTCAGTGCTTTATTTATTCAGGGCTGTGAGGGCTTGTATCTCATTACAGATTAACAAAAGCGAAAATCAGATTTTAATTCTTGATACAGATCAAATTTTTCTGAGGTCTATAGTGTAGTAAATTATTCATGAATAATTAAACCTCGTGTGTGGCTTACGGTTTCTACGTGCCTGGAACAATCTACTGTCAGCATTACTATTGTTATTATTGGATCTTAGCCATCTTTACATTTTGAATGATGGAACTGGCTACAGTGAAAGCTATTTGTGAGGTCACACATGCAAGTATAGTCATTGTTGTGTTAATATTCTGCTGAAGAAACTTTTAATGCTAGTAGAGGTCAATATATCACCTAGCCAAATTTCTTTGTCATTCTAAGTAGCCTCCTTTTATCACATCTTTATTCAGCACTTCAGATGACTACTCTGAATAAAACAGATATGAAACCCTGTAAGAGCTTTGGCATGCCCACCTCCCCCCTCTGTCTGCAGTACTGTTCCCCTGGCTGAATAGTCTGTGTTACTCCACAGCTGCTGCTGTCATTGCTATTAATAGGCTTTTAGTTTGAACACTGTCCCTTGAATGTTCTTCTTAGGGCCCCTCAGAGAGCACGAGACCTGACAACTTTAAAACACTAACGGTCTTCAACTGGAGCATCTCTATAAACACTGAGGGAAGAGGGAAAACCAAGAAATACACACACCTACTATTACTAAACAAAACATCTTGTTTTCACTCAGGTTGAATGAGTCAAATCAAACACCACTTGAGATAAGCAGTCCTTCAATAAACATGTTCGTTTTAACCTTGTGGTAAAGGATTGTGTGAAATCTTCTTTCGGGGGAACTTGAACAAGCAACTAGAAACTTCCAGACTCCCCGAAATCACAGCAGACTGCAGTCTCCCAGAATGCAAAGTGCTGTTTGACAGATGGCACTAAAGTCTCCATTTATAGACAAGCAGGTTAAAGAACAGTTGTTGTTGTGTTTATTTTTTTTTTTTTTACCTGCAGGCTTGCTGCATAGTCTCTAGTTCATTCTCTCAATTCTGTTCTTCTGTTGTAAATC
This sequence comes from Hemibagrus wyckioides, assembly GCF_019097595.1. Classification (NCBI taxonomy): domain Eukaryota; kingdom Metazoa; phylum Chordata; class Actinopteri; order Siluriformes; family Bagridae; genus Hemibagrus; species Hemibagrus wyckioides. Next base: position 12,991,638 of record NC_080715.1, read on the forward strand.
TAGTTCTAGTTATTACTACAGGCACAGGCTTATGTCCCTTTATATGTTTACTGTTAGCAAGTAAATTTACAGACAGTGAAGTTGTTGGGCTTTATTTGCACTCTAACAGCATACAAGCTGTATTTTTCTCCTACTTAGAGATTCATAGATGTTGTGTATGTTTATTTATTTTGTGCATTTCTGTGTACTCTACATTATTATAGCAGTATATCATAACAATTGATGTTTTTTTTAATGGTTGGATTCATTATTTTGTGCCAGATAGCACTTTTAGGTTAACCTAAAACTTCCTGAGGGCACTCTGTCTTAGTGGTTAACAGGTATGCCTCTGGGATTTCTCTGAGTACCAAGTCCAAAGACATTTGATGTAGGTGGGTTGGCGTCTAAATTGAGTGAATGCGCATGTGAGTGTTGCCCCCCCCATCCATGGTGTCACCTGTCTTTTGCTCTGAGTCATCTGGGACAGGCTCCAGATTCCCCACATCCCTGTGTAGGATAAGCAGTACAGAAAATGGACGGATGGATATGAATGTTATAATTGAATGACATCATGAATGTTGCAGTTCTAAATATATGTGGTTCTAGATCATTCTGTTTTCTGCCTGAGAATTTTCCCCCATTTTACATTTACAGCATTTGGCCGACACCCTTGTCCACATTTAGAGAACTGAGCAGTTGAGGGTTAAGGCCCTTGATCAAGTTAAAGCATTTCCAACATCATGTCCTTTTTATGCAGCGTTCAGCCTAAAGCATTGTGTGAGCAAAATCCATAAACAGTGAAGCAAACGGTCAAGTGTTTTTCAGAAATTTGTAGAAAGTTTGTAAGTAGCATCTTAAGTAACATTTTAATGTAAAATGTCCTTGACATTGTGACTGTAGGTTAATAAATCTATCTTGGCCTTTTCTGTGGAGAGATTTAGTTTTAGTTTCCCAGTGCTGTGCATTGGTTTGGTATTTGTTTTGTGTCTCAGGTGTCATGATAGCCCAAAGGGACTCACACAACACCTCATCTAATGTGCTGTAATTTTTGTTCAGGTTCTCACTCTGTACCAAGGGAGCTGTTAGAGAGCAGAGCAACATGGCCTTTTTGGGGCAAGAGAACTCGGTGAAACTTTGACATTTACACCGTGTGTCATGTTTACTGAAATAACATGAAAATTTTAGTCTACTGTGCAGTTGCTCTAGTACGTAGTAACATTCTGGAGGATTCTAGCAGCCCAAGTGGGTCAGCAGAATGGAAATAGCTTGATGTAGCAATTTTAGAAAGTGGCATGATGGGGGAAAAAAACACAGAGGAGTTCCCCTCTTCTGAGTTAAGAGACACAGCATGTGTGCCTGGAATAAAAATATGTGTAAGGCAAATAAATAATGAAAGACTGGGGAATCTTCTAAATCAGTAAATCTTTTTCATTTTGTTAGTAGAGCTTGTTCTTGATGATTATTCAAATGGTCCAAAGACAACATTATGAATGCTGTTATCTGTTACTTGGTAGACATGGCCCCTTTCTCACAGAAGCCTTGTTGCTACAATATGAGGTATAATTTTACTTAATCATGTTGCAGATGATCATTGTATTCCTCAAATCAATGTAGATTATTACTTTTGGCTTTGCTTCTTTCAGCAGACTGCTTCTACATAAAAAAAATGAATGACAGACACTATATATCTGTGAATAGGTTCCACTGGGGGTCACCACACATAGATAATTTCATTATACATTGCTTATAAGTAGCCTGAGTATAGAGTTACATTCAGTAGTACTTTGTGTGTATGTCTCTCACATACTGCTTTCCACCCCATTCAATCATGACATCATCCATCAAGAAAAAACACAAAGGAGAAAAATTAAGGAGGGACGGAATAACAGTGGTAATAATAATAATATTGATGATGATGATTATGAGAAAAGTCTAGACCCCTTCCCAGCCCTATAGAAAATAGAGAAAGTCTAGCTGAATAAGTTCAGTCCTTGTTGCTTGTATGAAAGCTGGTGTGGTGTTGCTGCATTCAGGTCACCCCTTAGTGTGATCATTTACCCAGGCTCACTTGCGACACAGAAAAACCCGGGCTTTCTGCCAGAGCAATAAATATACTGGCTGAAGGGCCTCTGTTTTTATAGCAACTGTGTCATAGAAACAGGCTTGCTTTTCAGCAGATGGAAATTGCACATCTACTATTTCATCCAAATATTCCTCAATTATTTCAAAAGTATTCTTAATGTTTAAAGAGCAAATGCAGTTTAGAGACAAAATAAGATTTGGTGATCCTTCTACTTGAGCTCAGAGACTTGATTTCATCATCTTCTACGATTACGTTAACTAGAAACCCCTAAGTAGCAGCTTTGCAGCATTCAGCTCTCACATCCTGTATATAAATATATTTCATTCGGTACCTGATAATGTGCCACTTATTTTAGTAGTGACACATTATCAGCTTATTGCTTAAGGGAAGTGATAGAGGAAAGCACCGGCTGGTAAATGGACTGACAGGTCAGAAATGATTTATCAACAGGTCAGATCTCACAAGGACCTCCTGTTGCCTGGTAACCACAAATACAGGCTCTGACATGTACAAGCCGCTCTGCTCCAGAGTGACCGTGTGTCCACTGGATGTTTATCTATGATAGTCAATCACATTATTCAATTTCAGGGAGACTGATCCTCCTCATACACAAATATAGATAAACTGACTCAGTTAAATGATATGATAATACATGATTCGTGTTAAATAATAAATTTACAAAAGGGTTGATTTTGGACTTGTTTTGTCTCCTGAACAGCTGTGTGGAGCTGTAGGTAACAGACCAGAGATTAAGCAGAAAAGCATCAATTATTTTGTGAAAGCAAGATTCTAATGAAGAAAATATTCCAGTGAGTGCAACTTCACTTTCCAGATGTTTTATTTTTTAATTATTATATTTGTTAATTATTTTTGTTATTATTATTATTATACATGAAAGTGTATGGGTTTAGCAAATAATCAGGCTGAATCCAGGAATTCAATATTTAAGATTTTTCCCTTTTCTGAAACCATAACCATCGAGGACATGTTAAACTCCCATGAGCCACTGAAGAGTCCAGCCTTACATTCCTGTCACTTGTACCTACATACCATTGGATCATTCATAGACACAGTAATATGCTGTTGGGACTTTAATGGGGTAAACCTCACTATACATGAACTTCTCTGCCCTCAAATTCTGTTTTCTATGTAACAAGCTGCATTTTTTATGTGATGACATTTTTATCCTTTCCTGTAGCATGGATCTTTCATCAGTGCATGGCCTGGCCAGCATGTGCCAGTATGGGGGAGGTGAGAGAGCAGCTCCTGGGAAGCACTGGGGTCTAAATGCCATGACATGTGACTCCAAACATAGGCGGGGGGTTAAGGAAAGGCGTGGGTGGCACTGCAGCAGGTCAGCTTTCAAAAAAAACAACCTGCAGCTGCCCTAGCAACCCCCAAACAGAATTCAACAAGAGGACAGGTAACATGAGAAAGGGAGAGAGAGAGAGAGAGAGAGAGAGAGAGAGAGAGAGCTCATCAGTGATTTCATATAAAGGTAGATATTGTAGGCTGCATTAGAAAAAAATACTCAACTAAAAATCAAATTATTTCTTTGTAAGATTTCCTAATTAGTTCATTTTTTTAAGTTCAATAAATATGTATGACAAATGATTCTGTTTATGTATTGTGCTTTGCAGTGATTTTCTGTCATAAAGGCGGTAGCCACCAGGCAATAACTACATGTGGACAGTGGGTGGCACTGTGACTTCGGGCTTTTTGGTAGATTTTTTTTAGTCGGTGGATCTTTTAGGATATCCATCTTGCTTACAAAAACTGATCCAATTTCAAAACAATATATATTTTAAGGAGACTGATCTTATTTATTTCTTTTTTGTTTGGTTTAATTTGAGGTTAGGTCTTTTACCTATAATTGAGAATGTTATTAAGTTATATATATATTTTAGTTATCCCAGAACATTCTGGTCAGCTCAGTGGTGTGTGTGTGTGTGCGTGCGTGTGTGTGTGTGTGTGTGAGAGAGAGAGAGAGAGAGAGAGAGGGAGAGAGAGAGAGAGAGTGAGTGAGTGAGTGAGACCTCCAGTGGGACATTTGCACAGTGATCCACAGCTGGAGTCCAGTTTTTATATACAGCACATTTAAAAGGGAAACATGATACTGATGGTCAGTGGTCACAGTTAAATTAATAATAAGAAGAAATGATGAAACAAAGATTCTCTAATTCTCTAATTTTACACTTTTCAAGGTCAAACATATAAATTACCAGAAGTCTGTAAATCAAGCATGGACAGAAGGATTTATTTATTTTATGCTACAATGGTGGAGATAATAAAAGTCTCCAATAAGCTCTGTTAATATAAAAGCATTTAAAATGTAACAAACTAACATTTTAATTTACATGGTTTTGATGCTGGGTGGAACGTGCTGGTAGACAGTAAAAGTTTGTAAATTCGCACTACTAATGCAAAGCTGTTTTAAGAAAATGACACAATAATATAGCAATTATTTCAAAGTGGATGTAAACACATTATCTAATTAACTAACAAAGGGTGGTCTACTGAATCACCAAATCAGTTTGGCCAATCAAGTTATTAGCCTGACCCACTTTCTCTTTCATAATGATTCATTAAGAGGATGTAAAAAAGGCACTAGAAGTCCACTGGGGAAAAAAAAAATCTGAGATCAACATATTTAAAATAATTGGAGAATTTACAGTTATATAAATTCAACTATAAAGTAACAAGGTAAATAATGTCAAGTTTGTGTTAAATAGAAACACGTAAATTCATTTTAATTTTAATTTATTTCACTAACATGGACATTATGTCATTATGTTAAGGCAAGCTAAGGCCATAATTACTTTTCAGAGTGTATCTGTTTGTGCAGCATCCTCAATAATCTAAACAGCAGCCGTAACAACCTTCTCCATCCCGAACTGCATACAAATACACCGACTAATGCGTCAAATACGTACGCTTTACTGCTGCAGTGTAGTGTGCGCTGTGGAAGTCTCTGCTTGGAGCCAAAGCGCACATATGAATATCTGTCAGAGGCTGTATGGAAGAACTTAATGCCCGTCCCTTGTCCCCCTTCCGGGTCTGTTAATGACGTCACTGCGGGTTCCCGCCACAGCGACAGCAAGGGTGTGTGTGGGGGGGGGTGATCAGCCTGGCGCACGACTCCCGATCCTGATCCTGATCCGCGCCGCACATTCCAAGCTTTCTCCAGCATCTCCGTACGTGTATGTGTGAGAGTGTGTTTTACTGCCTAACCAAATCACGCTCGGTTTGGCATTAACCTGACTGACTCTTGCACCGTGCTTACCGCTCCAGCGAACCCCGGATCAAAATGCGGAATTAAACCGGCGCTCTCCAAATTGCGCTCTGGTGGATCGTTCTGCGACGATGCGTCCGCGGTTATGGAGCGCCCTGTTGGGAATGACCGTGCTCTTCCAGCTTGTCACAGCAGGAAAATACGGTGAGTAGATATCCCTAGGCAAGGAAATAAGGGGAGTGGGCTGTGAGGGAAATAGGCTACACGACACAGATGTGTGTTAAATGAGCTGATTTATGTTTAAACGCGATGGTGATTGCAAAGATGAGCAGAGCTGAGTAGACTTGAGTTTTTAGTTTCAAAAAATTCTTTTCGGGTAGTGCATCTACGTTATATGTCCGATCCTTCAAGACAGCCGTAATAACATTAAGCTGTTTATTCTGAGGGGGAAACAGAAACAGGGGAGTGTTTACGAGGACGCGCCTGAGCGGGGATGCGCCTGTGATACGCTTCAAATTTTTCTCGTTACATCAAACCTGACGTCTGTTTATCCAGACAACAAACCCTGACGCTGTCGTGCTCATAAAGACGTTGGCCATTTCCGTCATTTCCGTCCTCCTTATGGAGCAACTGGTGGAAAATTGAGCGCAGATTCAAGCTTGAGGCTTTCAGCACCACGGACAGCGCTCACATTACAGCCTGCTCTTCCTTCCAGGCTGTTCGTCTCACTGCTCAGAGCATAGAGCAACACACCTGATCACTGTAGTGTGAGGACAACAATGAGTTCAGGAACCTTTTTTTTATCATCCTCTATACCTACTGTATACATACTCTTATCTGGCTGGCAGATTTATGCCAGTGTTTCACAGTTAACTGAAATAAATTGTTTGAATTTGCTCGCAGAATCCTTATTTGCCGTTGTGATCTGTTATTGCTCGCTATAAGATCATTTGTGTGACTTTGTTCATTTTTCTTCACAGATAATAAATCTTATCTACAGTATATGTCTGCTTTTTTAACAGTTTATCATGTCTAATAAATCGACTGTAGAAATATGTTCTGTACAAAATACCACACATTCCATGTTGCCCGCCAGGTAAAATTGCTCTATACCTGTTTCTCCCTCTCTCTTTTTTTCTTCTTGTTTTTTCTCTCTGCTGTGCTTCCTGTGCAGCAATGACTCACTGAATCCATGGAGAACAATCACACACTCTTTCTCCTGTCTACACCATCACAGGTCCACCGATCTATGCAAATCAGTAATTCAGACTGAAATCCTTCAGGCTGGCATCTTCTTTTTTTACTCCACAACTTGCATTTTATGTTTTACTTTATTTTTATTTTCTGATAGTTGAGTTGTGCATGACAAAGAACAGCCATCAAACTGCAGACACTGCATTTAGTGTGAGTGGGAAGCTGTCACTGCCATATTCAGAAATGCGATAACATCCTCTCTCTCCCTCTTCCTCTCTCTCTCTCCCTTTCTCAATTTCCTCCTGAATCACTCATTTGGTTGCACGGCTCAGATCACCACCTGTTAGCAAGCGGGGGGAAGTGAGATTGACAAGCCCTATCTCATCCCATTTATATTTGCCATGATTAATTCAAATGGGATATGTGCAGTGGGGCTGGTGAAAAATTACTGCCACATCTGTCCATTCCCTTTGCTGGAGAAGGGCTGATGTACCAACAGCATTAACACTTTAATACTGAGAACAAACCACTGGGATTTGCTACAGGGAATGCTCTCATTTTAACAACTGACAATGCATAAAAACATACACAAAGATACACTACACTGGATTGGACTGGAATACACAGTCTTCCGACTTTGACCAAATTGTTGTTTTTTCTCTCTGCCACTTCAGGTTTTACTCCTACCCTGTGGTATCACTGCAGCTTTTTTATCAGTGTTTGTTGAGCTCCATGCACTTGTCATGAGCACTGTTAGCCATTTCAGGATATTCCCACACACACACACACACACACACACACATCGAGACGGAAGAATGGTCAGGAGTTGACTGGCCGCTGAGCAGTCTCAGTGTTTGATCAGCTGTGTCCTGTACAGCCATTAAAGCCCTGGCCCTATGAGCGTCCACAGAGATCCAGGTCATCAGCTGCTTTTCTGGAGCGGCGTGTGTCTAAATGCTGATCTTTATTAGAGTGTAATGTCTTTCTGTTGTTGCTGAGAGGCCATGACTGCAGACTGACTATAAAGCAGACAGAGTCAGAGACATAGAAAGACAGACAGAGACAGATTTCAGCTGTGGCTGTTTACTGCTCACTGATGCAGAGCTGAATGTGGGAGTAGGAGAGAGGTCAGCTCAAATCAGGGTCCAGCTACACAACAACTGCACACATATATACGTACAGTTGGGTCCAAAAGTCTAAACAGACCACTTCCATTTAAAATTGGAAATAAACAGAAGGTTCTAGAATTTTTCAATATTTAAAACAAAGATTTAATTTACAAGATTTTGCACAATTTCCAGGTCCCTATTTAAATGTATGCAAATGTGGGGTATTGAGCCTGTTAACTGCTTTGTACAAAAGGTCAGAATTTTCCCCATGCCTCAACTCTTGTACTGAAGCATGTGTGTCATGCAGATGGGATTAATCTAAAATTATCATAAGAATTTTGCAGAAACATGTGGAGTCTATGCCGGCTCGAGTGCACACTATCATTGAAGCAAAGAGGTTGCAAATCAAATACTCAGAAATATTCTGGTTTTCACAAACAGACTTGTTTCTATTATTTGTAATGAAAATTGTTGCATTAAATTAGAAAAGAATACAAATTTCCACTAGTGCTCTCAGATGTTTGGACGCCACTATATATATAACAGTATACTTTATCATTAAATGCATATATACATATATACATATATACTATTATGAAGGATCTGTATGGTATATGTGTTATATAGGGAGACAAACACACACGTCTGCTTCACTCTCAGAAATGTGTGTGATTTTTTTATTTTTTTACTCAGGTCACTTTGAATTTCCTCAGAGTTTGTAATAGTATTTAAAATAAAACTTATGTGTTTTTTTTCTTTTTTTTTCAATAAATTATTTAGTAACTATGGTGACAAAAGACACTTAGTTACAATATAAGTATATAACCCTCTGATGGGGATTGCACTGATACACAGAAGGGTTGTTATTATTATTATTATTATTATTATTATTATTATTATTATTATTATTATTATTATTATTATTATTGTCATCTCTTGCGAATGTTTCTAACATCCTCTCTCTCTCCCTCTCTCTCTCTCTCTCTCTCTCTCTCTCTCACACACACACCCTTCACCACTCTTAGGCTGTCTGTTTGAGAAGAGGCTGTGCTCTCGAGAGCAGTTCTGCTCTGATGGTGAGTATATCAGAAAACAACTTCTTGTTGCTAGAACGCAGTACTCCATCTGCTATAAGCTATATCCAACCTCTTCACACATACATGCTCATATACTCACACATACACACTGAGGATGATATGTAATACACACACAGATACACACACACACACACACACACACACACACACAGACACACACACAGATACACACGGCTAAATAATAAGCTCTATTGTCAAACCTATCATCAGAGTTTCGCTCTGCAGATTCTTTGTGTGTGTGTGTGTATGTGTGAGTGTGTGTGTGTGTGTGTGTTTGTCTGAGTCTTTGTGCACATTTTAAATGAATGGATATGATATATGAGCCTGTAGTGATGATGTAAGGAGGAAGGTTGGTGGTTTTGATGGTTACTGGTTTGTTCTGGTTTGGTTGGAGAGATAAAGAATATATAACAATGGTACTGTCAATAAATTCTTTCATCATATGTTTTTCATGAGATTGTGGGTATTGTTAGTTCTATAATAATATTAACCGGCTGCCTTGCTGTTCATATGATCTGAGTGGTCTTCTTTTATGTTTTCATTTTTTTTCCGAAATAAACATTACATTGAAATAAATAATATAAAACAAAGCAGTGCCATGCTGTATCTATAGATACTGTATCTATTGTGCACCGCAAATGTGTCAACTATTATGATACTTTTATTGCAATAGTTTTGCCATCTCACACACCCCATAGTCATTTTTATATATTTCCCCGACTCCTAACAGCTACATTTCACTGCAGGAAGTGAATCACAGGCCGGCCTCTGCCTCTTCCCCACTCCTCTTTTTCTGTTTGTCTCGCTTTCCCCCCTCTGTCTTTTCCTCCGTCTCATCTTTTTTTTTTCTCTAACCCTCCCCAAACCCCTCCTCTCCCCCTCCCCCCACTGCCCTTCATCTCCATGGCAACCCTGACATCATCAAGCCTATTGCAACTAGGTGCACGCCTCCACAATCACTGATGAGTCACTACCCTTCGCTTACGCACAGGCTCTCCTTTTCTGCTCTCAGAGAAAATACACACTCTCTCACTCTCTCTCTCACACACACACACACACACACAGACAAAAAAAAACTACTGCTGTTGTGCAATTGTATTTAAAACTTGTTCTTGAAACAGAGAGTGTACTTTGAGGATCGGTGGGTTGGAAATAGGGAGAGTGGACAAGGGTTTTTGAAACAAGACGAGAGCTGCGAGTATGTACAGCTACATCATGTCCTGCATGTGGGTGTTATATTCTCTATGAAGAGCACATCCACATGCACACACACACACACACACACACACCTGTTCTGAAAGCCGAAAAATCCGTATGTAAGTTATAGAAAAAAAGTATTAACTGCTAAAATTATGCTATGTGGGTTATATATATTATTAGAAATAATTAGGTTTTTAGGGTAAACACACACACACACACATACACACATATCCTTTTATGTGTCATATATCACGACTTGTATTTGAATGAGCTGCATCCACTTAACCCTAGCCTTAACCTCAGAATCTAAAGGAAATATTTTTGAACATTTTGTTTTCTAATCGGTTTTAATTGGACTTTGCAAAATGTGCTCAAAGGTTAACAATCCTCCCATCATTTTACACACACACACACACACACACACACCTGTTCTGGAAGCAGAAAAATCAGTATGTAAGTGACGTCAGAAAAGAAGTATCAGCTGTGAAAATTATTCTATGTGTGTGTGTGTGTGTGTGTGTGTGTGTGCGTGCGTGCGTGTGTGTGTGTGTGCGTGTGCGTGTGTGTGTTTACGTCACATGCATACATACATGCATATATCCTTTAATGTGATGCATATGTGGACTTGTATATTAATGAGCTGCATACACTTAACCCTAAATTTAATCTCAGAATCTAAAGGAAATATTCTTGACAGTCTTTCTTAACAAAAAATATTATAAGAGGCCAAATGTTCCCATAGGTTAAAAATCATCCCAACGTTATGAAGCGATTGAGTCTCTCTCTCTCTCTCTCTCTCTCTCTTTTTGTCACACACACACACACACACACACACACACAGAAGCAGGTGCTCTAGACATGCTCACATTACATATGCACAGAAGAACCGGGCACAAACACACACACACACACACAAACACACACACAGTCACACCCTGAGCAGACGAGTGGCAGCCCAAAGCACCATGTGCTGTTTTATTGGTGCTTTCTATTCCCTCTATTCCCTCTGTCTCTCAGTCTTTCTCATAGCTTGTTTTGTCTTTACCTTTTCTGTTTTTTTTGTTTGTTTTTTTCATACTGCTAGCATGGCTTTTACAGGAAATCGTCACAACTCTGTGTATTTTTCTAAATTGTACTCCCTCCATTATGCTTTCCATTAGACCTCTAATAGCTGTGGAAGCTAAAATCTCTACTCTAAACACCATAGCTTTTTACGATAATTAAGAAAAACAGTGGGCAGCGTTCTTGTTGTTGTGATGTTTGTCTTGTTATAATAAACATAGAGATGCATAAATTAAATATGATAAGTAAGCATTTAAATCATTCTCTGGAGTATGAGCATGGTGCGATGTATAAAAAAAACCTTCTAAACGTTTTATTATTATTGAGGAAATATTGTAAATATATTCTTATCTTGATCATCTTGATCATTGAGTTATCTCCTTCAATTACACACACAAAAAAAAGTAAGTTTTTGTCTGTAGTATTAATGCCTCATCACTTAAACAGCTGGCTGCTGTTTGATAATGGTTTATATTTTTGTATCTGCTCGTAAGTGATCCATCTCCCCCCCTATATAGGGCTCCTCTCTCGCTATCCTGCACCTTATAAATAGCAGTGAGTCATGTCAGCCTGGACAGAGAAACACGGCTGAGTTCAGACTGAGAGCTCGCCCGCTCTGCCAGGGTCTTTTTATACACGTTTTAGTCAGGGATGAGTCAGAGAGAGAGAGAGAGAGAGAGAGAGAATATTCTAAAACTAAAGTATATATCCATGAACATGTGTATCCAAAAGTGATACGACTTATGTAGATGAGTTTTATTTATGCTACAAGGAACAAAAGATTATCTTGATTTTTCTTCATTTGTGTCATGAGCTCATCTGTTATTAAAAAAAAAAAAAACACACTCCCGCAGTTGTTTTTCTTTTTCTTTTTTCCTTTTTTTCCCAAGCCTAATCTCTGTCTACAGCAGCTGTAGCATATGTGTGATTATCAAGAACTAAATGTTGAACACATTTCCCTGTAGTAAGTAATGATAGAAAAATCCTGTTTACTCCAAACTCACTTTTATTGGAAGTCTTGAGGGCAATTTTTTAAACACATGTACATTTATATGATTTTTTTTAAATTTATTTTTATTTTTTACATAGTTTGTCCTTTCAAAGGTACAAGGTTTTTTTGTGGAGTTGTATTTGCAGTTCTGTATGGTCGTGTGTTTTATACAATAACTTAGTAATGTTACATTAACTTATAGATTATTGCTGAATAATTTACATAACAGCTACCTCACTGAAATTTCTTTTTTGCCTCTCGTATCGATGGGAAAATGTTATGTGTTACTATGTTTCATGGCAAAGCCAGTAGAAAGATTGGGGGAAAAACATTATCCATGGAATTACTTTTAAAATAAGGTCTTTAAGTAAATAAGCTTGCCATTATTTTCACTGTAGACAAATGTGTCATGTTTTAGAATCAATGCTAACTGCATACTGCATGTGCTACTGAATATGTGGACAGAGTTTAAAGTTTAAAACACTGTAGGTTATACTGTAGGGGCAGTGGTAGCTCAGGTGGTTAAGGCTCTGGGTCATTGAACGGAAGATTGGGAATTCAAGCCCCAACACCGCCAAGTTGCCACTGCCGGGCCCTTGAGCAAGGCCCTTAACCCTCTCTGCTCCAGGGGTGCTGTATCATGAGCTCTGACCCCAACCTCCAAGGATGGGATATGCGAAGAAAGAATTTCACTGTGCTGTAATGCATATGTGACAAATAAAGGCTATTTATTATTTTATTATTAGATTTTCTTTAGTTCATTGATATAGATATTATGTTAGATATTAAGTCTTATGTGTGCAATGTAAAGTACACAATTCTGGTAGATCTATCTATCTATCTATCTATCTATCTATCTATCTATCTATCTATCTATCTATCTATCTATCTATCTATCTATCTGTGGTGTGTTAATCATTGTGCATGTTGTTTATTACAGACAAGTTGTTTGGTCAGTGTCAGAAATCCCGGCATGAAGAAGTTCGATATCAAGTGTCCGTTCCTGTACTGCAAAGGCTGCAGGAAGTGCTCAAGCAGCTGATGATGCAAGGTGTGCACATCCACAGTGGACTCGCATGTTATTACTCATAACCCACACAAAGAGTCCTTTCACGCTCGAATATGTTTTAAAGTGTCGATTCACCCCTACGCAAAAGTGACTCATAATTTTTTATATATTCAAAATTCCCATGGAAGCAAACATGAGTCAGAATCTTTGCTCCCAAATTGCTACTAGTTTTAGAAGTTTAATTTCAATCAATTGAAATTAAACTTTCAAACACAATTTTTGTTTTTTTGAAAACAAAATTAAAAAAAAAAAAAGGGTCTAACTATTGTCTGACACATTCCCTGTTGTGTTTTGTGCATGTGGGTGTGGACAGGATTCTCCTGGCAGGATGATATCACCCAGCATATCATAGCGAAGGAGCTGAGCCGTATTCCTCATACTCGAGCCCAGACCTCTCAGCCAGCGCAGTGAGTCATCAACACTCTTGGCATTCTTCAATTTATTTTGGATTGATAGCCCAAACTGTTAGCTAGACTTCCTTGGGAAATTCTACACTTCTTTGAACTTGATTGGATTATGCTCTATTTCACGGTGTTGTCAGCAAAGGTATAAACGCCAGACTTACAAACTTACAAACATAGAACCTTGCTGATGTCTTTACCTGTAATAAAAACACCGCGTGGGGTTTTCTCTAGGAGCCTAATACTTTAACAAATATAGACAGTAGGGATGTAAAACAATTCCACTATCTGTATCTGTATCTGTATCTGTTCAGTGCTCCAAATATCCGTATAAGTATTTAAATCCAAGGTTTTATTGGTTAATTGGCCTTTACTAGAGATGTGTGTTTTTTTTGCTAAATAATATAAACAAACTAAACAAACTAGTAGCCAAATTTAAACCTCTACAACCTACTAATATGAATGAATGAATGAGCAATCTCTGTCCTGTGAGCTTCATATCACTCACATGGAAGTAAAAACCTCCTGCTATTATGACTTTACTGACGCAGTCCTGGTCCCAGCTCAGTCCCAGTCCCAATGTCCATTGCTAGCATAGCTTCTCAAGCTGTAAACTTTTCTGTTAAGCTTAAGAAAATTTTATTCCTCATCATATTCATGTCTACAGTTATATCTCTTTGTAATATATTCATATTTAATTACATTTCTATTACACACACATTCTATAAAGCCTATTGTACTACTATGTAAATTCCTATTGAATCAACATTTTATGATTTTTTTTGTAGTGTAACTGTTTATTTATATGTTTCCTTTTCAGGTCTACACAGGTTGCTTCTAAAAAGACCTATCTGAACTCTAAGTCTGAACCCAGCGTTGCCCAGAACTATTTGGATTATATGATTTTAGATCCTCGTCAGTCCTCGTCACTCCGCATTCAAGCCTTACCATTAGACCCCTACACATATCTACAGGTAAAACTACTGAAGTGCGTGTGTGCGTGTGTACAGGGTACAGAAAGGAAAATATGGGCATAAATCCCATGATTTAGATCCATTTTGCAAGTGGAAATATTATTATTTAGTTCCATGACATGCCTTTTGTTCTCACATGAGGCTCAAATCCTGATTGAAGCACATTATACTAACCGTCTGTGATTGTTCTCTCACAGGATGACATGTCACACTCTCTTCACCCTCATGCTGGTGCAGGCTACCAGCGTCCCTCGTCTCGCTCTGGCTCACAGCAGCACCAGCGAGACAGAGAGAGGCAGCTTTTAGAGGAAGCCCTGTCGCTCTACCTCTCTTCTGCACAGCCTTCTTTCCACCATCGGGGGGCAGCAGGCCTCCCCGCTGCCCCTTATTACGAGGACTTGGACTTCCCACTGGATTATGGGGAGGACTACACCCTGCCGGAGCGACCCAGCTCACGCCAACGGACCAACAAAAAGGTTCTGCCGGACTACAGCTCTCTGTCAGGGCTGGACGGTGAGTGCTGATCTGTAGGCGTGTGCTCTCGAAGGGGCAATGATGAGGCTGTGCCTGTCTTTGTTTTCTGATTTGACTCTATGTATTTTTGTATAGGTTTGTATCACAGGTGGAACGCCCCTTAAAAAGGGCTAAACGCCGTCTCTTTTATTTGCAGTGTTTTTATTATTTTAAGCTGTGTGTTAGAAACGTTTCAATTTGAACGACAGTGAATACGTGAAAAAATATCTCTCTTGATTTAGGAGAGTTTGGAAGCTGTAGATCTTAAAATTTTGTGTGGAAAAACATTTCATTGCAGCTAGAATTCAGTCGTGCAATTTGAGTGAGCATAGTTGTTATTCTAATATTTTAGCTCTGTGTGTGTGTGTGTGTGTGTGTGTGTGTGTGTGTGTGTGTGTATGTGTGCATTGTAGATGATACAGTAGTGCAGCTGTCCACAGCATTGGAGAGACTTGGGGTGGATCCACGAGAGCTGAGCCCTCAACAGTTAAACACATTTGCCATCCTGCTTCAGCGCCTTCAGGCAGAGGACCCTGAGAAGACAGGTACACAACAAAACATACACATACTCACACCACAACGCAGTAATACTGTATTTCATTTTCTAATGTGCGTAATTTTTTAAAAAAAATGTTCGCTTTGTAACAAAGCACTGTCTGAAAGTGTCATGATGATGAACATGATTGTTTGATCAGATTCTTTCTCATTTTCTCATTCTCAGATAAACATCCAGGAACGGTCACAGTGAAAGAAGTACGTTCTGAAATACCCAAAGATATGATTTATTATTAAAAGCTGATTTAAAAGAAAAAAGAATGCGTAAATGGCTCTCAGTAGAATAAGAGGGATTTGATTATCTTACATTTTAAGCTTCTTTTTTCTTTTTCTTTCTTTCTTTCTTTCTTTCTTTCTTTCTTTCTTTCTTTCTTTCTTTCTTTCTTTCTTTCTTTCTTTCTTTCTTTCTTTCTTTCTTTCCTTCTTTCTTTCTTTCTTTCTTTCTTTCTTTAGTTAGTTAGTTAAAATCATTTTCTGTGCCTTTATTTTTCACTTTAGGGAATAACTAATAATTGCCGTTATGGGTATTGTGTGCTTCCATAGCAACAAGTGGATATAAAATAATAAGATTATGACTAATATCTGTAAAAGGCTGAAGCAGATTAAACTTAATTACAATGGTATTAAGTTGGTCTCTGATGCCTCTGTTTTTCTCTTTTAAACTGGTGCCTTTTTTATTCGGTTATTATTCAAATATTTTATATATCAAATAAAATATTTCCCATCTCAGGTTTATGTACCAGTATAGAAATTTCGTGACATAAAATTCAAGCATATTCAAACATATAAATTCAGCAGAAAGTTTGGATTCATTTACGATTCTAAGAGTTAAAATATGTCCCGCTGTGTTTTATCATTTCAGACGATTGTAGAGGGCAGTGACAGGGTGTTACAGAAAGGTGCCAAACCTGTGTCTCCTGTAGTGACTCAACCCACCACCCCAGGGCTCCAGCTAGCCTCTACACCATCGCCCTCTGCACCGGCTCCCGTCACTGTGGCTCAGGGGTCTGGAGTGACCACACATGGGCCAGTGAAGGAAGCAGAGCTGCAGAAGGAAAAGACCCATACAAGCCTGAAACCAGGAGCCAAGGATGGCATAAATGTCAGAGAGGAGTACGGCTACATAGTCACAAATCAGAGGTACTTCATTAGTCAAGCTCATTTTGCTCCTGTTAGAGATCTTCATGAATTTCACATGCTGTGTTAATTTTGGATAAAGTGGGATTTTAGAAGTTAAAAAAGTAAAATATTTTAGTTTTTAATGTTTTTGTTTTATGCTTGTGTGATCCCCAGTCCTCTGAGTCTGTACGATGGTGTAAAGCTATTAGAAACATTGGCAGAACGGATCCATCTCACAACGAGCAGCTTTATCAACATCAGGTACAATGAGCATGAATGTAATTGTGGGGGTGTGTGTGTCTGTGTGTGTGTGTGTGAGAGAGAGACTGTGTATGTGTGAGTGAGAGTGTGAACACATGAGACACAAAAGAAGAACAGTGAGAATGACAAGGGAAGACAAAGCGTAGTGCATTTACTGTAATCTCAGCTGTACAGAACATATCCATCAGCACTGGTGTTTCTGCTCGTGTGTGTGTGTGTGTGTGTGTGTGTACAGTGTGGTGGGGCCTGCACTGACGTTCAGGATCAGACAGAACTCTTTGAACCTCAGCGCAGAAGACGTGGCCAATAAAGCCGGTGAGTGACGAGTTCTCTCACTCCAGCTCACCTCTATTTCAGTTTCAGTCTACAAGCAATGTAACACACACAATGACAGAAAAAGGAGTGGTGCAAGCAACATCACACACTCCAGCTCTAATTGTTTCAAACTTCAGCTTCCTCTCTCCAAAAACATCAAGAGAAAGTGTTTCGGAAAAAATGTGTTGTTCTGTTGAAACTGTGTCAAATCATATCTCAGCTTAAAAATGACATTAATGGTGACATTTTAGATTTATTAATAATCTACACGACTTTATGACTCAGTGTCATATATATGTATATATATATATATATATATATATATATATATCAGTGATAACAGAGTGCACATTTTTATTTCTGCTTCTTCTGTAGTGGCTGAGAAGAATTTCTTGGAGGGAGAGACGGGACTAAAGATCATTCAGACAGGGGTGGGAGAGGTGGGTGCGCTTACTTCTCTTTTTTCTTTTCTTTTAATTCTCTGTCTGTTTCTCTGTTGAGATGATGCACTCTGTTTTACTGACATGTGCATGGATTGTGCTAGTAATACTTTTACCTGATGGGCCTCTCACTTTTGGTTTCATGTGTATTGCTCGGTCATGCTCGAGTCGTTAGCCTCGCCAGAATTAGAATTCATTAACATTTATCAGCTTATATGCAATTTCATTTTAAGGTTATAAATCATATGTTGTAATATAATTTACTTTTTAAGATTCACAGTTCTCTGGTCCACCCCTCTGGTCTCTACTGTACCCTTCTCCCGCCTAAAAATACTTCGTTTTTTTCCCCTGCTGCTCCTCACTTCTCTTTCGCTCTCTTTTTCTTTCCCTGCCATTCTCCTCTCTACTATTCTTTTCGGCCCTTCTCTTTTTGTTACCTCCGCCGCTGACCCCTCCTCTCAGCCTCCCCCTCGCTCTCCTTCAGTCTCCCCCCACTCTTTCTCTCGTGGCCTTTGTGCTCGCCCGTGCATATTCAAGCGTTTGTCCCTCTCCATCGCTTTCACTCTCCTTTCACTGTGTACAGCTGTTGTAGACCCTTGAATGCAGTCGAAGGTCTTTTGTTGCATCCGGCTGCTCATATTTTTAATTATTCGACATTGTTCATTCGGAGGCTATGACACTCTCTCTGCTTTGAGATGTGTAATGTATGAATGATGTGTGTATGACTCTATGTGTGTATGTGAGTGTGTGTGTGTGTGTGTGTGTGAGGGGGGTCCTTCTTTTGTGCTGTATCTTTCGTTTTTTTTTCTCTCTCTCGTCCTCTTTCTCTCTGCTTCGGTAATGAGACCTGGTTGCACCTGCTTCTTTTTTGTCTCTCCATTATTAGGGCCAAATCCTTTTCTGCACCTCCCCACCATCACCATCACCCTCTCTCTCTTTTTCTCCCTCTTTCTCTCTCTCTCTCTCTCTCTCTCTCTCTTTCTGACTCTCTGCTTCATTACTGAATTGAATTAATCTACATGGTGTGTTGTTCTGCTGAGCTGTACCCCCTGCAAACCTTACTGAGATTATCTAGCAATCTTGTTAATTGTGCTGTCTGCTAAGCACAACTTGCAACACACACACACACACACACAATTAACATTCTGAAGTGGAGATAGACTGTGCATAGACTTTGTGGACACACAACATTTCATTTCTACGCAAGGCCTATGTGTGATATGTTTGCTGTATATAAAATATTCTCAAGTGTAGGATGCTCTGCAGTGTGTTCTCTTATCTGTTATTAGCTAAAGTTTAGAATTGTTACAGATGTGCAGTTCAGAGTTTGTTAGCTAAATACGCTTTTTCTCTCCACTCTGAAACCCTGAGACTCTCTATATACTCCAGTGGTTTTAACCCCCCCCCTCATGCTCACAGCATTATGCCCCCCACCTTCCCTTTTTTTGGGTCTGTTCAATCAGAAGCATCAGTGTGCCGTCCCCCTCTGGCCCATCAGTAACACGTGGAGCAGTTGCCATGGCAACACCGTTTGATGCGACATAAGTGGTGGAGGTTGAATGGAGGTGGGAGGTTACGGGGCCTACAGCTTCATATGGGACGGACACAGCTTAGGGAGGCATGTAGGATTCCCTCCTTTTTTTCTTCCCACTGATTTCTCCTTTCTCCGCGATTTGTCCCTCACGGTCCCTCATCCGCTCCATCATCTTTAAAGGTTATGCTCAGGGACGGGGCTCTTCGTGTACAACTTCTCCACTGTGTGTACTTTGACTTCACGCTGGCTTGTGAATGTAAAATCCAGTGGTGTGTTCAGGATGGAGGAGAAGCATCTTCCCTCCTTACGTGATTCTCAGTCTAGGTTTATTCTGGCTTACTGCCGAAAGCCTTTAACACACTCTATCATGTAGGTTTTCACAACGAATATTCTCCTCCACCACTGAGGATTCAGGCTCAGGTAGGCCTTTTAATGGACTCCTAATTAAATTAAGAATATAAAGTTTGTATTTGCTTTCAGTAATTTATTTCATAGTACTGTGATGGCTTATAGTACTTTTGTTGTTTTGATCTTTTTTATTTTAAAGCAGAGATTTTTGTTAATATTATATGTTGTCTAATCTGTATGAGTTCTTTTGGAAGTATCAGTTTGATGGAGAGTAGAAATGTTCTGCATATCAGTGCTTTTCTTATATAAAAAAAAGGAAAGTCATTAGTGTGATGAAAATGTGTAATTATGAAATAATTATTCCCACTTGCTAAATATATCAGAGGAAAAGTCTTGCTTTTTGCATATTTAAATGCACCCAGTGTTTATTATATTATTATATAAACAACAGAATTAGGGAGTTCAGACTCTGATAAAGTTTTTTTTTTTTTTTAAGTCTCTGTGGGAATGCTTAATTGTTTAAGTGTAATGTAAAGCACAGACCTGGCCATGGATTTGAGTCATAAATTATTAAGAAACCCAAACAGTCCACTGCTCCTTTTCCTCTGATTTATACCACCAATTAGAGGTTGAACCACGCCTTAATGGACTGTTGATTAATGACTTATGTGTTTGTGTGTATTTTAGTGTCTCGTCTGTTTGTATAGTAAGCAGGAACATGATTTATCCTCCGATTTTGTTATTTTTATGTGCACCCACCAAATTCCATGCAATATTAAGATTAATATCTGAATAACTGAATGTATTCATTTATTTATTTACAAAATTGTAAATAGTAGATAAATAATAGAGATTACTCATGCATAGAAGGTGATAATATCTTTTGCTAAACATTTTAAGCATATACACAGAATTTGAAATAGATTTAGTTTTATATTTCATGAAGTTATTAAAGCAAAATATGAAATAAATTAATCCAAATTCTATATTAATTGAGTCTTCTGTTTATCTTAATAGGTCTTAATAGGGTCTTCTGTTTATCGATATTTTTAATATTCTATTTTATATTTAATATTCAGCTTAATTTGTCAGACACTGGCACTCTTTGTGTGTGTGTGTGTGTGTGTGTGTGTGTTTCCATTTGAAATGAAACACTGGTGTTAAGAACTCATCCTCCATCTCGGACGGTGATGTCAGGTGGATTGGTTGCTGTAGTAACCAGACAGAGCAGCCTGCCTGAGTGAGATGATGTAATGCGCTTGTAGCTGTTGCAGGTACACAGGAGTTTGTTCGATTTTTTGGAGGGACTTTCATTTAGGAATTAGCACACTATCATTAATCATTATCTCGGCTTCGGACTCAGTTAGCGTTAGTTGTTTTAGATGAGATTTGCGCTGAGATTTCTGTGCATTTGTAATGTGAGTAAGATCATGAACAAGCTGGGGAGAGAGAGAGAGAGAGAGAGAGAGAGATTTACAACATGATGAGGTAAAAAAGACTATGTACAGAGACATGTTGCATGTCTAGGATACTATGTATTTTTCTAGTAAAAAAACATAAAACACTTCCTAAGGCTTGTGCATTTTAGGTTTTGAGTAAATTGCCTTCAGCATATTATTCCTGGGGTGAAGAACAGTGTGGATTTTGACGAGTCATGCCCTGAATGCTTATATCAGGTAACTCATATCAGCATCACTGAGGTTGTGAATTTTTTCAGATTCAATAATAAACCACTGAGTGAGATTTGACCGCAGGCCCACACTGGATTTCTGCACCGCTATCTCTATTGTGATGGAGATAGTGAAGCTTTATACAAACGTAACCCCTGCAATCACCCAAAAAAACATACACACCCACCCTCAAACACACACACACACTCAATATATATATATATATATATATATATATATATATATATATATATATATATATATATAAATATATATATATGTCTATCTATATATATATATATATATAAATACCTATATATATATATATATGTGTGTGTGTACCCTTTCTGTGGCGGAGGTTAAAAGGGTACATTTGAGGTCAAAGGGCGTTAAGGGGGATGGTCAGGAGGTCCTGGGACCCTGCTTAATATTCTTGCACGTCTCAAGGAACAGATGTTATCTTGTCTTTAACTTTTTAGTGTGCATCCATATTTTCCCCCTTTTTGAATGAGTAAAATAGGATGCTTGAGTAAATGACAAGTCAGCGTGCAGCTCTTGCAGAGGCAGATTCTCATGTATCATGTTTAATCAGCCGCTAAACACCCCTTTACCCTCCTGTATCTCCTGCCCTCTGTGACTGCGGTTTGACTCCTTTCACCCCTCCATACTGTTGCTCTCCACTCTCCCTCTTTCCCTCTCTCTGCCTCTTCGTTTCTCTGCCTGGCCCTCTTGGACCCTGGGGGGCTTTTGTGCTCCTGTCCTAAACCAGCTCATTTTTCCTCGCTGGATTCTGAAAGCCTGTCACTCTTCCTTTCGAGGGCCTCTCTGGAGTAGCAGGTGAGGCGCCCCACACCCCGTCCCCTCCTCCCTTCCCCCCGTCTCCATTGTCCCTCAGTCCAGTCGTGCGCTGCCCACCCCCGCTAACCCCTTTTCCACACCCCATATCCACTCTCCGGAACATTCTTCTGCTCTTTCAAGAGAAAGGGCCGAACTCAGGGAGGGATGAAGGGGGACATAGACCCGGGCTGAGAAACATGTGAGGTATGAGAGGAGAAAAAAAGGGGGGGGGGGACGTGTGAAGAGGACTGAGAAAAGAAAAGGGGGTGAATCGGTTGGTGAATTTTGAGAAATGCTAGAAGGAGGAAAGGAGAGGGTGCCTCAGCGTTTCCGTGGTGAAGCAGAAGGATGTATTCACACTCGTCTCCTATTGCTAAATCAGTGCACTCCTAAACCCTGCTGAGTGACGCTCTGCTTTCGGATGGATGTGAGCAGCGTGTCGTTGGTCTGCAGGGAGATCGGTAAAACAGCTGCTTTACACCCATGTTCAGTTTTAGTTTCAATTCAGTTTAATTCAGAGAGTGATAAGTGTGTGTTTTGTCCATTAGGCTAAAAAATAAATGAATAAACAATATCAACCTGATATTTTCCATCCAGTTTTATGCAAGCATGATGGTCTTCAGAGTCAGCATCGGCCTTGGTATAGTTGGGGCCATCGAACCAGCTGTTGAGATTTTAATGGGGTAAACTGAAAGAGTGTTTCACATCGGTTGTAATTTCAGAATTTATCACAATGAGTCATCCCAAATTGGGGTTAAATGTAAATGTACTGAGTTCTTTTCATTTTTGCCAGATGTTATAATTTCAGATCACATAGAATTTAAATTGTCTTCCACAATCTTGCTTGTAAAATACGTTTATATAATACAGAATAGTTACATTTATTTTAATCAAAGTGGAGGGGACATGATAAATATAGACAAATATATATTTAATATATAAACCTTTAATAACTGAACATACAAAGGCGTGGTAATCATTTTCTGTATTTTTTTTTTGGATATGTTTATTCTAAGATGCATTCTGTTTATTAGGAAATGGCTGTTGGTAATATCCTCTCACAATATCCACTCACATCTTCCCGCTCTTTTCCTGTCTCTCTGATACTCGCTTTATTTCTCTCTCTCTCTCTCCCTCTCTCTCCCTGATGGCCGTTGATTACTCTGAGCTTTCTCTTGTTGCCATGGCAGCACCGGGGCCTGTTCTCCCCTGCTGAGGCTCCCAAACGCCATGGTAACATCAACAGGCAGGTTTGGAGGCTCGGGGCCCAAACTGCTTTTCCCTCTCTTTCTCATTTTCTGGCTTTTCTTCTCTTTCTCGTAAAGAAGTAACATAATCAGAGAATAGCAGAGTGACATTGAGTGTAAATAAGTGAGTGTAAGAAATCTCTGGATGATTAACCCTAATCTTCAGGGGGAGGGACTTCCTTAATTGTTTACTTGTTAATTATGAAAAAAGAGGAGGGGGCAGGTAATTCTCTCTAATTATTTAAGAGAGTTGAGGAGGCCTGGCACGTGGCTCTGTGTGTGTGTGTGTGTGTGTGTGTATGTGTTGCTTAAGTAATTAGTCGCTGATGATGGTGCCTGACATCCAGCTTGTTTACACAAACAAAGAGAGAGACAAAAGAGCCACAGTGCGCAAGTGTGGGGGAGATGCTGTGTTAAGTGTGCCAGAGAGACCACCCAAACACACCCTCTCTCATGCCCTCTCCTCTTCTGCACTGCTGTTCCAGACATGTTCCACTAGGCCTTTGACTTCCCGGCGTGTTGGTGAATAATCACTTCATTTCTAGTGGCAAAGTTGAGTGCAAACGGCTGTTGGAACAAATAGGTTTTTTTATTCCTTATGTTTCCTCTCAACTGCCACTTCATTGTTTAATTGTGCAGCACGATACGACACATACACAGATGCAGCGCAGCAGATGAATTTTATGTTGAAACTAAAGTTGAATGTTTAACTGATTATTATTATTTTATCAGTGTACCGTTTTGTCATCCTCTCTCTCTCTCTCTCTCTCTCTCTCTTGTGCTCGCTTTCCAGAGAAGCGAGGGACGCGGGCTTCCCCAGGCCACACGGATCAATGATGGCTCACGTGGCGTTGTCCTCACCGTGGTGGCCATGGCTTGTGTGTGTGTGGTGGTGCTGGTTGCTTTAGCCATCGCTTGTCTGCGTCATCATGCTCGTCAGCTGGACTCAGGGAAGCTGGGCCTCGGCCCAGAGGCTGGCACCGAAACCCATTTTGACTACCAGGTGGGACAGCCAATCATCTGTCAGTAATACTGCAGGCATTATATTATAAAAAATGATTCTTTGTATTAGAATACTGAATATATACATACCGTTTTGAATATTATGTGTCATTTTCTGGAGAAGGCGGGACCGTTTTTTGCTCCAGAGGAAATCCTCAAACTTTCATCTTTATTATTCACTGATTAATCTTAAAGCACATGATTTAGTAACTACTATGAATTATTCAGTAACTACAGCGAAACAAACAGAGAAAGTGTGTAATTAGTTATTAGATATAAATCTGTGTGTGTGTGTGTGACAGGAGCTCTGTCGGCAGCACATGGCAGCCAAGTCGTCGTTTAGCCGTCCAGAGCCAGGTGGACGGAGGGGAACGGATACATCTCGAGTGAGCAGTGTGTCATCTCAGTTCAGTGATGGGCCACAACACAGCCCCAGCTCTCACAGCAGCACGCCCTCATGGAGCGAAGAGCCCGCCCAGTCCAACATGGACATATCTACTGGTCACATGATACTGGTAAGGAGAACACACAACACGGCTCAGACCAATTTATTTTACAAATTTACATAAATTTACAAATGTATTACTATTTGTGTGTAAATGCAGTTTTATAAGTAAGTTAGTGTTGCCTAATATTTCATACTGCACAAATCACTAATGATGAAATCATTTATTTTTTTTAGCTTTAGGTTGCACCTTATCCTTTTATATATATAGCCATATTGCTGTCTCAAAAAATAAGCATCAACAAAATGGTAGTTAAAATGCTGTTTCCTCATTTCTCAAGGCATACATGGAGGACCATCTGAAGAATAAGGACCGTTTGCTAAAGGAGTGGGAGGCACTGTGCTCATACCAAGCTGAACCCAGCTCTGTTTCTGTCGCCCAGAGCGAGAGCAACCTGGAGAAAAACCGCTACCCGGACTTTGTTCCCTGTAAGACAGACTTTTCATCTCTGTTCTATTCTTTTACATCTGATGCTTGGAATTATCCGTAATTTCAGAAAAATACAGGGTTAGTGAAATAAGTTGAGTTCACAATGAATTTATTACAAGTCACTGGATGAAGGTGTTATTCAGTATGAAAGGTCAGTGTTAATGAGAGTGTGTGTGTGTGTGTGTGTGTGTATGTGTGTGAAACCAGATGACCATTCTCGGGTGAAGCTGAAGCCGGAGACGAACCCAGCTAGAGAGGACTATATCAATGCCAGCATTATAGTAAGAATTCCACTCTTGAAACTGCTGCTGATGTGTGACCGAGAGTCAAAGGAAACAAACAGAAATTCGAAATGGGAAAAAGTTACAATTTTTGCACCCTAGTTTATTTAATAGCCCTGTCAAAGACCATTACCCTTTTCCTTTACAGATAGACCATGACCCGCGCATGCCTGCTTACATCGCTACTCAAGGCCCCCTGCCACACACCATTGCTGACTTCTGGCAGGTCGGTAACAGTTCAGTGGTTAACAATTAACTCTCATACTGTTCTGCTCAATAACCATTTACTCACCAAAACCAGATGGCCTGTTAGACCTCTTTTCCGCTGTGTGCAGTCTTTCTTTTGACACCATTTATGTGTATGTGTGTGTGTGTACTGTAGATGGTATGGGAGAATGGCTGCACAGTGATCGTGATGATGACTGCTCTAGTAGAGGACGGAGAACAGCAGTGTGAACGTTACTGGCCTGATGAAGGATCATCTCTATACAACATCTATGAGGTGAAAATTCTCACATGACTGAATAGTTCCTGGATAAGTTCAGTTAGACACAACATTAACATGAACTAGTTCATGTCATTCTATAATCTAAATAACTGTGGTTGTTAAACCATGCTACTGTCTTTGAATTACTCAAGAAACAAATAGCATACATGTAATACTTCAGGGTAGCCCGCCTGACCTCTACCCACTGCATCTGTGATCACTGTAAAACTATTTTTTGGCACATTACAGAAAACCTATTTTCATAAATACTCAATTATTATGAGCGTCTAAGGGCAGGTTGCTGAACTGAGACAGACTTGAGAGAAGCTTTTAACAAAGCTGTCGGTTATGTAGTTATAACCTTCACACCCTGGAACAATACAGTAATCAATAATTCAGGTTACACTTTCCCTGTTTTGTGGCATATCTGTTTTTGCATGACGCATAAGCAGAAATTCTTCAACCTGAAAAATTCTGAATTGTAAGGTGCTTAATTTAAGTGTTGCAAAAAATATGGGACTCTCTCGGGGCACGACACAGTTAGTAGCCCAAGATAGAGATAGATGGCGATGTCTCACTGCTGCCTTATTTCCCAATAGGGACGAAGAGGATAAGTAAATAAGTAAAAATGCTTCCTATGAATGTTTACTTTCTTCCCCAACAACTGTCCAACTGTCCCGGATATTACAACCCACTATTATAAAAGTTATAATTTTAAAGTTATAATTGTTTTTATTTGACTGACTTCTTATATTGAAGAAGTTTCATCTGTATTACCTGAAAAACTCATCAGTTGGTTTACAAATGTCAGCTTGTCAGCTAGTGTGTTCTGTCGATGGAAAATTTAGGAACAGAAATATAATAATTGGCAATTAAATAATGTTTGAAAAATACACCTGCACCAAGGTGGGACTAAACATTACATAGGAAAAAAGTCCCTGGCGACAAAATATCTGCCATAATCTATTTGTGTAAACATAACAGGTGTAGGTACACACTTTGTTTGACACATACATCATTTGAGTGATCATCATTTCAAGTTCATAATCTAATTAGACTATTGTTGTAATCATCTATCTTCCAGCAAAGATCATATACAGCACCTCTAGCTTTGCCCGGATATTTGTGTGTGGCAGCAGCAGATGGTTTTTGTAGTTCTTATTGGACGTCCCTGTGACTCTCAGGTGAACCTGGTGTCCGAGCACATCTGGTGTAAGGACTTCCTGGTGCGTAGTTTTTACCTGAAGAATGTACAGACACAGGAGACACGCACTCTAACCCAGTTCCACCTGCTCAGCTGGCCTGCAAACGGCATCCCCAGCTCCACACGACCCCTGCTGGACTTCCGAAGGTACTGCAGCAGCTCCACTGGACTAATAGACATGCATGTGCACACAAACACACACACCCACACACCCACCCACACACACACACAAACACACACAAAGTGAATCCTGTAATGGTGAAGTGGTGAAATTCCTAAGTCAGTCCTTGCTGTTTTCTCTCTCCTTCCTTATCTGGGTCCTGTTTCTGTTTTGATGAACCCCTGCAAAAAATGTTCTCCATATATTGCCCATGTGCTTGGGGTTTTTCCTGGTTTATGCTCCTCTTCTTTTCCATCTCTCTCTCTCTCTCTCTCTCTCTCTCGCTCTCTCTCTCTCTCTCTCTCTGGCTAATGGAGGTTGGTGGGCTCCTGAACGTTGCACACCTCCCAGTGTCATTTTTGTGGTTTGCAGCTAGTAGTCTCGGTCCAGTTGCATAGTCACAAAAATGATCATTGGTAGGTGTGAGTGCAGCAGGAACGAGGCTGAAAGGATGTTCCATCGCCTCTCCCCCCTTCTCCTCCTCTTCCTCTCTCCTCTAAACGTGGCAGCTGTGACATCTGTGTTCTCCATCTCCTCTAGACACCACACTTTCATCTTACAGATAGCTCAGAATGGACTAGCATAATGCATTATTTTAAAAAATGTGCATGTTTTTTATGTGATCAATGACTTTATGGCCAATCCATTTTAATCCTACTTTGTTTGCCCGGTCAATTTTCTTTCAGGAAAGTGAATAAATGCTACCGAGGCCGATCCTGCCCAATCATTGTGCACTGCAGGTAAACAAAAGTAACACTATTCTGAGCCGCAAGGGGGCGCACAAGATCCAACTTGTCTTATATAAAATGTGTTCTGTTAAGGTTTAAATGACCTTTGTACATTTTGCAGCAATGTATTAAAAACATGACTGCTTAGGTTCAGTTAAAAAATACTAATAGTACCACATACTAACAATACTACATACCACATACTACCAACATACTAACTGCAGAGTACATTTGTCACTTTTTAAGAAGAAGAAAATTAAACTAAAGTAAGAAAATAAGAATCTAATCTAAATTTAAACCAAATGGTGGTCAAATGGAGGATCCGTGACCATACATAGCACCTTTGTGACTTCATTTTCATCATTGTTTATACAGGTGATGGTTCATGCTGTCAGACCTAATATTGCTGAACATAATATGATATGGGTAAGCGCTGCGATTATAATCATTTATTTATTTTGTTATCCTTTGCAGTGACGGGACTGGAAGAACTGGTACTTACATTCTCATTGACATGGTCCTGAACCGCATGGCGAAAGGTATGTGAGCTGTATAACTCATAAACTAAACACTGAAATTTTCCTTCTCATACTGAAGGCTTACTGGGTGTTACTGTGTCTGTAGGTGTTAAAGAGATTGATATTGCTGCAACACTGGAACATATTCGTGACCAGAGGCCCAGTATGGTGCGCACCAAGGTACATAAGCCACTGAGGTCTTGCTGCAAGTTTATATTGTATACGGATGTGTGGGATGTGTATAAGCTTCTACCTACCTGTATATATATATATATATATGTGTGTGTGTGTGTGTGTGTACAGAGGTAAAATATGTTGTTTTTCTGTCTGTATAGGACCAGTTTGAGTTTGCCCTCACAGCTGTGGCAGAGGAAGTGAATGCCATCCTGAAAGCCCTCCCACAGTGAGCCATTCTGTAGTGTGGTGCTCTGTTCGTATGCATCCTGCCCTTTTCTCACACACACACACTCGCACAAGCCATTACACAGACTGAACCAAGCTTGAGATATTTTAGAAAACATTTCTTACCATGGCCTTATTCATTTTCAGAGCAGGGAAGGCTACATGAAATCTTTGCCACTGTGTATTTAGTACGATGGTCAGAGATTTATGTGTGCATCAGTCATAGCTGGGGAAAAGGTCAGATGGAACATTGCATAAGCTTCAGGTACGGATACAAATGGACCTAATGTCAGCATGGCAAATCTGAGCATATCTGTTTTACCTGCCAGTGGATGTTGCCGATAAAAACAATAGCACTACATCATCAGAATACATTTA
Organism: Hemibagrus wyckioides; assembly: GCF_019097595.1. Taxonomy (NCBI): domain Eukaryota; kingdom Metazoa; phylum Chordata; class Actinopteri; order Siluriformes; family Bagridae; genus Hemibagrus; species Hemibagrus wyckioides. The sequence goes on from NC_080715.1 coordinate 13,020,963, forward strand.
GTGTCCTTTTTCAGGCAAACATGGTGATTATATGTATGCACAGTACATGCAGTAAAGCCTGAACACAGGAACACTCCTTTTGGAGTGTATGTTACTGCCTGGTTAGTGTTTCACAGCGCAACATATAATACTCATCACTCAATGTGCTCGCTTTTCCTTGTGTTCTTTATGACTTGTGGATACCTTCTGTCATGTGATTATTGTAAATATTTCATTAATAAGTCTATTTGTTTATTCCTGTAGCAAACGTGTGGAAAAATTCTATAAAAACAGAAATATATGACTATAATTTTTACATTGTTCTGAATTAAATGTGGTGTGGTGCAGCAGCATGGTGTGAGGTATTTATGTTGTCCCGTCTTTCTTTTGAAGCGTCCGTCATACAGTATTTTAATGATACAGACTGCTTCAGGACTAAAAGGGCTGGCTGTGACTGAGAATGATAAAGTCTTCTATACCACAATCCTGCTGAATTCTTATATCTGATTGGTCAGAAGATGTTGATTAATTATGTACAACAGCTAAATGCTAGCAAATTATTATTTCTGATCCTACGCATAATCTTACACTCATAATAAACATGTTGCTATTTAACAAAGATGCATAATCATTCATACTGTGAATCTGTAACTAAAGGTTTATTTAACGTTTACAGAAGGAATCTCGAATGTCAGCTCTGTAACAGCCAGTACGTTTTCCACCATGCCAGCTTGGTGATATGCTAATATAAAAGCTTGAGATTTTATAGAAAAATATTCATCCTTGTGGGGGCGATGGCAACATACCACCCCGTTGCTCATAATTTTCTTACATCAGTACACCCCTATGATCCTTTATTGTTTACACATTTAAGCAGCATGGGTTTGTGTTGTTTTTGTCTGAATGTTGGTGCATCAAAATGTCCCTCAGGTGCAACAGCACAAAAGTGATTGTCGAAGGTACATGTTTCGTTTACGTGTCAGTTTTATCAGGGTTTCGTAATCAAAGGCTTCTGGGATTCATGTACAGGTAAGCGTGAACTAGAGACAAGTTCCCATGAGTCAGGATGTGTTTCCAAACATAAAAATCCATCAAACTAATTTCATCTTTATCTTTCAAATGATTTTGAATCTTGTGCTCTAAAAGCTGCATCCATAACAGAGGACTCCAGTCAACCTAGTAAACTCCTGAGTAAGACATGATAACATTCCACAAATGAGCTTTGACAAACTTTATGACCATCAGCATATTGTTAAATAAATTTCCAGTTTTTTTTTTCTAGAGATTTGGACACCCACTCATAAATTCTCTCGCTCTCTTACACACACACACACACACATTCTCAGCAAATATATTAACCTGTTTGTCTTCTTGTATTTTTCCAAATAAAACTTTGAAAAGAGTCTGAGCAGCAGGAGAGCCAGAGGGAGAGCAGTGCACGTGGGAGCTCTTCACCTGTTCAGGGCACATGGATGGACGAGGCATTAGTGCTGTCACTGAGACAGACTCATATACGTTTAACGCTCTACTGCAAGCCACACCACACCACATGCCAAGACTAGCAAATGGTTAGAGTGAGACAGACACATGAATAAAATTCTTCCCTTATCATAGTTCTATCCTCTAAACATTCTTAAATTACAGCACACAGTAAACATAATGCTATTATACTAGATACTATAGGAGTCGGCAACCCTCGAGCTCATTATGATTATAAATTCTACATTAAATGCACATTATGAAGTCTACCATCAAATGCAAAATTAAGGGCAGCCTATCCTTTCAGAAATAAAGGTTTGGTGTTAGGGGACACTGCACACAAAATAAACAAGGCTCTGTGTTTATGCTAAACTACTCTTTACCTCAGGGGGAGAGAAGGGGGGGGGGCATGGTGACCACTCAGCCCGTGAAGGCCTGGAAGTCAGACTCTGTAACAGCAGGGAGAGGGAGTCATGTAAACACACCAAATCACAAATATATGGAGATGCAGATAAGACAAAAAAAGGACTAATTATGACAGGAAATGCATGACATAACAAACAAGGGGGCTGATGATAACATACTAGATGAGAAATCTGTTTTAGTATAAAGAAACAAACAAAACAAACTAGACTGAATTTAGAGTTATAATAAAGTGAGAGCATGAGAGAAAGCAGTGACCAAAATATTGCACATTTCATTTCATACAAAAATTTGTTCTCTGAGGTTTATTGTTCTTTCTTTTAGTGCTGACAAATCCAGGTGAACCAAAAATGATTATGCACAAGTGTAAAAATAAAATGCAAATATTATATTTAGATTTATACCAGACCCCTGAATACCTTTCATCTTTCCATTCCAAGACGTTCACATGATATTCATCAATAAAACAGACATTGTCACTCATATAAAAAGGAGCTCTTAATACTGCAATATTCTGTACCTGTGAAAAAATCATGTGCTTCTTTATAGATTTGTGGCTTTGTTTCTTTTACATTCTGCCGAAAAAAACTGATTTTCCCTTAATCTGACAGCTGGGTATAAAAACTTGCTGGCACTACCAACACTTCATATCTACCGACCTTTTATGTAATGAAAAATGGATAAGCAGGTGACAAACAGGACATATCTCCCATCATTGGCAACACTGACAATAATTGGCAAATCAAATATAACATTCTCAAGGCACTGAACATCACCAACATATGATTCCTTCGGATACACGCCGACTACATTCTACAACACATTCATTATCAAAATCCCCTGTTCCAGTGTTTATCATAAACAGACATTCACTGCACTTGAATTAAGTGCTGGTTAGTTTCCCTAAGGTTTGATTGCAGTTAGAGTACAAGAGGGGGTAATTTATTGCATCATTATGATGAATAACATTAAGTGTAAGAGGCATAGCATTACAGCACATCCTTAGACACAGCAGAATCCTTCTGTTTTTGCACTGGTGAGCATACATTCATAAACACTCATTGTGAAAAATTATGCACTGCTTGAGAAATTTCCTCTTTGCATTGAAAACTATCCTTTGAAAAGAACGTTAAATAGTGCTTAAAATCAACTAACTCTCCCTTTAATAGACATAGTATGTCAGATGCAAAGAAAACTGCTGTTTATGTATGATTGATGACACCGATCCATTTTAGGTCATAATCTGAATAATACAAATGATCAGTACTTTAAGCCAACGTGATTGTTCAGCATTGTGCCAGTTTCAACATTATAACAGATATAAAAGACAAAATAAACCAACAATAAACAAACCAAACAAATTATCTACCAAACCTGACTTAGTATGAAACAAATGCTAGTGTATAGATATATGATTTGTTATTACACTGCTTCAGCTTTCTGAAGCATTAACGTCTTTGCATAAAGCCAATAATTTAGCAGAACTATCTTAGTTATAAATTGGCACCATTCCTGTTAACCTTTGTGACAAACAGGCTTTATAAGATTTCTCTTTTAACACACTTCACAAAACTTCAGATAAGTTTAAGGTCAAGACAGCAGCCATAAACAGGGTTAATTTTAATAATATCATGCAGCAGTGTTGAAGTGTGTCCTCCACCTGTTACAGGTCTCAGGATTATATCAAACTCCAACTCAACACACCAAACACTGACACTTCCTCTTACTTTTCATCACAGTAGTACCATTGGCAACTCGTCCGTCTCCCTTCCTATCCTCTAAAAGAACTGCCTCTGGGCTGGCACTCTTTTCTAATCCCCCTCTTCCCTTCCCTGTTCCTTTTTCCTCTAAAGATGAACTGGTGATTTGTACTGATTCATGTGCTGATTCATGTATCCCCTCCCTTACTGATTTGGGCTCATGATTAGCATCTTTCCATTTCTGCTGCTTGACCCGCCCTCCCCTGGCACCTGAGATCATGTCCTGGGTGGAGGTGGCTGCCCGCTGCTGGGCCTCCATCTCGGACAGGCTGTACGCCAGTGCCATCTGCAGGTCTTCGTCCTCCTCGTCATTGTCGCTGGGGTAACTGAAGAAAGGGGTGGAGCTGAAGGATCGCTGGGTGCTGTTTCGAGGGTTGTGATTGGCCAGATTGGAGTGGGCAGCGTTGGCAGGGAGCTGATTCTGTTCTGTTCGCTGAGGTTGAGTAGACTGCTCCCTGCGGCTGAGTTCCAGAGCTAAAGCCATCTCATCTGCTACACCTGAGAACACACACTCAGCTGGATTAGACTCAATGCTACACACATACTAATTTGTAACAGTGACAGGAAGTTACAGTGGCAAGGTCCTGTTGACCTGTCTTGACCAGATTTAAACCATGGTAATGAAGTCAGAATTATATAGGCTGATTATTGGATGGATAAAAAATTACCATTGATTAGGACAGACTTCAGAACCCCATCTTCCTCAATCTCTGTTCTCTCCTGCCCATTCTCTCTGATCCTGTAAAGACAAGTATTTAAAAGATCCCCAGCGATGATTTTTATGCAGCAAAAAGAAATATAAAGGGAGGTAATTTACAGCTAATTGGTCCCTTGTACATGAGAGTGCAAGCAAATATTTACTATTCATTAGAAACCTTTCTCAAGCATAAACAGTGTAAAGTGTAATAATCCCCTAAGCCTGACTTTAAGTAACATTGACGTATTAAGAAAGAGAACAACCAACTGACAATAATAAAGTGAATGTTAGATAATACTATAGTATTATAATATAGAATTTAACTGACTTTTTTGTCGTGGTACGTTTCCCGTTGACAATTCGCGTGGAAGTGGATACAGATTTAAAATTCCCCCCTCCAGTGCCAAAGCCTCCCAGTGAGGAAGAAGAGAAGGTGGTGAAGTCAACTGTATGTGAAAGAAAAGAACCATAATCCTTTACTTAATTAGGATAGTGTTAACTCCAAGTGAGTATGCATGAAATTAGTTTTGAAAAATTCCGCAAGAACTAGATCAGTGGTTATTAACAGGTGGGTCACTACCTGAAAGTGGGTTGTGAGCATGCATGTGGGTGTCTTTACTTCTATTAAAATGTCAAATATTTTATATGTTTATAGAAATTACAGAGGACACAAAATGCTTAATGCCATTAAAATGTCACAGAGATGTTCTCATAACATTAAATTAACCCAGTAAAACAGACACAGATGATTATGTAGTGGTATCAGCATGGCCGCAAAGCAAAAGTTCGTTACATTTGCTTTTAAGGCAATCTTTTACCATATACTGTACATGTGCATAACTACTATTCTATTCCCGTCTACTTTGAATACGCTTAATCTAAACTGAATCTAGCTAAAAATGAGAACATGCATGTATGTGAACATGTGCTACAGAATGAATTACAACCATCTGCTGAGGGAAACGAGAAGAAACGGCTGGTCCCAAGTCTGGAAGGGCCATGGTGTCCATGAAAAGCACTGTGCATCCCACTGTGTATGCCCCCAAACGAGAAATCGTCTAAAAAATAAAAACGAGAGAGTAATGATGAGGCATTTACTAAGACACACACAGCTAAAAATGGGACATTACAAACAACAGAATAAGGTGAATGTGTTAGGCCCATGAGAGTTGTGTGGAAAAAAACAGCAGCAGCAGTCAATAAGCCTGCAGTGAATGCATTCACTGACTCGCTTAGACTAACCAAATAAATCAGCAAATGGGTCCTGCCCTCCGAAGAACTCCCGAAACACCTCGTCTGGGCTGCGGAATGTAAAGGTGAATCCCGGGAAGTCATCGGGAAAAGAACCACCACTAGAGCCTATGGAAAATAAGAGATATTAAAAAAAAACATCATTTCTGAATATATATAAATGCCTATGGGTTTTAATAAACATTTACAGTTTCTCACCTGAGCTTGGCATGCCACCTTTCCCATAAGCATCATATGCTTCTCGTTTGCTTTCTGAGAAATGTGAAATTACAGCACTGCATTAGTATTGAAGAAAAAATATACTGTAAAATTAATTATGAGATATAACTTTAGCTGTGTCAGTCCTACTGTCTGACAGGACTTCATAGGCCTCTGCAATTTCCTTGAATTTTCTCTCTGCCTCCTCCTTGTTGTCTGGATTCTTGTCTGGGTGCCATCGCAAGGCCTGCTTTCTGTATCTAAACACACACACACACACAGAAAAATGACACACAAAATACCACATTTTTTAGCAACTGCATTTTCAGCGCATATCCCTGTTTTCAGATTATCCACCCATGTACTATTAATTAGTCAGTGTACTCTATTCGAGTGCTAAACATGTAGAGATTCTTGATGGTGGTCCAAGACTGAGTGTTGTCTATTGTGCCTACATACTGCTGTGTCATGAACGTTAAGACAGAAATCTGCTCAGTCATGCTAACTGTGTAGCTCTGCTATGAAAAACAGCCATCAACAAGTTGCTAGAATCAACACTTATGATAACTAATAATTACCAAGCTTCAATTATTGTTTAAATGCAACCCAACATGGAAACATAATTTAGGCCAATTAAGCAAAACTACTGCCTTTATTTTTGCAAATGTGTGTGAATCTAGCCCAATTAGGTCTGTTCTACACTGTGCTACACTGGTATGAGCAAAGCAAACTGTGCAAAACTGTGGACATGGATGGAATTTTCTTGCTAATCAGCTAAAGCAGACGTTTGTACTGCTTAAAAGTCTCTCAAAGGCATCTGATCATTGGTTGATGCATCAGGTAGGACCGGCACCTCACAACTCCAGGGTCCCTGGTTTGATCCTGAGCTTTGGTTACTGTCTATGAGGAGTTTTGCATGTTCTTCCACATCTATGTTCTCCAGTTTCATCCCAACTCCCAGAAAACAATGGCGGCAAGTGAAATGGCTACACTGGCCTCTGGGTGTGAACGAGCAAGTGAATGGATGGAACTCCAACTTCCTGAAAGTCAGACCACAAGTGGTATAGGTAGCACTGTAGCCCCTCAAGGTTGTGTTCTGAGCCCCCTGCTGTACTCATTGTACACCTATGACTGTGTGGCCACTTTCAACTCCACCACCATTGTCAAGTTTGCTGATGACACTGTCATGGTGGGCCTGATCTCCAACAATGGCAAGACAGCCTACATAGAGGAGATTAAAAACCTGGAGACATGGTGACAAGACAACAATCTCCTCCTGAACGTCAGTAAGACAAAGGAGTTGATAGTGGACTTCAGCACAAAGCAGAAGAGGAACTACCAACCACTTACCATCAACATAACCCCAGTGCAGAGAATGGACAGTTTCTGGTACCTATGTGTTTACATCAAATAGGACCTGTCATGGTCCTGCACATCAACACCCTGGTAAAGAACCCCCAGAAGCATCTTTACCTGCCCCAACTGAAAGCATCCTGACAATGCATCACAGCCTGGTTTGGGAACAGCACCAAGCAGGACAGATGAGCTTTCCAGACTGTAGTGTGGTCAGCTGAGCATACCATCGGCACTGAGCTCCCTGACCTGCAGTCCATCTACAGCAGGAGGTGCTGGACCAAGGCCAGGAGGATAGTGAAGGACCTCAACCATCCCAAAAATGGACTCTTTTCTCTGTTGCGGTCAGGGAAGCAATTGTGCTTCCTGAAGCCAAACACCGAGAGAATGCAGAGGAAGTTCTTCAGCAGGCCATTCAGACCCTCAACCAGGAGAACACCTAGACCTTGGATTTTTCCCACTACCTCATTTGGACTTTTTGCACATCCCAGATTGCAGTTTACTCTACACTGAACATTTTGCACTTTAGTATTTTACTTTATTTAGTACTTTACTTATTAATTACATATTGCAAATGTCACTTTATTTCCATATGTCTGCTTATTATTACTTTTATTTCCATATATTTTCCTTATATATTTTATTGTACCTTTATTTTACAGACAATTCCATTTTTGTCTTCATTGTTATATAACAAGGACAGTCATAAAAAAGCATTTCACATGTACTGTGTATGACTGTGTATGTGACAAACAGAATTTGCATTTGGATTTGAATGTGTGCGCATAGAGCCTTGAGATTGCCTGGGGTCACAACCCTGACTTGGACAAAGAAGTTATAGAATAATAAACAAAAGAACAATTTCAAAAACAACATAGTATCTAAAACCTGTAAAAAAACCCCAAAAAAACAAAAAAAAACCCAATGTATTGCTATAGATTGTTTCAGGGTTCTTTTTACATTTATCAGGCCTGGACATTTACTCTGACCGCAGACAGACCAGAGCTGTATACCAGGCATACATAACTGGTGGTGTGGTTGGATGGGACAATGCGAGGGCTTATCAATGTTTTCATTGTGTTTTCTTTCTGCTTCACAGGCAGAAGAAGGCACTAAAATTACATTCTATTCTTGACTACTTTTACACAGAGTGAGAAATCTAAATCTAGACTGCCCATCACATCCATTCAGTCTACAGCACCCAGTTTGTTATACTGGGTGTGTGGATACTTACGCTTTTTTGATATCATCTGGCGAGGCGCTGCGTGACACTCCCAGAATGTCATAGTAATCCACCATGTCTTCCCAGCCTCACTGCACCCACTGTGCCAAGTGACAAATGGAAAGTAAAATTAACTTCGCAAGCAATCTCAATGAACTGTCCTGCAAAATGAAAGTGCCATTAACAGGAACACAGGGCTAGTCAGTGTTATTAATAGCCTATGATATTTATCATCTTTCACTTGAATTAAGATAGAAGATGGCATGGCTAATAAAAATAAAAAGAAGAAGAAAAAGAAGAAGAAGAAACGGATTTATGTGAATACTGTTATGGTAGTCTTGTGTATATATATATTGAACCTCTCTAGTGTTACAGCGATGTGATTGTGAAAAGCCTTGCTGCTCTCAGGTCATAACAAGAAAGTCCATTCAACCAGTTCGCTGTAATGACCAGTAATGACCATTAATTCGTCTTGTTTATGTGGATAAACACAAAGTGTCTGTATGAAAGTACAATAGTATTTTCTCTAGAATGAGGCCTGTCCCAGTATGGAAGTCACCAGAAGACAGGCACCATGTGCCGATAATGTCAAGCTCAAAGTTTGTAATTAGTTTGGCCCATAATGGCCGCTGACAGCTGCGCTGCTTAAATACGCGTCCGCCATCATACTTTCAGCAGACCAACAGACACTCCGTGTCCACACTTGTCCCCAAAACTAACCCAGAGAGACAATTTACCTTTTTTAGAAGTGTCCACCAGGGAGGACCGGCGCTTCGCTGCTCTCTCTCTCTCTCTCTCTCTCTCTCTCTCTTTTTCTCTCTCTCTCTCCTGGGCCGCTCTCTAAATAAACAAGGCTGAATTATGTTTCCTAGGCAGCCGCTGGAATGCGCTGCTTGACAGCTCGTGCCACAGTGACGGAACCTTCGCGAAGCCCGGTGGACTATAACGGATGTCTCTCACACGATTCCGTTATTTTCTCTCACTTCCTCTCAGCTCGCCGTGTGTCACTTACTGAACCGTACGGGTTATTATTCCCGCTTCTATATCTGTCCTGCGATCGTGCCTCCCCTCTTACAGCGCGCGCTGCGTCACCATCAGCTGAGCGACAGCTCTAAAAAAAAAAAAAAAAAAAAAAAAAAAAAAAACGGGCATGCCTGTGTTTTGGCACGTCATTGACTCCGCCCACTGACCCAAAGGAACGCGAGAGCGCTCCCAAACTATCCTCCCTGCTCACCGCAGGCAGATCCCGCCTCCTCAGCTGTTATTGGATGCTGAAGAACCTAATCGAGGGCAATGATTGGCTAGCAGATGAGAAGCTGACAGTCGTTCACTTATTGGATACCAGAAACGGAATTAAAAATGGCGCCACCGCAAGATTTTACGTTATGTAATGAGGTTCTAGATTGTTCAGGAAAAATAGGGATATTGACAATATGTCCACTAAATCAAAAGTACCTTTAAAACTTAATATTGTATGCAATGTTGAGCCCTTTGACGGTCATTTTACACGCTTAGAGGTTTTGTGCTAAACTTTCACATGATTGTTTTCTATGCTAAATAGTTAGCATTAGCACGTTTGGACTGACATTTCGAATTGAAAGCCGAACCCCGTGCTTGGTTAAATTAATCTATCATAGTTTGACAAGTTAACAAGTTGGACTTCATGAAAAAAACAACATTAAACAGCTCAGATTTACATCTGGGATTTTAAAATGGAACTCTGGGGCATGCTACAGCAACATAATTTAATTTTTCCTTAATTAATAACAAAGTTATTTTTTTAAATGGTCCATATAGACTGCTAAATTAGATTAAATTAAAATTCATACTTTCCATGAAAATTTAAATGTACTGTATCTTTCCACTATAAAGATGCACTTGAAATTTGTATATATATATATATATATATATATGTCAGCACTATAAGCAGGACTTTTGGACTACTTACAGGTTAATACACTGCACTGGACAATTCTGACCCTTGGAATTGCTTCCCCAGAGCCTAAAAATGTAGCTTCATTGTTTCCTTTTTTGAAAGTAATGTTTTATTTATATAAATCAAAGAAAGATAACAAGAATTTGACCAAACAACTCTTTATTAGTGCATACATTTAGTGCATGCATTGTCGTTAACAAAAAACATTGATCACCATTTGTTTTCTTTAATATTCTTCTCCTTCTTCATCTTCATCTCCCACACTGTCAGTGCCCACTTCTTCATAATCCTTCTCTAGAGCAGCCATGTCCTCTCTGGCCTCTGAAAACTCACCCTCTTCCATGCCCTCTCCCACATACCAGTGCACAAAGGCTCTCTTGGCATACATCAGGTCAAACTTGTGGTCTAGACGGGCCCAGGCCTCAGCTATGGCTGTGGTGTTACTCAGCATGCAGACTGCTCTCTGCACCTTAGCCAGATCTCCTCCAGGGACGACAGTGGGGGGCTGGTAGTTGATACCCACTTTGAAGCCAGTGGGACACCAGTCCACAAACTGGATGGTGCGTTTGGTTTTGATTGCAGCAATGGCAGAGTTAACATCTTTGGGCACCACGTCTCCACGGTAGAGGAGGCAACATGCCATGTATTTACCATGACGTGGATCACACTTTACCATCTGGTTAGAGGGCTCAAAGCAGGCATTGGTGATATCAGCAACAGAAAGCTGCTCATGGTATGCCTTCTCAGCAGAAATCACAGGAGCATAGGTGGCCAGAGGGAAGTGGATGCGAGGGTAGGGTACCAAATTTGTTTGGAACTCTGTCAGATCCACATTCAGAGCTCCATCAAATCTGAGAGAAGCAGTAATGGAGGAGACGATTTGGCCTATGAGCCTGTTAAGATTGGTGTAAGTGGGGCGCTCAATATCCAGATTCTTCCTACAGATATCATAGATAGCTTCATTGTCCACCATGAAGGCACAGTCTGAGTGCTCCAGGGTGGTGTGGGTGGTCAGGATGGAGTTGTAGGGCTCCACCACTGCTGTGGAAACCTGGGGAGCAGGGTAGATGGCAAACTCAAGCTTGGATTTCTTGCCATAATCAACAGATAGGCGCTCCATCAACAGGGAGGTGAAGCCAGAACCAGTACCTCCACCAAAGCTGTGGAAAATGAGAAATCCCTGAAGGCCAGTGCACTGGTCAGCCTGTAGTGGTGAGAGAAAACTGAGGATTATTTTTATATTACAGCTGATTAATCTGTTTATCATTTTATGAATGTGTAATATGTTACTCTAATAACACTAAATAACACTCATTTTACATTATCTTTTAAATTCCAATATGGCACCAATGTTAGTCCTGTCAGAAAAGTACACCATTCTTCTAAAATGAAAAACCCTAACCAGTTTACGAGTCCTGTCCAACACCAGGTCAATGATCTCCTTTCCAATGGTGTAGTGCCCTCGAGCATAATTATTGGCAGCATCCTCTTTGCCAGTGATGAGTTGTTCAGGATGGAAGAGTTGGCGGTATGTCCCGGTCCGTACTTCATCTGTACATAAACATAGCACACAAAAATCATTAACTAAGTACACTCACTTGTCTTTACCATACAAAACAGCCAAGATCAGTGTCATCTTACCAATCACAGTGGGTTCCAGATCTACAAAAATGGCACGAGGGACATGTTTGCCTGCTCCTGTCTCACTGAAGAAAGTGTTAAAGGAATCATCTCCTCCTCCAAAGGTCTTGTCACTGGGCATCTGTCCATCTGGTTGGATCCCATGTTCCAGGCAGTAAAGTTCCCAGCATGCATTTCCCATCTGGGCCCCAGCTTGACCAACATGCATCGAGATACACTCACGCTACATCAGAAGAATACATCAGAACAGAATGTAACATTTAAGAAAAATATTTATGTATTTAATGACTATGTTTTTAGTTAAAAAGTATGATACATTGATGTAAATTATATTCCGTTGTCATGTGGTCTGTGGAGACTTTTTTACATACATGGCATCTGGTCAAAATAGTGCTGTGTCAAACACCCACAAGTTTCTTAACTTCTTTCTTATCTTTCTTAACTTTACCTAAGTAGTGATTTAGTGTGGACATCAATACCTGGCTCAAATTCTCAAATTAGTGCTTAACTCACTTTTTTTTCACCTCTAATCTATTGCTCAGTCCACCCGCCAAAATATTTGTATATTTCTGCAACACTTGCACTTGCAATTTCATAACAATTTCATCATAACTTAAGTCATGTGAAACAATTTCAAAGGTTATCATTTGTATGACAAACAAAATACCCCACTGATTCAAATTGATATACATTTCTCATAAAATCAGGTCTTTGGGGTTTTTTTGGCTGTACATGCCATACACAAACAAAGTTTATAAGAACTTTGTGTTAGACAGGAAATGTCCCAGTTCCTTAGCGGGTAGCCCTCACACCACCCCCTTCCCTGTCCTACTGAGCTGCACATTCTCCTTTGTGTAACAAGCAGAGATATCTCGTCCAAGCCGCTTTAGCAGAACAGACATATTCATTATTCTCCAATACTCCAGTCTCTTCAGTCTTTGTCAATCATGATCTCATCTACTGTCAGCGAATCTCTATATCATAAGGGCACATGAATGGATTCATTGTCTTATAAATGAAGGCATTGCTTTCAAAAAAGTTTTCTTTGTTGATGGATTATTAGGGAAAAAATGTAGAAATACTTTGGGATTGCAGGAATATATAAATTGACTGCATGTTAGTTATCCCTGACATTGAGGCCTGAGTAAAAGAATTCCTTCACAAATATGTAGTAGTGTCTGGGATGTGGCTCTGAAGGCCTCGGCCACATCCTCTTTATTAGGAGACGCATGCTCTCTGCGCCCTTGACCGTTACTCTGTCTAAACATTTTCTAGTCTATACTTTTAGACTGTAATATTCTTTCATTTTCAAATATCTACTGGATTGAACATTGAAAGTTTAGAGATTGCCAAACTATATTATACAGTTACAGCTATCTTATTCTTTGTCACTATCTTATTCTTTGTTAGTCAAAATACCAAGTAAGAATGTAGATGTTAATATTGTTTATTTTTTTAAATTAGATTACTAAAAGGCATGCTAGTAAGAATTGATCTATGATGTACTTACCATCTTGAAAGATTTTCCTTCAGGCCGACTTGAGGGTTCGGAAAAAGAAGGCAGATGTGGAGAAAAGAAAGAGAGGTGGGGTTTTTATAGAAAGGGAGGAGGAAAGGAGGCAGGAAGCAAGACCGCCTGTTGGTTTTTATGCAAAAAAAAGGCAGTCCTTCCTACAGAGGAAGGGCCTTCCTTCCTCTAGAGAGTTTATAGGGAGTATGAAAAAAACAGCTGCACATTCTGCTGGATCTCTGCAATAACTTTGAAGCAAATACACAAAATACTGTACATTTAAAGTTTGTCTGTGCTGGAGATCTTTGTGCTGAGAATGAACACAGTTAGTTTAAAAGTGAACATTAACTAGCATTTTCTCTTTAGACGTCCTCTGTTTAGTAATATAGTATATAACAAAACTCTAAAACTCTTAGAGTAAACTTTAGAGTAAACTCTAAGACTCTGAAAACTCTCATTCTGAGTGTGGAGTCTACTGTAGTGTATACAATTTTAGTATTTTGCATACAAAATATTTCCAAATCAGAATAATAATTTTGAAATACATGCAAATACACTGTTTTCCCTACTTGTGTAGAAAAAGAGAGCTGACTCTAAAGGTTGTATTTCTTTTAAATAAAGACGCAGCTGTCCTTTGTTAAAAAGTGAATGAATGACACAGCGTTTCATTTGTGTGGTATTGAGTACATGACACAAACATGATTGATTTTTCACACAACAACAAGCACAGAACCTTACAGATAGCTGCCTCGAATGAGAAAGCCACAGCAGGGGACATTTGTAAAGAGTGGGTGCTTTTCCAAACGTGTGACCGTTTCTTTTTACAGGAATATGTGACAGCTATTCAGTGTTCTCACATATCCAGAAAACTCTCCCATACAGGAGGGTATGGTGTGATCATTAGTTTATACCGAAATCTAATGTGAAATCATGAGGTCGAAATGAAATGTTCAGTGTTTCATAGCTAGCTATTCAATTACAAACTCATTTTTTACTACTAAATGATCTTTTGATTTACAAAGGATCGTAAATAATATATCTTGTTAAATATATTTATACGCTAAATAAGGTGAATTGTTCTGCACTAAATAATTTTATGTAAATATGTGACTAATACCCAGAGTGTGTATTTTACATGAAGAAGAAATGGTCTAAAAACAAGTTGAACCTTTGAATATTGAAACTAGTTCAAATGATATCAGAAGTGGAACATGAGGTTGCTGCCATGCTGCATGTGAGTGTTTTTATTTCTGTTGTGTCTGGTTTTCTTAAATTGAAATCAACACATGTATATAATAATATATTACATGCTATTTGGCCAGTTTTATCGGTTAGCTACCATTGGCAGTTTAGCATTTGGCAGTGGTAAGTGGTTAGCAAAATCAAACATTTTCAGATGTGTACACAAAAATGTATTTAGTTGCTAAGTGCTGTGTACAGTGTTTTAGAGTAATAATACTGAAAATGGTTTAGGTTAGCTTACCTAATTTATTTAAGTTCAGGCTAGGGCTCTGTGCAGGCTACTCATGACGTTCCACACCTATAATTCTATGCAAATCATGTCTTTATTGTACATTGCTTTGTGTACAGGGGCATTGACATGCTGGTGCTTAGGCTCCTTAGGTGAAAAAAAATCTACAGCACTCACAGATATCCTAAATAGTTCTGTGCTTCAAGCTTTATGATAACAGTTTGGAGAACATATGTGAGTGACAATCAGGTGTCCACAAACCTTTGGGTATATTCAGGACCTACTGAGGCTTTAGTTAAAAGCTGTGTCACTTCCCATTTCTTCTTAATAAACCTCCAGACCAGTCATGTGTCTGGCCTTTGCAACCTTTTGGTCTTCCAATCCTACACTTCATGATTATGATTGAAATGCTTGAAGCAGCGATTTCAGGAACAGATTTTACGTTTTGTACACCTTATTAACAGACATCACAAGTACATGGATGCAATATACGTAAAATCTGACATTTTTAGGATATGGTTTAAATATTGCAAGTCTGAGGAGCTGGGTCAATAGTGAATTGGAGCTTGAATTTCCTCCTGGAGCCAAGAGCGATTTGGAATAAATCGGTGTCTTCCAGTGTGACATCGAAAAACTTATCTTCTACTCATCAGTGACCATCTGCCCAACTGACTGGATTCCATGTTCCAGACAGCAAATCCTCCAGCATGCATTGGCAATCTGTGACCCAGTCTGGCATCATTAACAGAAACTGATTCATTTTGCAGAATGCAATAAAGAATTTCCAGCATCTTCTTTCATATCAATTACAAAGACATCTTGGCAGACAAAAGCAATAAGCACATCCAAAAATGTGTCCTTTAACCCTTTTTAACAGTGCACTAATGATCCATTCTGCCAGCAAATTCAACTTATCGAACATTGTCAATCAGTATTTATTGCTGCAAATGAATTACTTGTTGCTATTTTATTGCTGATATAAAAATTAGTCAGGAAACTGTTGGCTGAAACATTTTTAACCTCTGTTCTGGTAAGCTTACACAACATTTTAGATAACGCCTTCGGATTTTAGATGCTTATGAACAAGCATTTGGTTTGAATGATGTATTCCCCCTAGTACGCTAGGTAAAAATAGAATTATTTATGAAAGACATCCAGCCCTTTTTATTTGAGCCATTAACCACCACTGTGGAGTGTGAACTGACAAAGAAATTCAATACTGATCAAGTGCACTGCAAAACTGGTCAAAATTAAATTTCCAAAAGAGTTAAAATATTTCCAGTCCATGCCCAGTGTTCCAGGGATAGGCTCTGAATCCACTGTGACCCTAATCAGGATAAACTGCTTTCTGATGATGGATGAATAAATCTCAAGTATTATGTTTCAAAGACTAGCATTGTGCTGCCTATACCTTTCAGAAATACAGGTTTCTGGTAGTTTTAAAATGTTCACAAATCCACCCTGGAGAATATGAACTGCTTTTAGTTTAGAAACACTGAACCCCTTAAAATAATTAGAATTGATATTTAATTCTAAAGTTTAGAAACCCCTAATTTACTGTGTATTTATGGAAGAACCACAGCCATGAATAGAATATAGTCTTTCCGTACAGTCTAGTTTAGGTCCTTGTATGGAGACTTTTGCAGACTCAGGTTTAAGGCACTTTAAGACTCTAGTAAAAATGTTAAGTACAGCCATTCATTTTCTGTAGCGTTTATCCAACGCAGGGTCACGGGAGGCCTGGAGAATTTTCAAACTCCATGCACAAAGGGAGGAAGCAGAAATTGAGCCCCTAATTCTGGAAACATGAACCAAATGTTTTAAGCATTAAGCCACTGTGCAGCCCTGTGTTAAGTACATACACAAGTAAATGAATTTAGAATATTTCATTTTAAATCATTGTTTCAAAAAGAGAAAATGTACTCAAATGGTGTCTTTATACTTTCCCATCTGCCAGGGCTGAAAGCAATCATTTTCCTTCAGTCATTTTCCTTCAGGGGGGCTTTACTAGCTAGAAGGAAGCAAGGGGTAGTGATGGAAGAGACTGCCTGCTCTATAAGACTAAAATTAGTTTTATTATTTTATTAAGTTTATATATTTTCACATACATAAAACTTTTGTTTTTCTTTATACAAAAAAACACTGCTACTTTACATTAAGTACTTGGTATAGATATGTGCTCTAGGTGTGCCTTGCTTCTATTCATCCTATGCCAGCTGTTTGATATTTAACTCCTGCTTGGGGGTGGGGTGTGTGTGTGTGTGTGTGTGTGTGTGTGAAAAGAGCATACATTATCAAGCATATCCATATCAAATATAATAAAGAGACTTGGGAGGACAAACCATCTTGTTTCCTAAAGCGCTTTTACTATGATTCACATTGTTTGTGTTTCCATTAAAAATAAAATGAAAAACTGTCTTTAAAAAAGTTTGTTTTGGCAGCGTCCTTGAAACCACTAATATTCAGGTTTGACTTATGACAGATCCCTGTTTAAGCCTGTCTCACCAGGGCTCACAAATGCTCTTCATTGAGCATTAAGTCGACACCAAGCAGCTTTATAGAAATCTGAACCCTGAGAATGACGTCACCAAAAAACCTCCCGAGATGCCTGCAACCAGATGAAACCTTGGGAAAAGCCCAGCTGTCACAGTCACTGATTAAATTACAGAGGTGGGATCACTCAAGGATAATAGTTTGTTCTATTTGTGATTATGGTGTTTATTATATTTGTCCTACATGTGATTTTATGGACTTTAAATTCTGAAGGGAGACATATGAATTTAAACCTCATAAATCAATTGAATATATTTAAATACCAGTATTTAACAAGATATAGGTTTTTTTTAGCACTACTGAAAGTAGTGAACAAATACCTAGTAATATTACTAACATGTAGTAACTACTGCAGGAAAATGGAGGCGCTTTTTGCCATACGCTGCCATCTAGAGGTTTTAGATTGTGTCTTTGGTTTGTTATGAGCTTTTTTCTGAGTTCTGAGCTTTAAGTATTTTATAGCAGCAGAGGGCACCAAAACACTGTAATATACTTAATAGTTTGCTGGACACTGATGATGTACTTTCTTTTTATTAAAAATTAATTCTTGTTTACATATTCACTGTTAATCTATTTTCTGTACTGCTATAATATGTAATTTGAATATATATATATATATATATATATATATATATATATATATATATATATATATATATATATATATATATATGTGTGTGTGTGTGTGTGTGTGTGTGTGTGTGCCTAAAGCATTATCAGGATTAAAGGTCATAAGAAACAAAAGCCTTTTAGCCTGGTAAGCCCAAAATTATTCTTGGCTGGTGGTGGATGCATTCTGTTTTGGGATCGTCCGTGATTCATGTTAACATGATATTTTAATGTTCCCAGGATAGTCTGTGAATCCACTGCCACCCTGATCAGGATAAAGCAGTTACAGTAAGTGAGTAAGTATTCTCAAGTAAAGAGAAATATAATGTTCACTCTTCCAAAACTCTACACACAACAGTAATATACAATTCTAAATGTATTTCATTGCTTTTAAACAAAATGCATTTAATGAGCACAGTAATTCTTTTTTTTCATCCAAGAACACCAGAGAGGTTTCCTAACTAAGTAGTAGTAGTAGTAATTTACTACTCAGGGTTTACTCAGGGTTTTCTAGTCTTCCAAAAAAAAAAAAAAAGCCAGTGAATTGACTTCACTAAATTCCCCTGGGTGTTTGTAAACTTGTGTGGAGATTTCATCCAGGGTGTATTCCCACCTCATGCCTATTGTTAACAGGAGAGGCTCTCAAACCCCTGCTACCCTGACATAAATAAATAGCATTAAAGATGAATTGATGAATATTAGCTATTATGAATATTTGCTAAGATGGAGCACTTACAGAGGAGATAAGTTCAGTGTCCGATGTTGTTCACGGACCGGGCTGAGTCAAGCCACTTCTCTACCCCATGTTGAATGCCAGTAGCTGGTATAAATAGTCCCTGAACTCTGGTGTGCATATCCCCCAAAGAGATGGGGTCAAAGTTTAAGGTAACTTCTGAGACGTGTTATTTCTATTTCTATTTATACCGCTGGACACTATATTGTAAATGATACTGCCTTTGAGTCATGATCCGGAAAATAAATGCTTTATATAGAACTAAATATAGAACTACTTCATCAAAAATAGCTCCTGGTTACTCACCAACATTTCTAGTCCTCTAATCAGCTGGTAAAGTATGACTTGTCATGGTAAATATACAGCTTACTCCCTACACTACCATGAGACGTGGACCCCAAAAACCTTACCTCTCTTATCTCTCAGAAAAGACTAAACCATTCAAACAGGCTGTGGATTGGTGTCTAACTGGCTTTGTCAACTTCTCGCCTTCTCCTGTTGTTCCTGGAACTGACCTGGCCGAGGTAAACTGCAGGAGGCATTGTTTATCACTTTTAAAATTCACAAAACTCTCGAGAGGCCTGTTTCTTTCATTTTAACTCGTGTTGAGGGAATGTGCGATAATTACAACACAATTTTGCTGTAAAAAAAAAAACAAAACAAAAATATTTACAAAAATATTAATGCTCAAATTTCACTTTTGTTTCACTGCATAATTGGAGACTGTAGATCTATACCTCTTACTCACTCCTGCTTTAATCACAAAGACTGCTTTCATCGCAGTATGCTTGTACTGAACATCCTTTCTGTTTGCCTTTCTTCTCCTTTATACCTTAATGATTTATAATCTCACTCTGGAGGATGAATTCTCTTCTGAGTGTGTTTGAGGTTTCTTCTTCATCATTTCATTGTCATTTTTGTTGCCATCGCCACCTGTAGTTTCTTTATTATGGCTTTGTGGCAATGGCAATTGATAAAAAGCACTGCAATAAATGAACTGAATACAGTTTAAAATAAGCATTAACATCTATAGTTGTCTACAGTAATTGTCTAAATATTGCCTACATACTCCATCCTGTTAATTATAAGATTACTTCATTTTACATAAAATGAATTTTTATAATACACCCGTCTCCATTTTATGCATTTATAGATTAAAAAGAATTTAAAAAAACCTAATAAAAGACATTTTAACAGCTAAGATCCTGTTGTTTGAGAGCAATTATACCACTAGAGGGTAGTGTAATCCTAAAGTATAGTACTCATTATCCTTAAAGCTCAGCTATTTCTTGTATTTAACAAGACAAAACACGTGGGTATGCTGTGCATTTGAGATGCTTTCTCTGTTGTTAGAAATTCATAAAATTGGTTATTCCTTCTTTTTATTGACAGCTAGTGAAAAGTTGCCTGTAACGTAGATGATGCTACATTGGGGAAAAACAAACCGGTTTAAAGATTCTTTGAATGTCATTCTATCAGACTATTCTATTCTATTCTATTCTATTATTATTATTATTATTATTATTATTATTATTATTATTATTATTATTATTATATTAGATTCTATTCTATTCTATTAGTGCACTGATCTATTTAGAACATAGAGACACGTTTTCAGTCCACTCTAATTAGTCTGATTAATTCAAAGCCATGCTGTAGGCCAAAAGGTAGTAGCCATAGTTTAATGTGTGAGGGGGAAACCACCTTTATTTTGAATAGAAACATGCCATGTTTCACTCCTGAAATGAAAAATTCAATCAATAATTTCTGACCTAATATTACCTTGTCATATTTAATAATGTGTCAAAAGGAAAATTTATCGGGCACACACGTACAGCTCTAGTTAATCAGGTTGAAAGTTGGGTGATTGTGGTAGAATTATATTATTGATTTGAAGGTATTAAACTTCCCTAATTAGGCCGAGGCCTCACCCTGCTGTAGCCCGTAGACTGGAAGCAATCACTCAAAATTGGGCTGGCCTGCAGATTTAGAGCTGCAAAGGTCAACAGGAGCAAAGTAATGTCGTACCTCACACTATGTCCTAATCAATTGCGCTAGGAACCTCAAATCTGCGCACAGGAAAAGGCCATAAACCCAACTACACGCACACACACACACACACACACACACACACAAGGTGCAATGAATTACTCTTTGATTAAGATTTTCACCAGTCATGCCCTCTCCAGCAGCAGCCTCGTCCCGTATGCGCCTGCCATCCATCATGTTTTATTATGGTTTATTTAATGTACTTAATACACACTATTCTAGACCCTGCATCATTTGACCATGCACTAGCAAATGAAAATATCACCTAATTTTTTTCATAAAACTCATCATAACATTTCATAGCTAAGAAATGTACCGCATACATCCCAACTATGTGTGTGTGTGTGTGTGGATGGGTGGGTGGGTGGACGTGTGTGTGAATTTTAATTCAGTGCTGTGTTAGTTTATTGTTTTTCCTTTAGTGCGATGAATCGAATGGAGTCCATAAACTATCCCTGCAGCATATTGATCTGGTGATGAATCAATTAGTGAGTTATTTAATTAGCCAAGCATTATGGGTCAGTGTTGAGTGCCTTTGATTGCGTGGAGTTGCCAGGTCCTCCTAAATCACCCATTTGTATTTGGCGTAGTGGGAGAAATTCTCCCTCAGCAACAGTAACGGTGATGAAAATTGAAATGGATGAATATTGAAATCTCATCTCGCAAACTGTTAGGAGAGGCAGCCACGGCTTCGGAAATGGACGTGTTCTAAATCACTGGGACTGTGTAACCTTGAAATGACAAGCAGGTGTATTGGTAGTTACTGGACATTGACTTTGGAATGTTAGATGATTGTGTGCACTAATCCATTTGATGGAAAGACACACACAGCTGCCTGATACACTAAATAACATATTCACAGTCCTCAAGTATGCCATACCCCTTCGCTTTTTAAACCCGCCTGTTTTATTTACTTTATAATTCTTAACTGTAATGCATATTTGGACGGATAGCACAGTAGAGCTGAAACGTGCCAGGTGCACTATACTTATTATGTAATCTAATTAAGCACATTCTTCATACGGCTATCAGATGGAGCCCTGGGGAGCAACTAAGGCACAAAGACTGTGACACGGCCACCAGATTGGCCATGGTGTTCAGCTGTTAGCTGATTACATTGATCTCATTGATTTGTTACAGCTTTCCAGTCATTCCATACCCAAAGGTGAGCACTTTATCTTTATATAAACACATTGGGTGGAGAGCACTATATATTTCACTCGGTAATTAGATGAAAGTGTTCTAAGCATAAACATAAGTATTTTGAAGATAATCAATATTCATTCTTCTGATTAATTATCGCACAGGCTTTTGTGTTTCTATGAGCTATAATATTTCTTCAGAGGTGCTTCTACTTAAAGGTATGTATTGGCTAACTCTAGCTACAATATTTCCAATTTTCTTTTAGCATTTGTGACTTCTTTTTCTAGTATTTTCTCTGTGAATGATTCTTTATTTGATTAGATATTTATTAGATTTTGAAGGCGAGTAATTACACTCATACGGGGAAGACAGTTCTAGTTTATTCCTACAACAAAATCCCTACAATAGTGAGTCTCTAAACAAACAAACAAAAAAATTAACTGAACTGTACCTGACCTTCTCATTCTCACCTTTTGTCCCCTACACTTTCATTTACATTGTAATGCATTCATATTCATATGTAGCATATTTAAAAATGATTTAATGTGCATAACTGCAATTATGGACAACTCTCCTACCTGTAATTAGCCTTTAAAGGACCGCTACATGCACCTGTCCAGGTATAAGGTAAAAAAAGATGGTTTTGTATATTATCTTGTTTTTCTCGAAGTATATTTCAGAGACGGTTGAAAATAGAATTCTTTTAGGAAGCTTAGAAACTGTATTGTACCTGTACTTAAGGAACTCTTAAAGAACTGTTTTTATAAGAGATTAGGAGGGGAAGATTACTCAGTATCTGTTGCAAAGGATGTGGTTTAATCAAGCAGATTTGTGTATGTAAACATTAAACAGACAAAAGTAGTAAATCTGTAGTAACTGCATTTTGCAGAGAAGGGAAGAGTAAAGGATATTTATGTCCAGTGAGCGAATAAGTACTTTGATAGGGTCTAATTGGTGGATCAAGACTTCATTAAAGCTGATTAAGAGCAAGAGCTGATGAGATTACATGGCATTGCAGAGAAACAGAGAGCGATGGCCCTGGCAGGGGGAATTAGCTGATGAATACAGGCAAGGCACTCGCAGTGGACAGAGGAGGAGCAATCCAGTGATTAATGTGTGGTTGTGGGTGGTGGAGTGGTTGTGTATTGTGTCACGCAGTTGTCAGAGAGTGAGTGAAATGTCTTCATCAATTTGTACCCATTATCATGTCAATAGGCAAAGAGGAGGAGTGGGGGGTGAGGCAGACTTGTGCACAACCTATCTGCATGCGTTTGCTCTCCAAATGCTGAGCCAAAGGTGCTCAGCTCTCTCTCTCTCTCTCTCTCTCTCTCTCTCTCTCTTTCTCTCTCTCTCTCTCTCTCTCATCACTCATCATTCACACGAAGACATACGCGGAGTCCTCTTACCGTAAACCTCTTTAATTTCGCTGAAATAGTGTGCTGACAAGGCGCTCATGTTGATTAAATAAAAAAAAGCAGGCGGTGTCAGAACACCAGGACATCGCCGTGCTACTTGTTTTATTCATTAGGATGGATGGGTGGAAACGTTACACGCTGAAACGTGTCACCAAAAGCCATCAATGCATTGAATATGCTTGTGCCCTGCACTGCATGATGCAATGACAGATGATGGAAAAGGTTTTTCTATCTGAGGATACGACCTCCTGGGGTATGATGCAATTCAGAACTTCATTGTGACTAATTCAGAGATTGTTGTAGGAACAAAACAGCAGTGTGGTGTCCTAAAAACAGTGTGGTGTCCTAAAAACAGTGTGGTGTCCTAAAAACGGTTCCTCAATGGTTTTTTAGGTGTTTAGGACTTACTTGGAAGAGGAAAACCTTTTTGAGCGGTCACCCTTAATGTGAAAAAAAGATTATTTTGGGGGATACCCTTTAAGATTGCGGAGCCCTATTGCAAAGTGGATTCATAAAGCAAACGAAATCCTAAAAAATTCCCAAAGACCTGTTTCTAAAAGTGCCATGTTTTAACCTAGATGTTGATATTATTTCCTTCATGGCTATGTCTCCACCTTTTAAAAATATCTCAATGTCACATGAAGGTTATTAATTAAAGACCTTTCACCTTAACGCATTATAAATGTCTGTAGTAACTAGCAGATCTTTGTGTCCTGGCAATCTTTCAGCAGGTTGTTGTCCATTTGTAAAGTGCTGCCAGTTCAAGGGCAGGTTGAGTGTGACTGATCTGTGTGGCATTGTGGTGTGAGGGGCTGGAGAGTTGGTTCCAGCTGGACGTGTGTCTGTGGGAAACACTGATAGCTACCGTGCTCTACTCGTCGTTACTGGCCCATTTTGAGGCTTGCCGAACAGGTGTCTTATCAGCACACACTGATGCACAACAGGTTTTATCTAAAGCCAGGGGTCAGATAAAGTTTGCCACAAAGAGGTTTGAGGCACATTTCAAGAGAATTACTGGATAGTTTCCTGTAGCTCATGTTTTTACATTTGGTGGAAATTTGAGGATTTCCTTTTTGCTCCATGTTAACATGTTGACATCAGAAATGCAGATTTCTTACCTCCTCAAAGTTGTATATTTATGCTAGTTGTGACAGAGGATTGAAAAGATTTTGTTAAACAAATTCATTTTCATTGTTTACATGTATTCATTTGGAATGTAGAACTGATACGATATAAGGAATGCAGGCCTTGCCCAAGGACATAGCACTGGCTCTCTAACAGTCTTGGGATTTAACTCACGAATTTCCAATCATTAGCACAGGGCCTTACACACATGTATTTTTTAATTAAAAGGATTTACAGGCTTATGTGATGTAAATTCAATGAAAAATAAAAATCACTCTCTATGTATGAAAATCTGGAAAAAGTGTTTAACGAAAATGAATGAATCAGTAATGGTGCATAGTTTTTTTTATTATTTTCTTTTGTTATTTTCTGTTACAGAGTAATGTTTAATTTCTTTAATTAATATCCTTAATCATGTGTGTGATATATGTGATGTGATCAGTGTGTAAACAGCGATGTCAAATTAGAATGAATGATGACAGTCCCGGCTTTGATGCACACCCAATGAGCTTGAGATGTACTTCAGCATGAACACAAGGCTTAATGAGGCATTTTAGTCATCAGGACTACAATAAAATAGGCATTTTACTATTTTGCCATCTATCTGAAAATTATATAAGTATCTATTTAATTATAAATGAGTGAGTACATGGGGCCCTGGATTGGATAAATTGAATGAAAGTAAAGCCATACAAATTAATCCTTGTCCAAATGCTTTAAAAAATTTTTTAGTATAAATAGAACAGTTGAAGTTTATTTTTCCTGTATAGTATTTTAATAAAGGGGCAGGTTACTGATCTACACTAAACAGAGCCAGTGAATTCTAGCAAATTGTTAATTTATCTCCGAATTGTGCCAGTTTGCCTTGAAAAAACAGCAGATTTTCATTTAACAAACCACCAGATGTGCTCTCTAATAGTGCTGTAGGATTTTAATTAGTTCAATTGCACTAGATGTCCTGTCTTTAGCCCACTCTAAGGAATTCAGAGGTTAAGCAGTCTAACAAATGGCCTTTCCATTGAATACAGGCTGTTTGGCTGGTGCTCGTATTCTCCCCCGGACACACCCCATCTCCTCCTCCTCTGTGTCTTCCCCAGGTCAGCTAGCCAAGAGATAATTGAGAGATGTCCAAACAGTAATCGCTTATCTGCCTGATTGACCTGAAGCCCTATTCACAAGGAAGCAACCAAGTGACATCTGTTAACTCAACTTGAAAAGGAAATTGCAGGCTACATTTGTTTAAGCGGCTACACCCTGTTTGTTATTGCTGTGTCCTTTGGGCTTCTAAAGAAGCATGCAACTTTTTGTGGCAAGGAAACAAAGGATCCGAGTATTAGATCTAAGCAATTTTGGTAGTTATAGAGTAGGTATTTTTTCAATAAAAGTTTATATAAAGCATTTGGGAATTCATATGAATATTATGTTGTTCAACTCAGCCTTCCTGTAAAGCTGCATTATTTTGTAAGTGTGACCTTCTCAGGTTGGACTGCTGCATGGGCCGGGCATAGTTATGTTCTTGTCTCGATAAATCATGTGTCTTAATCAAAGCAGAGACCTCCTCCATCACATCAGTGCTGCTCCCAGCACGCCTTGCAATGTGCTTAATGGAACTATTTATTTCCATAATGCCGCATTGTCGGCACGTTGTTGCACCCCTGGGCCACCCTGACACCGGTCTGCCAGAACCCACACTAAAGCTCTCCCAGTTAGATATAAAGTGGTCCAATCTGTAATTGTGCCAAATAAACTGTATGGGACATAAAGTGTGAAGTAAAGCGAAAATGCATAATTAATAAAAAGCTGTCTGTCCCCAATTTTTTAGTCCAAAAGGAAAATGTCCAGATGGACAGGAAACGGCGCAATCCGAATTCAAAGGAGCGACAGCAGCCTAAATTTAAATGCTGTTACTTATAAGTGTACTGCACTCATAGAGAATGAAATAGTGGCTTCTTACCCGCTTTATGTTTGTCATATTAGAGAACACCAGCCTGAGAATGATGAGAGTGTGTGTGAGGGTTTGGTGATGTAATTTGTAATCATTTGCCAATAAAGCAGTTCATATTTTTAGTCCATATTGGTTTATTTCATATTTATTATTCCAAATCTAAATATACATAGCAAATTTTTCCTCCTTTTATATTTGGAATAACAAATGTGTCATTTGTTATACATATATATATATATATATATATATATTTGTTAAAAGAATAAAAGTAAATATTTATTGCAAAGAGAGTCATGATCAATCTTTGACTTGTGTTAGATATACCTTGTGATTTGGATTGTTGTCTTGTTGCAGGATCAACTTGAATTTCTTTTTTTACCTTCCTGGAATTTATTTTTTAATTTGTAGACTAATTGAAATTGTTATAAGCTTTAAAAATAGTGTGTCAAAATATTGATGATTTTTTCTGAATGAAGTTCTCCTGGCATAATATTTGCAGTTCAATAGAAATACAGTACGCATTTTCCCCATACAAAATTACTAATCTATAAAATAAGTGACTGAGACTACTAAACACTTCCGTATGTTGCTCTGCATAAGGCAGTCTGGAAATGCTTTCAATGTAAATATAAATAATCTTGATTCAGCCTTGTTCATTATGCACCGTTTTGGCCTGTCTTGCGTATGATGGTTAATTTCTTACTTAAGGTTTTATTTCAAAAGGTGGCATAGTGCCACTTCACAAAAAGCTCTTCAAGGGCCACTAACAAATGACTTTTGCAACATGATCAGAATTAAAAAACACTGTTTTGACGCATTGCTATTTGTTATGTAGGCTGGAGAATTTCATTTCCGACCTTGCGGGATCACCTGGAGAGAACGTTTCACACTTTTTTGTGCATTTATAAATGCTAGATATAGGGCTTATATACACATGTACATATCTGGATCTCTGACTTTGAGGAACTATCATGGGTCATGGCCATGAATAATATTCTAAAGTAGTCAGCAGAGGTTTTCTTTTGGATGGTTGTCCAATGGCTTGGCTCTGAGACCTTTATTCTCCCCTTGCCCTTGACTTAAGGGCCATAGATCAACATCAGCCAGATCATTTAAATATACCTGACAGCACCATTTAGACTGAGAGCCACTCCGAAAATTGCTAGGGATCTGGCGAAGTAAATATTGCCTTTTTAACGACAACTTTAGGACAGAGAAGCTCAGATTCCCAAAAGTATATAACATTAGCTTACTGAATATGTTAATGAATTCCTGATGGAAGAGGAGGTGCTGTAATTTATGGATGGCATTTTTATGGTGTAAAAGCAAACACATAATGAGAACAGCTAAAGATATACGGTACATGCAAATTGCATTTGTTTAATAACTGCATTTATTGTCATCTGTAAATATAGGTAGACAGGGTGTATGAGTGTATGTTAAAGGCGATTTGATCCTCATTGTATGCAGGTAGAAAAGCCTTTTGTTTATATTGGATTGCTAACCATCCCTTGAAATTCTCTCTTGTAATTGTTCCATGTGCTAAAGCAGCTTGCTTCAGTCACCGACAGAGCTTGTTCTGAAGAGGTGAGCCATGGTTATGAATTACTGCTGTTTATTCCTTTTCATTTCAGCTGCTGGGGAGACCCTCCTGATTAAAAACCACAAACTCTGTCGGTGGGTGGAGCAGGTCATCACAGAACAGGATCAGGTGCCATGAGCCGAACAAGCATGGCTAATTGAACTGTCATGCACACACACACATATATAAAACAAGAGAAAATTCCTGAACTGTCTGCGCTTTTCTTGACATAGCAGAGTGCCCTGATTAGATGTTGGAGTGGTAATCTTATGCAGTGGTGTTCTAT
The DNA here is from genome assembly GCF_019097595.1 of Hemibagrus wyckioides. Taxonomy (NCBI): domain Eukaryota; kingdom Metazoa; phylum Chordata; class Actinopteri; order Siluriformes; family Bagridae; genus Hemibagrus; species Hemibagrus wyckioides. Next base: position 13,049,323 of record NC_080715.1, read on the forward strand.
CTCCTGCTCCCAATAGATATGCACAGCTACACAAAGGACATGACACACACATGTTCTCAGTGACTGTGATGTGATTTCTTTTCTGCCAATTAAATTTGCCAACCACAGATGAAAACTCTGGCCATATTTTAAGACTCTGTCGTATTAGACTTGGTTTCAGACATTGGTGATATCTCATGAGCACTCTAAAATGTCACTCAAGAGCAAGGAGGAACATTGTGAATGCACCCAGAATTGATATGGGTATGTTCTTCCCATGGATATTCTCTTTGTTTTTTCTCCTTGACTAAAATTCAGCATCATTTCCATCTGCATATAGATCACCTATTACCCAGCCATACCACCCACAATGCTCCAGCATAAACGTCTGAACTGACTGTGAGTTTTCTAAGAGCAACAGATGCTAGCGACAGCTCTCAGTACCTAATTATCCACTCCAGCCTGGCTTTTTATACGGCATGTGCACGTGTGTCTGTTCCACTTTTCTGCTTGACTTTAACTTGTCGACAGGAGGATTTGCCAGTAATTGTCCGGTAACACACCCCTTCAACCTCCGCTATTGTCTTGCCGTCTCTGCACGGTGGCTATCATTAATCATACCATTGAGGAGCGAGCTGAACTCGCTAACCTGCACCGCCCAGCCCTGGTTACGGAGGAAGTTTTCAATTTCCCTGCTAAATCACAAGGACAACAAGGGTCTGACAATAGAACCTATATGTTAAGTATGAAAATTGAAAGAAGATATAGGTTGTCTAATACAGGTGGCTGGGAGAGAGCAGCAGGGAGATGGTCATTTTTATTCCCGACAAATCCTGTGGTATAGGAATCAAAGGTGTGGCAGTGATACTTAATGGAACAAACAGAGAATTCCACAGCTTTAGCTCTGGGGCTCAGCAAGGCTCAGGGTACGACCTAGTGCAACTGGTGACATGGAGAGGTCAGACAGTCATGCAGGGGGCAGCCTGTCACACTGTGCTACATTTGTGTATGAATAGTGGTCCACTGAATACCACTCCGGCAATTTGTTCTGTCCAAATGCTCTTGCTCCCCTATGCACAGTCACTTACAGGCTGAATGTGTTTGTAGCACTGCCGTGTATATGCACTTAAACCAGTCCTTGTGTTTATTGGAGCTGTTAATTTTACAAGTATCTTGCACTTATCTAGGGTTAGTTTGTGAAATTATTTCAACACCGGTGTATTCTGTCTTTGTTTTCAAGAACAAATGAATGCATGTAAATTTGCTTCAGGACTTTCTATTTTTAGGAAGTGTCTCAAAACATTATTAATATTTTATAACACCACACCTGCAGCTTATACTATACTAAATACTGAGCTTACGCTATGAAAATAAATTCAGTTCTCCTCAGGGTTGATAAGCCTCTGTTTAAGAGCTCGGGAAGATGAAGAGGTTTGTTTTCTTCTTGATTTTAAAAGATTTCCAGGTCAGTAGTAGGACGACACAAAGCTTTGTTCTAAATTCAGTTCTCTAGACTCAGTTCTCTCTTGAAGCCATGTATGTACACTGAAGAGGAAGCAGATCAGATGACTGGGTGAAAGTAATTATGTACCTTTGAGTGTGAGATAACCTGTTTATTACATCTGATATCAGCACAGCTGCACACAATTGCTTTATTTTCAGTGCCTGACGTTGAGCCGTTAGCTATAAATGATCGTTCGACTGTCGTAAAGCACTCTGTAGTTCAGGTGCTTTTGTTAACTTTATAATGAAATAAACAGATGAGTATTACTTGGGGAAAAGTGGCCTCGAAAGAACCTCCAGGTAACTACTAATAATGACTGTATGTAGTGTCATTGCATTAATGATTACCCAGGGACCTCATTACTTGTTCATTGGAATTATTGCACTGTAAATGAGCCATCATTATTAAAAATCACACTAGATAATTAAAGATGTTTGAGCCATAATATTTTATGGTCGAAACATTTTATTCTTATACTCAGCAGAAAATAGCCTAACATGCATTTTCAATTCCAATTACAGTGCTATGATAGTGCTGTACTTTAAAAATTGATGCTTGCAGTTAAGTGATTCTTTGCAATATTCTTACCATTTATCCAGTCGTTTAATTAATTAGTCGTCTGATTGCTTTTTCCCTCCAATCAATGAAACAAACATCTGTTTAATTTAGCTTCTTTGTGCTCAGTGTAAACACTGCACTGGTTAATGACTGACAGGAAAAGGTCTAATAAATTATCTTTATCTTCTTAATGAACTGAGATTAATTACGGTCTCAAGGTCTTGCCTGGGAAAGGGCTATTCTCACTTCTCTAGCTCTCACAGGTTTGTAGGAAGAATTTGCAGTGTTAATTGCAGTGTTTCATGACAGAATCTAAAACAGATTTCTGGTTTCAGGAATTAAATTAGGGATTAAGTTTAGCCTGTAATTTTTGCAACTTATTTTTATATAAAATGTGTCTGATGCCTATCTATGTCCTGATGCCAGTATAGCTGTTGAAATCAGAGTTAGACTACATTCTTATCTTGTTTCATTAAATTACTATAGGAAACATTTTATAGATATTATTTACATTCATTACTCAGTTACTAAATCTAATTATTATTCAGAGATGCTTATATTAAATATTTAAATTAACCCTATGTGTTCTTCACCTTAACATTATTGTTTTCCTGCACTTGAGAGATAGATGGCTTAACAAATCTTGCATCAATCACAAGGTAATAAAATCTTGCATTTAATAATAATTACTGGAAAATCTTTGCAGGGTTTATTACAAAGAAAAAATTAGACCCAAGATAAATCCTTCTTTAAATATGTTCGGTTAACATTAACGTTTATGGCTAAGGGACAGTATAGGATGAAAGCACAATAAACTCTATGTGCATTGTTAAGTTACCTTCAAACATTGACCTGACATGGCCTCATTAGTGTAACACCTGTTCATGAGTGTGTGTTTGCAGGTGACAAGGAAAAACTGGGTGGCCGTGTACACTCGCCGGGCTGCTTTCTGTGGGAAATTGCCATGCTGATCACACCTGGTCTCAGTGAGGGGTGGAAAAGGTCAACTAGTCCATCATTCCTTCTCATCAAGGCCAGCAACAGAAATATTGTTCCAGTGGTATTTATAAAACAACCAAATATACTGACTGCAGATCACCTTCTATGACTTCATGTTTACCAGGTTGCATAGTAAATATGTCTTTTTAGAAAATGGGCACTTCCTGTCAGTCTGCAGTGCATTTTGTTTTTCTTTCAGTCTTAATGCTTTATATAAAATAGGCAATTTAAAAAAAATTCCCTGATGTTTCGAAATAGACCTAGAAATATTTATATATATAATATATGCTCTGTTATTTTATAGTTTATTGCTTGATTTTGTATAGGGTAATATTTAGTTTACTATTATAAAGTAGTTCAGCACTACTTTAATTTCCATTGGCAGGATATTTTAGATGTTCCAACATAACTTTTTTTCCCCTACACTTCTCTAATGATGTATGTTTTAACGGACAGATGAATAAAATGTCACCTGACTGTAGGCTATGTGACTGTTCCTGTGTTGCACAGCATACTTATGTGAAATGTAACTTGCGAGTGTTTTTTAAGACTCAGGATTTGTCAGAAAAACCTGGAAATATATATCATTAAATAATATATTTTTAAATATAAAAATAATAGATTTAATATATTAAAAACATATTATATATTATTTAAATAATTATTTAAATAGAATGCATGGGTTGCACGATTTACGTATTTAATTATTTGTGTCATTGCATCGTTTGATCTTTTTTTTTTTATTATTAATTTCTAATACTATATAATGTCGGAAATCATAAATTATATATTTTTTTTTTATCTGATTGCTTCTTTATTATTTTGCTGATGTATTTTGGCCATATAACGTCCATAGTTTCCCCAGATTGAAATTACAGACTAGAGAATAAAGTGACAGGCAGCATTCAGTTAAAAGGACAGTAAAAGGGTGGACAGCACGTATTCCTGAGTAATTATTAATTAATCCTGGCTGTATAAGTGGTGGGAATGGTTTGGGCTGCAGAGCTTCAGAGCACTAAATGCGCGGGTAATTAGTTAATTAGAAAGTGCGGGAGGGGCTCGGAGCTCGCAGGTCAGCTCGGTCAGCCAATCAGAGACGCTTTAGGAGCGCGAGCACATCCAAAAGTCTGAAGCTGCACCTGACTTTAGCACTAACGCGCCTGAGATCGCTGACATCCGGACGAATTTAGGAAAGAGGAAGACACCAGATCCGACGTGTTTGTCACTTTATAGCCTTGACATTTATTCAGACCTCGGGATGATTAGATGAGCGGTTCCTCCAAGCAAAAATAAATAAAGAAAATAAAAAAAGACAAGTTAGAACCAATAAAGCCCTGAACTGAAGCAGGCAGTTTTAAGGCAGCAGGATTGCCATGGATAAGTCCAAGAACTTTCGGATCGATGCTCTGCTGGCGGGAGAGTCACAGAGGAGGAGAAGTCGGGACTCTGATGTACTCGATGTTGAAGCCACTCTGTGCAAACGACCAGACAGCTCTCCGATCCGGAGCAGTGCCAGTGCGCTCCAGCAGACAGGAATCGTGCCCAAACCCGGCCTGCTAACCATCCCTCATCCAGGACTAAGCGCGTTATCTCAGGGTTCGCTCGCAGGGATGTACCCGGGCCCGGTGTGCTCTCTGAGTGCGTTGGGAGCGCAGCATGCCGCATTCCCGTATCCCGCCTTCGCTCCACCGCATCCCGAGCAGCTGAAGGCCGCCGCCGTGGCGGGACATTTCCCCTTCGAGCAGTGGATCCGCGCCGGCATCATGGTTCCGAGACTCGCCGAGTTTAACGGTACGACCACGAATAAGCGTATGCATAGTGAGGCATATATTTAGTAGATGAGAATTAAATGTGTTTTGTGCAGTCGAATTCACAAACTTCAACAAAATCAAGAGGAAGTTCAGTATGGTATTGGCTCGGCTTAAAAATTAAGTCACATGCGCAAAGTCTTATAGAAAATAACTCGCAAGTTTTCTTCTCTCCGTTTACCTTGAGTTTTTCTTTATTTAAATTTTTAAAAAATATTTCTTCTTCTTCTTCTTCTTCTTCTTCTTCTTCTTCTTCTTATTATTATTATTATTATTATTATTATTATTATTATTATTATTATTAATGCAAAGAGATTGTGTTTGAATTTGTAAATACAACGAATTTTTCATTATGTTTTTTTTTCCAGTTACTTATCAACTCACACGATGTTTTGTATACAGAGCTTTTCTATGCAAGTCTACACGCGCGTGAAGTTTTGGTCACCCAAAAGATTTAATTAGAAAAATTAAGATTAATTAAGGAAACTTTAGAGTGATCAGGGAAATGACGCATTGTGCATCATATTTCTCCGCGATTTCCATTTCAGTGTTTTATGAATGCAACTAAATCAAGCACTTATTTGTGTACAGAATAGCAAAAATGTGTCTGCACCGAGCAGATTTATTATTATTATTATTATTATTATTATTATTATTATTATTATTATTTGTTCTTGTTGTTCTATAGTAATAATAATAATAATAATAATAATAGCCACTAATGACTATTATATATATATATATATATATATATATATATATATATATATATATATATATATATAACGAATAGATGACTCATTTGTACTTGTTCTGTCTGCCTCCATAAACCACCACAATATGAAAATAAAAAGATTATATGAAAAGTAATTGATTTTATGTGAGATATATTAAATGAATTTCAACACAGTGACCCTACAGGAGCTGTAAATATTCTCTACCATAATTGAATCAGTGTTTACTGCTAACTGAACTATAATGTAAGCTTTTTATTTTTAGTCCTTTCATTTTGTCATAAAGGACAGCTCCATTAAAATTGCCTTTGTCTGGCAGAAAACTATAAAGAAACACTTAATCCTCTCTGTACTTTGTCAGTAAAGTTTTCTGGTAGCATTTATTGAGTTTTCATTAAGTTAATGGTGCTCACTGGTGTTTTATTATCCCACTAAAGCAATATCTCTGGACCCTCTCATCAACAATAAACCAAAGTATGGCTGTTATCATTAGTGATAGAAGGAGATGAGGGGCAGTCAGTGTGTTTCCTCTTTTGTGTTTTACAATTGGTCTCTTATTCATTTTTGTTCTCTCCCTCCCTCTCTCTCTCTCTCTCTCTCTCTCTCTCTCTCTCTGTGTGTGTGTGTGTGTGTCCTTTCTCCTCTGGCCTTTTTCTCTCTGCATTCTTTGTTCTTTCTGTCTTCTCACAGGCTCTCCTCAGTCAGGCCTGATGGGAAAGTGTCGTCGACCTCGAACTGCTTTCACTAGTCAACAACTACTGGAGCTGGAAAACCAGTTCAAATTGAACAAGTACCTGTCGCGACCCAAACGCTTTGAAGTGGCCACTTCATTAATGCTGACTGAAACACAGGTGAGATGGGAAACTGCACTGTGGTGTGTTTAATCTGTTTAACCTGAAACAGTAATAAAATAAAATCTGAAACAAAAAAAAAAACGATTATGATTTGTTCTTTTGCACTACATTGTGCATTTGAATCATGAGAAGACTTCTTCTGCAATACATTATACACTTACACTTGGGGGGGGTGTATTAAACTGTACCTTTCCTTGGTGTGGTGATACCATCAAGGGTACATTGTTTGTAGCTTTATCGTGTAGGTTTTTCCTGCAAAAATCTCTATGTACAGTGTACTCTAGGAACAAAAAAAAATCAATGTCCAGCCATATACTTTAAATATCTTTTAAAGCTAAACTACATCAATATAAAAGATACCTACTATAGGTACACAAAAGGGTATCACCCCAGTGACAAGACAATGTACAGAAAAATTATTTTTTTCTTCTAAAAGTGTAAATATAATAAATTCAAGACCACATTTGATGTTGAAACCTGTGTGTTTTTTTTATACTGAGGAGTTTTTGATACACCTACACTATGACTAAAATCGATGCATTAAATCACATACAGGTGAAAATCTGGTTCCAAAACAGACGGATGAAATGGAAGCGCAGCCGCAAAGCCAAAGAGCAGGCAGCACAGATGGAGGCTGATGGCAGTCAGCAGGTCAAACGCTCCAGCAAACCCGGAGACCCTCGCCGCTGCAGTACACAGGACGACGATGAGGAGCTGGAAGCCGAGGAAGAAGAAGATGAAGATGAAGGTTTCGGAGGTGCTCTAAATGGCAGCGTGGGCCTGCCTCACTCCTCAGACTTTCTCCAGCACAGCTCCGAGTTGAGCTACAGCTCTCACAGCTCTTACTCAGATGACGACCTGGAAGAGATTGGAGCAGACAGGAAGATTAGTGTAGGGCTTTGAAGGCATAGTGTAACTATGAATTATTTACCCATTGTGTTGTCCAACAGCTTGTCGCATCTATAGCCTTCATCAGAGACTTGCAAAGACTGAAGCCGTGCACCAAAATCTCTATCTCTTATTTATCTATGTGGCAGCCTTTAACTTATAAACTGCTGTCTTGTCCCAAGTAGGAATGTTTCTCTCTGTAAAAATGTCTTTGTCCTTTGTGTTCAGGTGAGCATTATGGAAATTTGAGTAGTGGAACCAACATTTCTACTGCATGCAACCCAGATGCTTACTTTTGTACATTGATCTGTACATACACATGAACAAAAACTTGTGTGGCTCTGAACTACACTGTGCTCAATGGGAACGGAGGGTTACTGTATGGTGCAAAGCTTTTGGTATACAGCATTTTTTTCTCAGAAACCACTGACTAAATAACACAGCAGATCTCCTCGCCAAATATTGAGAAACCGGAGCAAAAGCGGAGTGTGTTACTTAGTCATTCGTCTTCGTCATGTTTGTTATTGGTGGTGTTGTCCTTAATGGTATTTAAGTATTATAGATTATATCTAATTTATTCACGGTAAAATGTACACAGTGAAAATTCACACACACACACAAAAAAAAGAAAATTGTCTCTGTTAAATTAAAAGGGAAAAAAAATAAACTGTAAAAAAATTTGAATCGGTTTACACTCTGGATATAATTTCTTCTTTAGATAAACACTTTCACCCCTGTTAACACTTGCATTGTGTACTGAGGGAGAAATGTGTGTTCTGCACAAGGAGCACAGCCCTGATGATTCAGTGCAGTAAATGATCATGACTGTAAAGCAGCAGGCAAAGTTATTTGTTCCTCTTTCCACAGACCCTCCCTTTTCTCCTGTTTAACCTCCACCTGACAAAGATGGTGATTAAAGCGCTGGAGAAACTGCGCTGCATTATGAGCAATCTGCTCATTATTTATGGCCATGCCTTTCAAATATGAGTTACTCAGGCAGGTTTACTGATGGACAAATAATTAAGTTAATGAAGAAGAAGTAAAATAATCAGCTCCTTGTGCTGATGTCACGGCTCAATTTAATTTGTGGAAAACAAATGCTCCTGGGACAAAAGAGGAACTTTATGGTGTGTGTGTGTGTGTGTGGTGCCCAAGATTGTTGCATAAACATGAGAGCAGTCTATCTTCGTCAAAATGAAAAGCCTTTTGTATTTATAAGGATTAAATGCATTTCACTGGAGAGGACGCCTTGCCTTGCCAAGTCGGAAGAAACAGATAGACCGACCATAAATGCCAAGAAACAATTTTCACTGGCATTTGGTGGAATTACTCACACTCGAGTTTGAATCGAAGTGAAATTGTCCCTCGTTGCTTTCCGTCGTTGCTATAGAGAGCGTACACAACGCTGTTCTGGTCTCGTGTGTCAAAGAAACTAGTTCAAGCTCTTAACACTTTAAAAACAAAATAATATTATTAATAATAATAATAATAATAATAATAAACATTTACAAAATTGTTCCACTGAATCAGGTAAGATTTATTACCTATTTATTATTACCTTTATTACTATTTACTTCGCAATTTATCGCGAAGTTTCTGAAAACAGTGTGTGAGTAGTCATAGGAAAAATTGCCTGTTAATCAGGACGCGGAATTTATTATTAGCTAAATGTTAATGTAGCTAATGTCAATGTAGAGTTTTTGTACAGTTTATAAACGCAACAGTTTCTGTACAAATTAACTTTACTGTTCAATTAACTGTGTAATGTGTGTGTGTGTGTGTGTGTGTGTGTGTGTGGTTAGGGATAACAGCATTGGTGTAAGTTTTAAATAACATATTCTTAATACTGGGTTGAGAACCAAAAAAAGCTTTGAAACTGATACTGATTATCTATCTATCTATCTATCTATCTATCTATCTATCTATCTATCTATCTATCTATCTATCTATCTATCTATCAATCTGTCTGTCTGTCTGTCTTTATATATATCCATCCATCCATTCATAAATCCATCTATCAGCTAACCAACCAGGTATAGATAAACCCAACATTTTAATGTGTACAGAAGTGTAAACCTCAGGCTTCTGCTCGATATGATACAATGTCCTTCATGATAAAACAATTTGGTATTTGATGATACAGCTGCATCTGCTACGATTCTGGCTAATATGTGATCATTTTTGTCGTGAATCTTGGGAAAGCCTATTGTTAAATTAAGATTGGTGATGGTGTGTAGAAGGATTATTTTAAATATCAAAGTCCAAGCCAATTTACACATCAGTTTACATAATATGAATTTTTGTCCTTTGTTTGTTTTGCCTCAAGTCATTGCAGTTTTTGCTGCTTTAAACGGATACATTGATCCAAGTCGTCCCCTAGTATACAGTTACTGACTGTAGCTCATCTGTTATTATGTATATGTCTTGTGCTGTTTATTTGTCAGCCTCACTCTATCCCAACTATGATTAGATAGCGACCACCATAGGACCACTGAGCAGATATTATTAGTGTGCTGGATCATTCTCAGCACAGCAGTAGAGTCTACACTTTTTCCCCCACAAATCTCTCAGTACAAAAAATGTCTTTAGTAATAGTCACATTTCTGTGATGGACTGATTAGAGGGGTTGACAAATTGTGTATAACAACAGATGGGCTACAGCTGGGGTGTCCAAAGCCCGACCCCATGGCCAAATCCAGTCTGCAGACAGATGTTAACTGGTGTGAGGCTTCTCTCTTAGAATCTATGAAAGGTGGCCTGTCAAACAACATATTTTTGAACACAATTTATTCTTTCACCTGATGGTGGCAGCAGAATTGAACACAGTTAGCTAAAACGCAAGCTTTTGTTTCTCTGCCTACAATCGCAAGTTCATTTACAGAATGATATTTAATGCTGGCTACAGAAAAAATTGCAGTATTAAAAGTGATAAGGGACTATTTGGAAAGAGCTGGGAACCATTAAGCATGGGAAACTGTTAAACCAGAGTTTACCTACATACAAACAGATGACCGGAAATGTATACCAATCAGCCATAACATTATGAGCAGTGACAGGTGAAGTGAATAACACTGATTATCTCCTCATCATGGCACCTGTTAGTGGGTGGGATATATTAGGCAGCAAGTGAACATTTTGTCCTCAAAGTTGATGTGTTGGAAGCAGGAAAAATGGGCAAGTGTAATGGGCAAGAGTTTGATGAAGGGCCAAATTGTGATGGCTAGATGACTGGATCAGAGCATCTCCAAAACTGCAGCTCTTGTGGGGTGTTCCTGGTCTGCAGTGGTCAATATCAGTCAAAAGTGGTCCACGGAAGGAACAGTGGTGAACATGCGACAGGGTCATGGGTGGCCAAGTCTCATTGATGCATGTGGGGGCTGGTACGTGTGATCCGGTCCAATAGAGGAGCTACTGCTGAAGAAGTTAATGCTGGTTCTGATAGAAAGGTGTCAGAATACACAGTGCAACACAATATTAGGCATAATGTTATGCCTGGTAGGTATATCTACTATATGTGGGATAAATGGCAGATATGTGCAGTGATACATGCTGTACAATGATCTGCAACATCAGGCTAGTTAGGCTATGATAAATATTTATTTTAAATCCCATATTATTTGGTGCTCTTTCTAAAATGAGAAACGTTAAAAGACTAATGCTGCCTGTGGAATAGTTTTGAAATGGCAGCGACATACTTCAGTATATTGTTTATACTATTTATAAGTAGATGTGTCATGATGGTGATGACATTCTTCTATATTAGTAGTGGTTTAGTGCTGATCCAAGATATCTGTCCACCTAAAAGTCTGCATTTCAGCTCATATATTCATTACTTATACTTAACTAATATATTATGGTGGACATATGTATATGTATATTTTAATGCATTAAATCCTATTTTTTAATGAATCTAAAACGTGTTTCTGTGCCATCAAACAGCAAAAACAGTTTGTTACTGTTCAGAAGAATTGAAATGAGTATATTTACTGTACTCAGATGCATCTATAAATATCCACTATGTTTAGATTTGTGAGAAAGGCCCACAGAATGATAGATCTGCATGTGTTAAACATTTGTTTATTCAGTGTGTTGCAATGCTGGCTAATATTTCAAGGAGCCCTCTGAACACTGGAATACCATGGGAAAACCGACATGGCATGCAGGGAAAGGTAAGAAGCTCATGCTGTAGTCTGCACGGATAACACATTTATGTAAATATATAACCAGTTAACTACTGTAGAGTCTGTGTAGTGTCAAGATAATGAGTTATGGGTTGTGGTACTATACTGTATATGACCATGTTTAGTTTTGTTAAATGAACACAAACAAAACAGCATAGCCACATTATGAAAAACAAAGTGATCTTTATGCTCATTCAATGAAATAAAAGGTACGTAATTGCTGCAAAAATAGATTTTTAACACCCAGTGATACCCAGTGAATAATAACAGTTAAAAAAGCAAGCATGATATGCTCAGATTTTCATAAAGTAGGCTATATTGTGATATCTACATGCTTTAATCCCATCACCCTTCCCTACATTATTATAAAATGTAAGATAATGTAATTTCGAAATAATAAGCACGTGCTACTGCATTTCTATATATTTTTATTACGATAATTGTCTCACTTTTATTGCGTCACATGACAGTCTGTCAGTCTCAGAAAGTGCTTCATTACTGAAAGGTCTTTCATCAGTTGGAGCAACCTGGGTGGCTGTTCTTCCTGCTGTATTTTTTATTTTATTTTTTAAATCCACAGAACAAATGGCTTTATAAATGCTATATTTGCATTTCATATATACAGCTATTGAGAGAATGGAGCTCTCATTCAGTTAACTATTTTTTAGTGGTTCATTTTTAATATGAGAAACATTAAAAGACTAATGCTGCCTATGGAATAGTTTTGAAATGGCAGCAACATGCTTCAATATATTGTTTATACTATTTATATGCAGTTATATATGTACAAACATTATTGTAGCAATTCGGTAGCCTAGCAGATCGGATCTGACAACACAAGTTAGAATTTTTTTGTAGATTATTGTAGCAATTCCCTGATTCAGTAACTCAGCAGATCGGCTAGGTTTGCATCACGTTATTTGGGATATTCTGCCATCTAGTGACCATAGTAACAATGTGCTCACTAAATGCTAAACATCAAATGACCAGACTGACTTTTGGGTTATGTTAAGCACTGCTGTTTCTAGTCTGATTTACATCTCAGCTGTAATTTATCTTCACACAACATCAAGGTGTTTAGAGTTGCTTGGTTGCTTGCTGCAGGTTTCTGGTCTGCAACGGTCCAGGGGGTCTCCGAAAAAAGCATCCAGACACAGCTGTTTCTTAGGAGTGGAGACCTTACCTGAGCTAGTCTGGGAGGGCTGGGAGCTAGGAAAAGAATATACCAAGTCACTTGTTCTGAAAAATGTGAATGAAAAACTTCAGAAACTCAGTTTCAGGTGAGATTCTGGGTAAATTTAGATGAACATTTTCTAGTGAAACAGCATATTGTGTATTAATTTATATATCACATTGATTTTTATTTATTTGTTTATTTATTTTGCTTTTACATTTTTCTTGTTTCTATTTTAGACCTCCAGTATCCAAACGCTTTACTACATTGTTTCCTCGGACCATCAGCCTTAGTCCTGGGATGTCTTTTTCTTTGCCAATCACTTTCCATCCCCTTCAGGAGGTACTACATCCAGACAGAATATATTCTGTTGTTGTTTTTTTTTGTATGATATATAGCCTATGCATTTATGCACACATGTACATTTGTCCATTAATTGCTCATGTACCTTTTCACATTTCCTCTACAGAGTGAGCATGTGGACAGTATTGAGTTCCAGTGTAAGGAGGGGACATTTCAAGTAAACCTGCGTGCAGTGATGCTACACCATGCATTGGAGCTTCCTGATTCAGTGCAGCTTCCATTGTGTGCCGTCCAGCACAGCACAAACTCCAGCTTCCTCTTCCGCAATGCCAGGTATGGTGACCTCAGAAGAAAATGGCATGGTACTTTCAGAACCATTAGGTGAACATCTTAGAAAGAAACTTTTAAAGACAAAACAATAATCAATTGCCTGTTGTTGTCTGTTAGTAAGCTGCAGACCTGTTTCCAATGGACGGTGGAGCCACCATTCCATCTCTCTCCATTGAGTGGGGTTCTGAAGCCAGGAGAGCAGCGCAGAGTCTCTGTAACTTTCAAACCTCAGCAAGCGCTGGTATACCAAACTGAGGCCACCTGCACATTTGGGAAAGAAGGAGAGAACACGTGCACAATTTTACTAAAAGGACTGTGTGAGTTTAATATTTGCCTGATGCATTTAGTTAATAACAGCCTACCATTGAGACATGATATAGTTGGGCAAATGAGGGTTTAGGGATTTGTTGGCAGCTTGCTGATTTTGAGATTTGAACTCACAAAGCCTAAATCACAGGACTACCACTGCACAAATATATAAATCTATTTAGCGCAAAAATTGTCTAGGATTTTTGTCAAACCCACTCTCTGACATACTGTATGTATGTATGCACTAAATCCTACACCAGACTGTGACTTAAAACAAAGCCAAACATTTTAAGTGACTCTATAAATTTTAACTCTAGAACTTTTCTCTAAATACAAGCTATTATTGATTTTCTTTTTTAACCCCTTAAATTTACTTCCATTCCTCAGTCATTTATCTATACTTTCCTATTCATTTAATTACAAGAAATAATTCACAGCATTTACTGAATAATGTGCTGTAATAATAACAAATATCAAAAAAAAAATAATAAGTTGTAATATTAAGAGTTTTTGTAATTATTTTTTTAAATTAATTAATTGTTTTCTTTATTTATTTCAAAAGCCAAGTACCCATACCTACAAATCAGGTCTCTTGGCCAGGAAGAAGGAGTTGGAGTGCTTGAATTTGGCAGTGTAGGAATTGGAAGCTTTTTAGAAAAACACTTTGAGATCTTCAACCCTTCTTCAGTGAGTCACTATGTCTCAATATCTAGTACTTTTACTACTTACACCACTATTTTTACTTCTTATTGTCATGATTTGCTCAATCTTCTCTGCTCAATTATCACTGGAGCCCTATCCCTCTTTCAGGTGTTGACTTCCTTCTCTCTGACTCGTCTGAAAAGGCCAGCGCTTATGGAGTCTGTGTTCGAGTGTGATGTACAGGAAGGGCAGGTGTCTCCGTGCTCAGTACTGAAAGTGGCTGTACGTTTCACCCCGCTTACTGTGGACAGCACCAGTGTGGACTACTTCCGCCTCAGCTGCCCTGGGGGAATCAGCACAGATGTGCTTAAAGTCACTGGCTCATGCATAGGTGAGATAAATCAATTAAACTCTCAGTTTATTCACTTCTATACCTATGTGCATTTTGTGATTCTTTCCAGATGTTTATATTTTTATGACATAATGCTAGTAAAGATGTAATGTAGCAAGGACTGAGTTCAGTATGTATCTACTCCTGCAGGTCCAGTAGTTACTTTAAGCTCCTCTGTGGTGGATTTTGGCTGCGTGGAAGAGGGAGAAGAAACCATGCGTATTATTCATATTATGAACTCTTCTACTGTCCAGGCTTATTACCAATTTGACATGGACCCTAGCAACCATAGTGTATTCACACTTGACCAACCAGCTGGGACTCTGCCAGCCAATGGAAGCATCACTCTGCGTTTAAGCTTCCGCCCCTATCATCCCATTGCCTATCACAAGAGAGCAGCGTGCCTTATATTGCACAGGGTATGTCAGTATGGCAGGGTTACAGATTATAGTTATATGTTCTAATTGTTTTACCTATACACTAGGAGTTACTTCAGTGTATATGTAGACCACAATTACAGTTATTTAATTACATTATTTAATTTGTCTTTTTTTTAAAGGAGCCACTTTTGTTGGACTTGATTGGCACCTGTCACTCAGAACAGCTAAAGCCAGACATCTTGCAACCCAGACACCTGCATGTGTACAGAAAAAACCTGCTCCGTGGTCTAACCTGTTACCCTCCCGATATACTCAGTGCTATGCTGGCTGAACATAAACTTCACCTGGATGAAAGCGGGGCATTATTATTTCCAAAGGTCTGTATTCATTGTTTGCATGTGGATAAATCATCAAATCTAATCAATACATATATACAAAAATGCATCCACAACAAAAGATGGGGAACACAAAAATGTAAAAGATTTGCACATCATTTGCCTCTTAGGACTCATCAGAGGACACAGCTTTGTCTAGTCCTCCTCTATCCCTGGGGAACATGATGGAAGAATATTTCCAAATGAACCTGAGAACAGATAAAACAGGAGAACATCCTGATGAGAATGGAGATCTTGAATGTTTCCCCCTGCCCCATGTCACGGTTGAGCCATCTGAACTGCTTTTTTACTCAGGACCCTCCTCTCAATCAGTCACCATCACCAACCACACCAAAGGCAAACTCAGCCTGCTGTGGACCCCTGCTCCTGACTCGCCCTTTTCCATCACCCCTCTCACCTGTGACCTGAGTCCTTTAAAGTCCACTGTCTTCATAGTGACATACGCACCCAAACAGCACAATGTCTTCCATGCAGCACAGCTTGAGTGTTTCACTCTCTATAAGGTAAAGTAGGTAAAGTTCTTTTGTGGTGGGTTTTAGTGCTTGAGAATTTTTAATATCCTTAAAGAAACAAGTGATTTGCTATTTAATAATAAATAAATAAATAAATAAATAAATAAATAAATAAATAAGTGTGTACACCTACATGGGTCTCTGAACCTTGCAGATTTTGCGGGATCATCAGCAGACAGAAGACAGAACTCTGTGCCCTCCCTGGTGTCTCACAGTTAGGGTGACTGCTCACTCATTTCAGCATGGAAATGAGCACTTTAACCCTTGCTTATGTCTGCAGCCATCTCACATGGTCAGTTCACCTCTTTGAAAAGGTCGAAAGTCAAATGATTGTTAATAATTTAGTATCATTAACCATGCTTTAAATTTGAAACAGTGTAATATAATTTAGCTGTTAGTATTATTGTTAGTAATAGTAGTAGTTAGTAGTATCTTCTTAGTTATTTATTTCTAAGGCCTGTTGTAAATGATACGTCATCTGAAGTTTGAACTTCTTAAAAAAATTCCATGTAATACTGTAATTCTACACAGAGAATGTGCATCATATTACTAGCTTTTTTCTGTGTGCTCATTGTGCTCTGCAGACGTTTCCAGCTTTGTGTCAGGTCTCCTACAGGAGTATTCTGTTGCAGAATACAGGAGACCTTCCTCTTATCTTTAAACTGACCACAAAGGACTGTCCTGCTGTATCTGTGTTGCCCCCTAGTGGTTTGGTACCACCATGCAGCCACCAGATCCTCATTCTCCGATCTACTCCTGCTGAAGACAACCCTGGCACTTTACCTTTGACCCTGCAGCTCAATGCCAGTCACAAACACACACAGGTATTTTGAAAAATTCAACTTATTTTTCATCTCTGTATGTTTTGATCCTGGAGTATGCTTGGTTCACTTTTTTGTCCTCTGTCTTTAGGAACTAAGCATGGTGTGTGTGGCAGAGAGGCCACGCATCACTTTGGAGGGTGATGGAAGCTTGTTTTTCAGTCCTACAGCAGTAGGCTCCTGCTCCAAGGCAACTCTGAGCATCAGGAACTTTAGCAGAGTAGCATTACACTTTCACTGGAGGGTCTGTGACTCAGATAGCAGCGTTCTCTCTGTACAGCCAGACTCAGGTGTGCTGCAGCCCAATGAATCCCAGGTGAGTGACTGTGTGACTAATATAACAATGTGAATCTTATACATCTGGCTGTGTTTTGAAGTTAATCAGAGGTTTTCTTGTTGTTCAGATCCAGACATGGTCTTTCACTCCACTGGAGGAGATGGCATACAATATGAAACCTAGTCTAATTTTCTGGCCCATTCAGAAACCAGAATGTAAAAGGTCCAGACTCTCTCTTAAAGTTGTGGGATTGTCTGCTAAAGGTTCCATACAGGTGAGTATGTGGCAGAGATTGTATTAATACCTTAACATATCTTATTTTAGGAATATCTTACATATGTTTATTTGTCATAGAAAATAAATGTATGTAATTTATTCTAGTGCACTTGTTTTTCTATTAAGCCAGTGTGTGCTTGTGTGGGTGTGCATGTATGTTAATGCATTTCTTGAAACCCATGATTTCAAAAATACCTTGGAAAAAAAAATGATCACTTTCAGAATTTTGTTTAATAATCTGACCCAGAAATTAGGCTAGGAAGTGAGAGAAGGCTAAACAAATATCTTCTTTGGCCAGATATATGTATTGTATATACATTTGTGTATACAATGATCAAGCATAACATTATGGCCACCTGCCTAATATTGTGTTGCTGCCAAAACAGCCCTGACCCGTCGAGGCATGGACTCCACTAGATCCCTGAAGGTGTGCTGTGGTATCTGGCACCAAAATGTTAGCAGCAGATCCTTTAAGTCCTGTAAGTTGTGAGGTGGGGCCTCCATGGACTTGTTTGTGTAGCACATCCCACAGATGCTCGATTGGATTTGGTGGCCTCAAACTCATTGTTGTGCTGATCAAACCATTCCTGAACCATTTTTGCTCTGTGGCATGGCGCATTATACTGCTGAAAGAGGCCACAGCCATCAGGGAATACCGTTTCCATGAAATAGTGTACATGGTCTGTAACAATGCTTAGGTAGGTGGTATGTGTCAAATTAACATCCACATGGATGGCAGGACCCAAGGGTTCCCAGCAGAATATTGCCCAAAGAATGACACTGCCTCCGTCTGCTTGCCTTCTTCCCATAGTGCATCCTGTTGCCATGTGTTCCCCAGGTAAGTGATGCACATGCACCCTGCCATCCACGTGATGTAAAAGAAAATGTTTTTCATCAGACCAGGCCACCTTCTTCCATTGCTCTGTGGTCCGGTTCTGATGCTCACATGCCCATTGTTGGTGCTTTTGGCACTGCAAATGGGTCAGCATGGCCAGCCTTCATCAATGAGCCTTGGTCTCCCATGACCCTGTCGCCGGTTCACTACTGTTCCTTCCTTGGACCACTTTTGATAAATACTGAGCACTGCAGTCTAGGAAGAGCTGCGGTTTTGGAGATGCTCTGATCCAGTCATCTAGCCATCACAATTTGGCCCTTGTCAAACTCACGCAATTCTTTTTTTCCTGCTTTTAACACATCAGCTTTGAGGACAAAATGTTCACATGCTGTCTAATATATCCCACCCACTAACAGGTGCCATGATGAGGAGATGATCAGTGTTATTCACTTCACCTGGCACTGCTCATAATGTTATAGCTGATCGGTGTATGTATATACACAATTGTTGGTCCTTAATATAGGCAAAATGATTGTATAAAATTTATACTACTGACAGTCTTTTAACAATGAATCAATTTTACATCACTCTAAATATTACAGTCACAACCTCTTCAGAATCACAATACACCAGCTGTAAATTATTATAAATTGTAAACAACTGATGGCATTATAAATTTTCCACATGCAGTGTTGAATAGAAATAAGCTTTATAAATGTTGTGCATGGTGCAGTGGTTCAAGAACCCACTACATGTGTTCATCCTTATATATCCAGTAAGTTAATTCATGCCTGGCACCATGAGGAGGTAAGTGTATATGAATGTGTGTATATGATCTTCTTCTGATTTCAGGCCGGTCACCCGTTTCTGGATCTGGGTGAGGTGTTGGTTGGTGGTTGTAAGTCATTTGAGGTTCCTCTCCTGAACCCCAGTCCATGTGCTGTTAGCTTTTCTCTGACTGTGCTGCAGAGTATCAGTGCTCCTGAGGGCTCACTTCAAGACCCTCTCGGTAAGACTGCCATAAACATATATTTCGTAAAATACAAAGTATCTGTATTTGTTAGTAGTTCCAGATGAACTATAAATCATATATTATGTTCTACACTGTTGTTTTGAAATGTTGCCTGTAGTTACCTTTCTTTCCTTTCTGCAGTTCTGGACATGGAAAGTATGACAGGAATAATTCCAGCTCACAGTCGTCTGCTAATTCACTCCACAGTGAGGCCGACTCGCAGAGCCCGATATCACTGGACCATCTGTTATAAAATCCTTAATGCTTCTGGTACCAAATTCATAAGACAAATACATCAGAACTCTTCTCATACTTTTTCAGATTTCTTTTTTTTAGAGAAAATATTTTAACTTTATAAGCTTCCCCAGAATATGATATGATTTGACTTATATGATACATATATACATATACTGTTTTCTACACCTCATTTCTTACTTTTCTTCATTTATAATCACTTGTTATAATCCATGATAGTTTTTTTTATTCAATTAAGGTAGATAATAATTTATGTTGATTTAAGCTATTTCAATTGTTAGCATTCAAATGAATGCATCGATCCAAATTGTCTAAACATTACATTCCTAATAAGTAATAATATACAGTACCATGTCTTTACCTTGTAGAGTCATGTTTCATATTTTACATATATATACATACACTGTATGTATATATATATATATATATATATATATATATATATATATATATATATATATATATATATATATATATTATATAGTCACAGATATCCTGGTTTATAATAATATAACTCTGTTGATGAAGGTCAAAATTTTATACATTAATATGCAAACTTTCGTTTCAATGTATTTTTTTATATATTGTATTTTTCTGCCCCCCCTCAGGCCTGATGGTGGGGGACTCTTGCTCTCTGTGTCAGGTTGAAGCGGAGGGAGTTTATCCCACTCTGGAGGTGACGGATGCCCGCAGCAGTGGCAGTGTGGAGGGTTTAAGTAAGCTGTATCTCTGGAAGCTGTTCTGTATTGATGCACTTAATACTTACCTGCTCAGTGAGCCAGGTCCAGCTGAGCTTACCTACAGAGTGCCCACTAGACACAGGTAACGTATTTTAACCTGAAACTAAATTAAACCTCAGGATAATACAGTGGTTTCAATATATTCTATGTGAAGTTTGTTTGAATTGCTTGTTCTTGATGTATCTTGCAGTTTTCACCGCTGTCCACCTGTCTTAACTTCAGCCATGTTGGATTTTAACTTCAGCTCTGCTCCTCTGGGTGCTGACCCCTCCAACATCCTTCTCATGTTTGAGAACACTGGGAATATCCTTGTAGAGTGGTAGGTGTTCCCACTTACTACATGTCTGTCATTTAGTGAGATTTTGTCTTATGGGAGTAATTATTATTATTTTTGAGTGCAATTTTTAAAGATTACTTTATTGGATTAGTCTCCTGAATATGCTAATTCAAGGGGTTTGGACAGAATGATAAGAGTCACTGTATACCATAGCACTGTTGAATTCACAAATCTAGTTGGTCAGATGTTTATTAATTCTCAAATATCTATGGTTTCTACAATAACAGTTAATTCACAATATGCATTATGGCAGCTACACCACATAATCTAAACATGAAGGTTCTCATATAGGTGGTTTTCATCTCTGAGTAATCTTTTTAAAAATATCTAAAAAATATATACAGCCTGAATCCTTTTTGGAGAACATTTTTGAATAAATCTGACAGTCTGAAGTGTTTTTTGCATTTTATTTTTTATGAATATTGAATATGAATATTTTTACCAGCACATTAAATCTCTATGTCTCTATGACAGGGTTTTTCTGTTCCCGGAGGATCAGCAGATAGAGCTGGAGTGCTGGGCTGAGAGTGCAGAGTTAAGCCCCACTGAGCTCCTTCAGATGAAGGTGCAGGACAACAGGATGTTCTCAGTATCTCCACGCTCTGGCAAACTGCAACCCGGCCAGCGGAGGGCAGTGCAGTTCACATACAGGTGACCGTCTTCCTCATCTACAATATGGCTTCATTTGGTAGATTTTCCACACACTAGGTACTACCCTTAGAATACCAGTAACACCACCATCATCCATGCACTGCACTTTATCATACTTACATTTATACTGGACTGATGGATTGAACTGATATCAGACTCTGAGTGTGCTTGTACTGTATGTGGAAAATCTCCCTCTGTATCAATTTTTTGAATGCATACTGTACATTGTTTACACGTTGCTATTATTATTTTTACATGCTTAGTCTTTTGTCTGAGTGCAATATTTACAGTTTGCTTCTTTTTATTCTATGTAAGAGTTTGCTTATCATTTTTGCCCTGAGTAGGAGTGTACAGCTGTAACACAAAAATTTCACTGTATATAGATAATTAAAACACTCTTTATGCATTATAAATAAACTTAAAACTTGAATACAGCATTCTTCTGTCACAGACATGACCTCTTTGGGACGTATCGGCTTCCTGTCCTGCTGAAGCTCTCTCACGGCAGAGAGATTTTGGTAAGACAGAGCCTTGGTACTGATTATGACTTGCATGTTGTTTGCATATTATCAGTTCACTTTAACTTGGATATAGAAGTTAATGAAGTCCTGGTTGTGTTTTATCACTGTAGTTGAATTTTATTGGTGTAACTGTGGAGAAGGACAAACACTACCTTCACTTCCCCTCTACGCGACATGTTTTTGCTCCTGTGGCTATAGGAGGTTTTCATCCCCCCAAACAGGTCTGGCTTATTTACCTTCATGCAATTTACTCATGCTCCCACCTCCTGATTCCAATAATGACTGAGAATGGTTCAGCTTAAAGGAATTTAATTAATTATTGCCTTTATTATGCACAGAAATATACATTTGATAATAATAATATTATAATAAACACATGCAATCAGATGAGAGAGAAAAAAAATGACCAAATATTTATAAAAACAGTACTATGCATCATTTTAAGCACATGCAAGCAAATACTAAAGCAAAGATGCCTTTAATGGTTTTACAAATAATACCAAAAAGAGCAGCAAACAGTAATCAAGTAAACAAATGCAGTTTTGGTGTAATAATACTGTCAATACATCAGTAGTCTCAGTTTGTGTAGTTTTTCTGAGCTTCTTGGAGAATCTTTAACAGCTCTTCTGGAGACTCTCACTTTCACACATGCCTCTGTTTTTGCAGATGAAATCTCACAGCCTTCAGTGTGTTTTTGTATGAGAAGGAGTCTATATAATAATGCTGTTGTTTTCTCCGTAAACAATTTTTCTGCAATGTTTCATTCTTTTGTTGGAAAAGTAATGTTTGGAAAGTTTTTGTATTGACTCAGTAATGCAGAAGTCATAAAATCTATAACAAAATTCGTGGGAATTAATTTGCACAGTACTGTATTTAAATAATAGATCAAAATTACAGAATCATAATTATTTTTCCTTCCCCACAATTTATTTCCACCTTATAAAGGAAACAAATGAAACAAAAAGCTCTGCCCAGCCTGAGTCTGGCAAAAAGCTATACAGTTCAGTAGCCCAGAGGTTCAATTTAATAGATAAATAACTGACTTAAGCAGCAGAAACAAAAACAGATAGACAATAATTATAAATAGAGGACTTGAGCACACTTAATAATTTACTGGAAAGGCTGCATAAAAAGGATAGGAATATTGTTGATCCTGGGTACTGTAGTAAATAAGATTGCTGTTACATTTTTATTTTAATTTTGAATTTTATGTTGAATTTTATTCCATGTAACCATGTAAAAGAAGTACAAAAGTTAATTGAATTTACATTAATCAGTATGTCAATGCATTTATGAGTGTGTGTGTATGTGTGTGTGTGTGTGTGTTTATGTAGGTATATGAGATATATAATGGAGGAGCTCAGCCAGTGAGGTATCGTCTGGACACTTTGCCGCTGCAGGAACTACAGGAGGAGAACTTTAATCATCCTGTCCTGCAGTGCCTGAACCCAGAGGGAGATGTGCAGCCTGGATGTACAGCCACACTGGAATGGATATTCTCTCCTCTGGAGGCTAAAACATACAGTGTAAGTTCCTTCAGTAATCATAACACACATACAGATACACACATTGCTTGATCCAGACTGTTTTTGTTGTGGGTATGGGCACCTCACTGCCTGAGGTTTCTTTATTTTCATGTTTGATGTCAAGTTATGGTCAGTTAATGTTACACATTGCATTACTCTCTATACACAGTATATAATGTTGAACCACATTCATAATCATAGCCAGGGTTGGACAAAGTTGGACTTTCACAAAAATATGTAATATGTGGAAACGGGGGTGTGGTTGAGCATCGGTATGTGAATGGAGGGCGGTGCCAGAGCCAGGGAGTGGTAAGGATTATACACCTGCAGGAAATTTTATGTTTCAATGAACAGTGATGAGGAAAAGAAATGTGCCTGGAGAGAGTGCAAATCAGTTCAGATGTTTGTGTGTGTGTGTGTGTGTGTGCATGCTTTAAATACCATCACTCAAAAAGTGAGTGAAAAAAGCCAAGGTCAATAAAGAGCCTTTGTTTTAAGTTGTCCTAAAGCTGCATCCAGTTTCCTCATTTCCCACAGAATCTGGGAGTGTGTTATATAATACTAAAAGAAAGTCTTGTTAGCTTCCCCACAGTACATTAAGTGTTTCACGATGAAAAACATCACTTAAAGAATGGTTTTGATGTACTCCAAGTGTCTGTGCTGCAACTGAAGAAAATGGGCAGTCATAAAACTAAAAATCTCAGTGTAGTATTTAGACCCTGTTTATACCCTGACTTACAATTACACTTAATTACAATTAAATTTAACTCAATTTAACTAGTGCAGGGTTTTCAGAAACACAGAAATACATAATACATCCCATAAGTCCCTGTTGTACCCATATATATTCAGGTGGACATCCCTATTTATGTGCTGGAGGGAGACAGTGTGCTGGTGACGTTTGAGGGCTGTGGCTTTGACAAGAGAGACTCTGTGCCCCTTCAGCTTCATGATGGACATCTTACTGTACCTTGCACACAGAAAGTTTCTTTACCCAGTCAGGTAGGTGATGAAAAACCCTTCACTGATCAGGCATAACATTATGACCACCTGCCTAATATTGTGTTGGTCCCCCTTTTGCTGCCAAAATGACCCATCATGCACTGTGTATTCTGACACCTTTCTATCAGAACCAGCATTAACTTCTTCAGCAATTTGACCAACAGTAGCTCGTCTGTTGGATCGGATCACACGGGCCAGCCTTCACTCCCCACGTGTATCAGTGAGCCTTGGCCTCAGCCGTTTCACCATTGTTCCGTCCTTGGACCACTTTTGATAGATACTGACCACTGCAGACTGGGAACACCCCACAACAGCTGCAGTTTTGGAGATGCTCTGATCCAGTCCTCTAGCCATCACAATTTGGTCCTTGTCAAACTCGCTCAAATCCTTAATTCAATTCAATTTTTATTTACTCTTGCCCATTTTTCCTGCTTCTAACGCATCAACTTTGAGGACAAAATGTTCACTTGTTGCCTAATATATCCCACCCACTAACAGGTGCCATGATGAGGAGATCATCAGTCTTATTCACTTCACCTCTCAGTGCTCATAATGTTATGCCTGATCTGTGTATATTTCTCCATAAAATAGAATAAATTCTATTGTATATGCATGGTTGTATTTAGACTTACCATTACATTTCTAGATTTTAATATGCTATGGCTTTTTAAAAAGCAGTATTTTTTTCTCACTTGTGTGTGAAGATGGTGTTCCTGTCAGAGGAGAGAGTGTCTTTTGGTGACATTCCAGTCTGCTCTCGGAGCACACATATGCTGTTTCTGACCAATATCTCTCACACTGACCGAGTCCTCTACAAATGGAACCTGAAAGAGCAAGATGGCAAACAGGTGTGTCATATCGGAACTACGTACATTTACAATTTACATTTACTGTGGACCCCATATCCAGAGCAACTTACAGAAATGCACAAATACATTGTTTGTTTGCTTTTTTGTTATGTTACCTGCACGTGTGAATGCAACCAGTTAAATATTTGTATGCATCTGCCAATAGAAAGTCTTAATTTTTAATATATTCTACAATTTTAGAGCAATAATGACCACATAATCACTCTGAAATAACACATATGGAATTATGCAATCAGCATAAAGGTGTTAAACGCATCTAAACTAAATATTTTATATTTACTAGTGTTCCTGAAGAAACTTGGCATTTTCTCAATCAGCTTCCTAAAGGTTCTTAATCCAGGAGGCGTTTCTTATCTCTCTAAATCTATTAACTGCACTTCTTGTTTGGGGAAGTTAAAACTATCTATTTTATTCTATAAATTATTAGTACATTTTTACATGGTTACATGGTTTAACAAAATTTCTGTACTATTATTTACATGTATTTTAAGCTAATTTCAAACATAAGCCTTAACGTAAAACAGTGAAAAACTTTCTATTCACTTTATTGTGACTAAGAAGAAGAGAAGAAGGCATTATTAGAACCACGCATACATTGCTGCACACAAGAATTCTTTTCTTCACATTTCTTCACAAGTTGTGGTCAGAGCACAGGGGCAGCTATGCTACAGCATCCCTGGAGCAGAGAGAATTGAGGGCCTTACTCAATTGCCCAACAGTGGCATCTTTGTGGTGCTGGGGCTTGAACCCTAACCTTCTGGTCAACAACTCATACCCTTAACCGCTTGAGCCACCACTGCCCATACTCATACATAATAGTCTATGTGTATATTTCCATTTTTGTAGGCTGTGCAGATTCATCCAGTCAGTGGATCTCTGTCTGCAGAGGAGAGTGTTCTCTGCATCCTCACTATTTCCACCTCAAGCAGCCCCACATTCTACCAGCAAGATCTCATCTGTGAAGTGAGTCAGTCTCTCTCTCTCTCTCTCTCTCTCTATAGCAAACATGTCTATTTTCATGTTTGTATAAACATAAAAAGCCTCCACCACCACAACTGGGATTTTTAATCAAAGATAGTGATACTAGTAAAATGTGTCATTTCTGTGTTTGCCAGATCACTCCAGAGGCAGCTTTAGCTCATTACCAGATAGACCTACAGCAATGGGAGGAGGCAAAAGAGAGAGAAAAACATGAGTTCACCATAACGGAGAAAGACCTGATACAGACAAACCATCAGAATAAACCCACACAGGTTCTGCTACAACTCTCAATAAATCAAATACATTAACACATTCACTGTCTAGATGTGTTCCATCCTTACTGCTTACTTTATGGAATGAAATAGTTTCTTTCTCACTCAGGGAGAAAGGGATTTTAATAGAAGAGCAGCCCCACAGAAAAACTCGACTAAAACCCGGAAATTCAAGGTAAAGCAATATTGTTTTGCTTTATTTGGCCCTTGTGTATTATAGTGTTTTATCTTTTGCTATGTTGCTAAAACTCAATAACTAATAATCTGCATTATGATACACCATAGGCACTACCACCCATCCGCAGTAACAGTGCTGTGCTTGAAGAGCCCACGGTCAAGGCAGAAAAGAAAGCTCAGGAGGTAGTAGGGATGAAACAACCAGAGCCACCTCGCCCAAAACTGCTCCACCTGGGAGTAACCGCACGCTCACACTCCCTGCTAGAGTACCAGGCACAGTTCCCTTCTCAGTTCAGCAAGCATCACATCTACAGGTGTGCACTGTGTGCATAAAGCATGTGTTCAGTCAAATGTACCGCTTCTTTAATAAGATTTGTTACTAAAGGTAAATTTTAAAAAATCAGTAAATGTCAAGGTGTCTTTTCAGATCTATATCGTCAAAACTTCCTCAGTCCGGATCAGTTGAGAGTAAGCTCTTTTCATCAACCATGCCTCCTCTTACGCACGGCCCAGAGAAAGACATTCTCACACATACCCTCACCTCTGTGCTCAGGTACACACTACCTCATCTAGTTATTTATCTCCCTAGATCAGGGGTGTCATCTTATCTGCAAAGGGCCGGTGTTGGTGCAAGTTTTCATTTCATCCGAGCAGAAGCCACACCTGAGTCTACTGAAAGCCAAGATCAGTTGACTAAACAGGTGGAATCAGCCCTTTGAGGATAGGATACCCCTGCCTTAGATGATATTGTGCAAACAAAATATTTAACAAGGCACAATTTTTCTCTTATAGAAGCCTTTTGGATGACCCTGCGTTCCACCAGGAATTGCAGAATATCTCGACTGAGCCAGTGCCCTATTTCACCCAGCTTCGACCTGCTTCCCCAAGTCTGCCCATGACTCCCACTGAGACATCATACGCAAAGGACCCAGTCTGTTTCACTGACTCTAGACCATCTACACATTACATGGAGAGCACAGACACTGTGGCACACGCTCGCACAAAGTCTGAGGGCGAGTGTGAGCCACAGCCATGTCAGGAGCCGAACCCCAAGCTCAGGGAGCTGGTGCAGGAATCCATCCGAAGGTGAGTTGTGTTAAAACCATCTTGTCTCAGTTTGCCTGCCATACTGTACTGTCCTAGCAGAGCTATTGTTATGTGATGTATTGTATAAAGTAAGTTTTATTAGAGATATAATTTTATTTTAGAATTAAAGTACCATACAAACTATAGTTTTATTCATTTTCATAATTTCAAAATATTAATAATAATAATAATAATAATTCAAAAAAAACTTAATTCCACTTTATTCTGTACACTGTTAAGTATACTAGGTCCAAGATCATTTTACTACAGAACCCCTAACATCTACAAATTGAATTAAATCCACTTCTTTAATTGATGGCGAGCACTTATTCCACTAAAAGATCAATATGAAAACATTATCAGTTAACACTATTTTATTTAGCCATATTTTTTACAATACTATATTTTAATCAGCCATTTCTCTCATAGGGCTCTTTATCCAGCACATTAGTGCATACCAGTGTAAATTATTTTGCAAACACTAAACATTAAACGTCTGCTACTTTGCTGCTAGAGAATTTCATTGTAGCATTGTGGACACACGGCGCCTCATTAAAGCAACGGTATTGCATTCAAGCATGCCTCTAACTACTTTTCACACAGCCTTTCTTTTTGGTTGGTGAAATATGGACTGAAATTATTTTTGACATTATTTTAGCTGTCTAGAACAGTATTTTAGAGTTGGCATTAAATAGTATGAGTGTAAAGTTTGAGGGTATATTTGCTGTAAACTGAGTAGTAGTTGTAGTGCTTTGTATATGTGCTAGGAATCACCTGTCTCACTGGTTTAACCATTTCAAATAATCCTGTATTTTATTTTCCTGTATATATTTCCCTGCAAAATCAGGATTAGGACTGCTCTGACTGGCACCCTATGTAGTTCTACACTACTATATGTTAAAACCCTGTGAGATTCTCTTTCTTTCTGTATCTCATTCCTCACTGCAGGAGTCCAGAGTTTGGTGATCTAATGGAGGAGATTCTGCTCAATACTCTGCAGAACCTAATGACCGAGGCGTTCCTAGGGGAGCTGGTTCTGACGGCCCGACCACGCATCATCGCCCTGCCGCCATGCTCAGCCAGGTCACACACTGCCTCACACTCAATGGACATCATTTGACTAATGCTGTCACTGTGTTTGCAATAAATCACCAGTCAGAATATACTGTGTTCTTTGTTTTGAGGATGTCACTCTGCTCCTACACAGGAGAAACTCCAAGAGACAATCCAGAGGCCATCTGGTGTGTGAGAGTGGAACGGATCAACAGCATACCCTGGGGATCAATCCATACATGCCAAGCATAGCTCTGCTTTCAAACCTGGATTCTCAGCACCACTGATTTTCTCCATACATTAAACATTTCGCTCTACTTAACATCAATTTATTTCCAAATTCTCTTTTTTTCAAACATCGCATTCTTAATAAATTCTAAGTAAAAATAATGCTTTGTTTACTGAAACTGGTGCCATTAAACAAATTTAGGTTTGACTGGAATTATGGCATGTATGTTTGTCTCACTGTTTTTATTAGGCTCATAAAGCAGAGAACATTCTTTCTGGCCTAACAATTATAGCAGCAGTTGTGGTTGTTCCTCAAAAATGATGTGGTCAGCTATAAAATCTCAGTAATTCAATTGACGTGTAAACTAATGCAATATATGTCTAAATTAATAGTCATCTCAAATAACTTAATCTAGTAATGTCCTCTTGGTGGTGTAAATAGATACAGAATAAACAGCTCACAATGTTCCTGTTTTTTAGACCTTCCTGCTTGCTATTGGTTTAGTAGCTGTTTAAACCCTGCAGTCACATGGAAAGAGACTCTCATAATCAAGTTAAGGATTGTACCACAGAAAGATAACAGCTAGAGCCAACGCTCGCTGGGATATTTTAAGGGAAAGTAAACGTGGGTCAGTACAGGAAGATCAATTTGTTTTGAGAAGATAAGATATCTATAATGTGGCGATTGTTTATTGGATTAACCGCAGTGTGTTGGAAATCCTTAGAGGTGGAAATGGGTGCATTTTGTACTTCCTGTTGTCACAGTAATGAAAAGGAAGAGCAGTACACTATATTATAGTAAGTGACACCTCACCTCACCTTAATTCAGGAACTCGTTGTCATGTATGATTGTCCTTGTCAGTTCCCAGTCCTGGAGAAAGGCCAGTGTGTCTTTCATTCCTTAAGTTTTACACGAACATGCTTACTGACATGCATTTTACTGCAATGCTGGCCGACAGAGACGGATAGTTTGTATTCAGCCATTGGTATATTTTTGTTTTCACATTATATGGATAAACATATGTGGACACCTGACCATCACATCCATTCAGTAGGACTGAGGTCAGGGCTCTGTGCAGGTCACTTACGTTTTTCTGATCAAACCATGTCTTCATGTACAGGGGCATTGTCCTGCTGAAACATGTCCCTTAGTTCCAGTGAAGATAAATTGTTATGCCATATCATACAGAGACATCCTGTACAATTGTGTGCTTCCAAATTCGTGGTTTGGGGCAGAACCACAATCTGGGTGTAATGTTCAGGTGTCCACATGCCTTTGGCTATGTAGTGTATTAGCTAATATATATTTGCTATGTTTTTATATATGTGTTTGTTTGATAGTTTCAAGTAGTAAGCTTCTAGTGCAAGCTGCAGCTGGCTTGCTTTGCATTCACAGGTTTATGTGCACATGATTCCTTATCCATTACTGCTTAATTAAATCTATTTTGGAGTTTTATTTAGGATACACAAGTTAGCTTATTAAACTTGTACTATTCTGTTACCACTGTCTGTGTATAGTGCATTCTGTGTGTTAGGAGTGGGAGAAGCTGAACTATGATATCCATGCACTGAGGTATTCTCATCGGGAGGTGTGTGTGCACTGGAAGAAGATCCTACTGCTGCTGGGCAAGTCTACCTTAACATCCCTCTATCCCAGCCTCCTCCTCCCGTATTTGCTCTACCCATGCCACAACATTCCTGGCACTTGGTGCCATTTGCAAATTTTATGTAATCGTTCCTACTTACTTTCTGTTCAACTCTTAAGATCACTGGTTCAGACTTGTGTATGCACTTTATATGGCAATCTAGGCCATATGTTACAAATTAAGGGAAATTTTTTTACTAAATGAGTTTGTGTAAGAATGGGCTTTTTGTGGGTGTAACACCAGGTTACCAAAGGGAGGTGGACTCACTATTAGCAGTGAATAAACAAAGTCTAATGACTGATGGAGAGAATCTGGAGAGAACCCGAGAGCTGCTGTACACAGTGTGTGAGGAGTCCGGTCTCTTCCCCAGCGGCATAGAGCCCAACGACAGATTCCTCTTCATCATGGTAACTTAATGTTTAACAGTTATTGCAGTCTCAGAGAGGGTTGGCATGAACAGTTTTATTGGAAGAAAATGTAAATATTTAGCACCCTTTCCATATTATGGACAAAAATAAATAAAATCTTCAGTAACTACTCTATCCTGGTCAGGGTTATGGACACGGACCCTATGGAACATTGAGCATGAGGTGTGAATACACCCTGAATGTGATACCAGTCTATCACAGGGCATCAAGCATATACACACAAACACACACACATTCACACACTTTATCTTATCTAGGGGATAATTTGCAAACCACCTACCAACATATTTCTGGGAATCATGTGCAACCTGCTGCACCTCCATGCCAATGAACAAAAATGACTGAACCCTGAAGAAACTGTGTACATTTTTTCTAACAAAACTCATTCATCATATTCATATTTTCAAAACCATAAAATGTGTCTAAATCAATGGTGATCCTAAAAATGCAAGCAAATGATCAATTTTTAGAAATATTATTATTTTTTGCCACCTTCCTTGAAGTTTGCACGTGTGTAAAATCCCTTTGTCCATTCATTACCATGGGAAACCCCAATATGCTTTCAGCACAGAAGAGAAAGATGGGTTTGACCTTCTTATGTCAAACAGTGGCTATAAAACTACAAAAGGGCTTTATGCATGATTTTTGCCGCCGTCTGGAACTGCAGAAAATTTCCCAGGAAGAGAACATATAAGCATAGTTTTTGTCATCTATGTATATATTTGTTTAATTTGTTGGTGGAACAAGAGAGGAGACTAATCTAATGCGTTTTATATTCTTTCTTTTTCCTTTTGCAGGATCGTTTGGTCTCGTTGGACAGCACTGAGGACTTTGTCAGATTGACCAAGGAGAAATATCCCAGAACCAAGCTATGAGTGACACTGAGACTCACATGGTTTGTGAGTGAAAGCGAATGTGTGTACATGTATGTGAGGTGAGGTGAGGTTTCCGTCTGACAGAAGGTGAAATTAAAGTAATCTGAAAACCATTTCAGCAGAAACAGAACCAATCAAAACAATTATATTAAAAATAGTTGGTTTGTTAAATGCACTTCCAAATGTATTGTAGCTTCTAGGATTCAGTAATTATTCAGATTCAGCACTTTAAATCGCAGAGTGTTTCAGTCAGGATAGTAGCAGAATACTCTGTTGAGAATTTTTGTACACCCATGAACCTTTTGTTTGTGAATGGTCCAGCAGTATCTCATGTACCTGCATAGCAGTAAATGATACTGAATTTGATTTCAGTATATATTTTTACTGCTAACCTATTTATATCATGAGATAAAATAAAATCACTTATCAATGTATAAGATACAATCTTATAAATTCTTGCTACTGTGAGTCCTAATTATGTTTCACTAATTTGTACAGATTTGTTCTCTTGAAATTGTAATGCTGGACATTTATTGTCTGTATCAGCTGATATGCAGTGTTAGGAAAATCAAATACTAAACATTGTTGAGGGTTTTACTAAAACTTGTCTCTCATTTTACATAATTACATGTAAAAATATGTTATTATTGTACTGAATTTTGTATAGAACTGAGAAGAATGGTTTTCTGTAGTTGGTCAACTTTACCACCAGGTGTCAGTATGAGCTATTTTTGTACATTATATTCTTAATGTCTTTTGTTACAGTCCTGAAAAAGGTCATTAAGTATTATAAGACCTTGAATAACTCCCTCTAATACAGATGTGTGCTTTGTGTTTTTTCTCTCTTTATTAGTCTCTTTCTAGATATGTCAGTGTGGTCGCGATTTCAGTTGTGTGTAGTGACCTACATATTGTTCGCTCCAAGGCCTTCTCTAAGAAGCTAGAAACAGATGTGCAGATGGAAAAAAAAAAGAAAGGGAAAAAGGGGGGAAGGAGTTTAGTCACTTGCAGGCCCTGTGAGCTTGGCTCTCCTCTCGCTGTAGAAGGCAAAAGCCTGCATCTTGTTCTCATTATGCTTAGAGTGGGTGAGTGTGCACTGTGAGTGTGTGTTGGGGGAAACGACTGGCTGGATTGTCACAGCCTTCCAGAAGTTGCTGGAAATATATGCCTTTGACTGATGGAGAATGAGCACAAGTGTGTGCGAGGCTGACGTCATCTCTTGGAAATGCAAGTCGTCATCCTTCACCTCGTCTGTGCAGCACTGAGAGAAGCAGGATTGTGCTATTACTGCACTGAATTTTCTTCTTGCTAAACTGGGTTAGGTGCTGCTGAGGGAAACTGAGTCCAAACTAACTGTTTAGTCCACTCACTTTCTTCATCACCACTTTCTTTTTAATTGTTTAAAGCTAGTTCTTTATCTTGTGAGTTGTTTATACTAATGCCTGAGGCCTTAGAGCTGTTATAGCCTGGGTTTAGCATTGTTTTTGTCAGAGGAGATTGAAGGAAAAGCTCTCGGCATTCCTCCAAACTGCACAGTCACAACTCCTGTATCAGTTGCCATGGTCTTTTTTATTATTGTTATTATTATGCTTATCAGTAGACATCTGCTGTCTAGCCTTATATTCGACTTTGAATGAGGGTTTAAATCTCAGACTAGTGTGCTGTGTCTGCTTCTGCATAACTGTGCAGTCAGCATAGCATGTTCAGTGTCAGTCTTTTTAGACACCAGCTGTAATAACATGAGACTTACTGCATGGATTTATAGTCTAACTATTTGGCTTTTTTTATTTTTGTAAATTGGGAAATCCAGCCCAAACCAAACCTCAAACATGCTAGTGTCACAAACAGCAGCCGCAGGTCTATTATTCAGGTAGATAGCACATGATGTGGAAACAGCATGCTAGCAGCCACTGGGAATTAGGAAAATCTGAGTAAAAGCCAGTTCCACCTCAAGTTCTGTAGTGTTCTAGTAAGGGTCCTAAAAAGGGTCCTAAAGACTGCACACTGCTTTGGATTACAAGATACCTGTCCAGTTGCTATAAGAGTTATATAATCCTCATGATGGCAGGCTGTCCACTTGTTGTTTTGAGATTTTCTTGTCGACACTCAGACATGTGGATGTGTGTGCATATGTAATATTGTATGTTGCCATCCTGATGCATGTTGAATCCAAGAAAGATTTCCCTGAGGGGATAATAAAGTATAGCTTGTCTTATCTGCATGTGGTCTGACGTGTATGAGGCAAAAAACAGAAAGGGAATGATGGTTGTATGGCAGGGATATTTATGACAAATACTATGTAATACATCATGTCAAGCTCTCGGCATACATGCATGCATTCAAGATGGTATCCAGATGATCTCTGAAACAGAATAACTTTCATATTGAAATAAAATTTACAAGCTGTCATAAGAAGCACCCTCAAGCATTAGAAAAGTTTTTGTCTATTTCAAAAACAGTTTTTTTTAATATAGACTTATTATATAGGCAGATATAGGGATAGATTTTATGGATTTGAGTATAAAATCCACAAAATATGTTGGTGAAGCAACAAGAGCACTAGTAGTTATGGTGAACACTGGACTTTTTTTGCATTATTTATTTATTTATTTTTCCTATTTAGTCAGGAGGAGGTTAGTCCCTGGTAATAAAAAATGTCACCTTCTGTTTGAAGCAGTGTAAATTAAATGTTCCATATTCTGTATGGTTGCACAAATATTTTTCCATAAGTCTGAAGGGAAGTAGGTTGAACCCAGACAGACCCAGCAGACATGCACTTAGACACAGTAGACCCCAGGAGGTTGTAACAACAGATCTCGGTCTACCATGCAGTGTGATTCCCGATCCCTGCCCTGGGGCCCTCACACTTTATACACGTCCGTTACAGTTTTCTTAATCTAATACACCTAACACTGCTAGTAAATGCTCTTGGTAGAGTGTAGATCGCGTCGATGAGAATAATGGACAAGGGCATTTTCTTTGGGAGGGCTAGAGCGCTAACATTGTTTATAGTAATACTGATCTTGTTCTACCAAATCTGTATTGTATATATTGTGAATAATTATGTTGTTTTCCTGTGCCGAGAAGAGAAAATAAACCTGTAAGCTAAGTCTAATTGCACTTCTGACACATTTCGAAACACGTACATTAAAACAGATGTATTTGAATTTTTGTCACTGTGAGTTAGAGTAATTTAATGTTATATTAAACCAATATATCGGCGGTTATACACTATAATTGTTGTTTGTTTCTTTTCATGTTTTCTCTTCTAATCTTTGAAAAATGAATCCATATATTCTTGTTCATTGTAATCAAACCATTGTATAAGAATGTTTGAGAAAGGGTGAAAGATTTATTCATTACAGGTCTGACATGAGAAGGACTGGATGGTTGAACTAAACTGGTGTGTTCAATTAGGAAAAACGCTAAGCAAGGCAAAGATGGGAATGTGGGACTTTTCATTTTTACTCTCCATACAAAATAAATCCTGGTCCATAATTTAAAAAATCCGCTCTTTTTTGATGTCTCTATTTTCAGGTTTTGTTAATGGCTTCATCGACAGTATCAGGATCGTTATGTTTATCGCATATAGATAGCTGTTTTCAAACTGTTTTCTCAATTCTAATTATTTTTTAATGTAATTCTTTTCACTAGCCCTACATTTGGACTTTGCAAGTATTTTGAATAAAGGCAGTGAGGACATTAGGATGGATTTCTCATCATAGGGACACTTGGCAAGTATTTAAACTGTCTAGAAGAGCCTGAACTCCTGTCTCTGCTCTCTGTTCCACTGCCCAGTGGAGTGAAGCAAACGTGGAGCCAGACTCTTCCATGTTTCCATCCCTCCCTCAGTCAAGTGTCTTTTATTTTATCAGTGGAGGATTTTATAAAGATATTGTACTCTGGAGTTTGTTCAGAGTTCATCTTTGGGCATGTAATACTAGATCTGAAGATAGAAAAAGGCTTAAAATGGAGTTGTTCCTTAACTAGAGTACAGTATATATTCATAATATATTCATGGTTTAGAAACATATGTTTACAGCTGCGTTCAGACAGCGTATCATAACATGCAATCATGATATAGAGAATAGTTTATCCTGTTCAAAATCACAGTGGATTTCAAGCCTATCTGAAAAACATGGGATACATGGGATACACCCTGGATGAGACGATATCATAATACATTTGTCACTGATATGCTAACTCAGGTTTGTAAGGGAGGGCTAGGGTTATCTGGTGGTCTTCCAGATCAGATAGAAGACTCAGTGTCAGGCTCCATCAGCACTATCAGTTTAGCATCTATAAACTCTTTACCCAAGGCTTCCCCTTTGGTTTAGAGAGAATTCTGTCAAAAATAAAAGACACTTAATTGTATAATTAGAATGTACTATATTTACAAAGCAGTAAAACTCACTGGTCATTATGTGAAGGATTAAAGAGCAAGCTGTTATATATTTATTTCCAAGTTCACTTTCATTGCCCATATTCATGAGCAGAGTTGTTGGTTTTCAAGGCAATAAAAATGGGTGAAAGGTTGTTGCAGTGTTGTGTTTGGCTTTGAGAGAGAATAAGAGAGGAATATATGACCCCTGCTCTCCTTTTTCAGGGGCCTGCTTTGTTTCGGTGTTGAGAGAAATAGGGATCTCAGGGTCTGAGCCAGTACTGATTTCGGTTTGGCACTTCATAGACTGAAACTGCTGTAAATATGTGATTGAATTCAGAATTGTTTGGATATGAAAGTGCATTTTCTGGATTTGCATGAGCACCTAGCCAAGATGAGACAAAACCCAGTCTCACACTGTGGTCCTTAACAGTACACCAGAGTCCTTGAAGTTCCAGTTATGTAACTTAATTGAGTTTTTAAAGATACAAACAATGTGCTCATAAGGGCATCAGTGTGAGAATCTAACGTGAGAACAGTAGATTATTTGTAATATGCAGTATGATGAGGAAGGATGCACTTGCAATCAATGAAGTGTTTATTATGAGTAATACAATAATCATTGTTAATATTCCAGACGGGGGTCATAGGACATTAAATGGGGCATAGCCATCATCAAATCCGTATAAACAATATGAAGGATCAAAGACCTGGGACTAGAAAACAAGGTTTGGGCTTACCGTGACTAAAAGAGACTGCTGAGACTTCAACGTACAATAAGACACAGCAGTGTTTAATAGACAAAAGAATCAAGGGTAGAACGCAGAATAGGCTTAGGAACAGCCGGGAAAAATACAGATCACTGAATTGGGTAGATCACTGAAATACCTACATGTACACCAGGCCTTTGCAGATAAGATAGAAGACCTCTGAATTAAAGCTCCAAAATTGTCTAAGAGTGTAATTTTGGCGATAGCTCCCATTTGGTAGATGACCAACAGTATGACATCACTTGTCAATAGAGCCCTAATGTGCCAAGAACAGTTGGTTAAAAGCACATGTCGCCATCTCTTATCTCTTAAAACAGATAAGCTGCCCCAGCTTGTGTTTATCCCAAGAGAAAAAGAGGGAAGAATCTTTCTGAATCACAATAACTTCACAGAGCATCTGAAGCTTGTTAGATAACACACACAGTGATTTATAGTCTATATGAGTACACGAGACAGTAGGTCAGTACAGGTCAATGAAAATATGCTGCTAAATATCGGAAAACTGCTCTTTATTTTCTGATTGTTTTGACTTGGTGTGTTGCTCCTGATGAAGTCGTAGATCTTGCCTTGTCACGCTAGAATCCAGAGAAAATTCTTTGTGGATATATAAAGAGCAACATATAGGCCAAAGTTGAATGGAGCTCCAGATTTTCCCAGAACACTTTACTCTACCTTCCTCTATGATATCTATGATATCATCAATATATTAACTCAGGAATTATCTGCTAAGTATGTTTACCTCTGCAAACATTTTGATATAGCCAGCGATTTCTTTTATTATATAATCTTATATATGAACTTTTTGGCAATGGACAGCATATGGAGCACAGATCACAAATCACTTGATTGATGAATGGTATAAATCATACAGTTAGAAATGCAAAGATTAATCTGTTTCCTGGTGGAGTAGACGGTTAATATGAGGTGTGTCGGTGTGTAAAATCTTACAGACACACTGTATACAATAGCCAGCTTTATATTACTGGAAGCTTTAAAGCCATTTTGTTTGTATTACTACACAATCAGTTATACATTAAAACCCTCTGTTTATTATTCAGCTGTTCATTTAAAGCATGTGTTTCAATAACTGCTTTGGATTAAGTAACTACAGCAAATAGCAAAGGTATGTCATGAGAGAGATATAAAGATCAACATATATAAATGCAGTACGTATATAAAGCACAGAAATGTACCTATAAACATCTGGACCCACAGATGGATCTTAGAGTTGTTGTTGGAATACTCTTAGTCATTTACTGTATTACTTGGTAACACTATTAGAAATCCCCATACAGTTGTCTTCTCTGTAAGCATTTATTATTTTACTATTTCACTTTTGCTTTCGGAGATATTTGTGGGTTATATGTAAGGATATGGACACACATACATGCACACACACGTCTTTAATGGGTGAACACCCTGTCCCAGCTGGCTGATGTAAGATATAGTTAAGGAACTGGATAGTTTGGTGAAGATGAGGCTGCATTTAATAAGGAATCCCTCATTTTCTATGATGATTTATTTATTCACATTAAAATCTCTGCTTACTCCGCATATATAATAATTACTGCCTGCAGCAAAGACGTTCCCCCTTGCCTTTAGTCAAGTCAAGTCAAGTCAAGTCAAGAAGCTTTTATTGTCATTTCAACCATATATAGCTGACACAGTACATAGTGAAATGAGACAACGTTTCTCCAGGACCCTGGTGCTACATAAAACGACATAAAAACACAGAGCTACAAAACAACACAGAGCTAAGGACAAAAAGTAAGTTGTCCTAGCTACATAAAGTACAACGTGTGCAACCTGGTGCAAACAGACAATATAGAACAACACAAAACAGTACAGGACGCATAGACAAGATACACAATATAGATAGAATAGTGCCGAAAAAGGTGAGCTGTAAACAAATGGGTTCTTGTAAACATATATGCTTGTAAACGTATAGCAGCAGATGATGGCAGTTTGAAATGTGCAAAAATAGTAACAGCAGCAATTGAATAGTGTGCCAAAACAAGTGTGTAAAAAGGTATAATGTAGGTGGAGTTATAGATGTGTTCTTGAGTTCAGAACAGGTCAGTTCACACAGTTGGAAGTGTGTGTGAGTCTTTAAGGTCACAGCCTAAAACCAGCAAATTCGCAGCTCACAGCTATTCCCTGTTTACAAAAGACTTCAAACATGAAGAGGTGTGTGTGACAATTTACCTTCTTTATTTAAAAGCTTATATAGACTGAAGGGATGACGCTGCTCTTAACCATTGCCTTATGGCTTGGATGGTAGAGACCTGGCATCTTTATTTGTCTTAATGCCTGTATGTGAGTGTGTTTAAAAACCAAGCTGGCATGTGTGTTTATGTGGGTACCTGTCGAGGCAGACAGGACTAGATCCAGCCAAATGTGTCATAGCCCTTACCTGTTAAAGGGGGCCGTAGACCATGGAGGCTGTTATCTCAGAACGTTCCCGTACTAGACAATGACTCACACGTTACCATCACCTACCTCAGGCTATCAAAACATAGGAAGGATTTGTCCCAGACCTCTTTTTGAACCTAGAGAAAAGACACAGCATTCCTAAGTTTATTTATCTTGCTTTAATATGTCTTCTCCACACATATAATCCACCTTAAATACTTGGAGCACCAACCGTTCATACATTTCACACAGTAAGCTCCCTCTCACTTTATCCATTACAGAATACTTCCGTCCTCTATACACATTATTGTTGACCACAGCTAAAAGTACTCTTAACTTTGGTCATGATGACATCAGGGGTCTGCGCATCACATGCCTGTCTGTACACGTCTCCATGGCTGCAGATGTTATGTGTGCCAGTCAGAGTAAAGCTCTATGAGGCTGTCCTTCTCTTCAGATGCTCCGCTATGTGTTTTTGAGCCTCACCACAAGCCACAGCTCAGTTACATTCAGACTATAAATACATATTAAAATGGACGAATATGCTGCAGCACTAAGCCCAACCGTCAGCCTGCTGTGCATGTGTGTTTGTGTGTGAAGGGAAAAATGAACACACCCTTGTTGCTCAGGCAGCAGTGATGGTTGTAATAGCCATGCAGAGCAGAAGAGGAGGGAAAAAAGAGGAATCTCACTGCATGGGTATTAGATTCATACAGTCATGACCCTCGCGGTCAGTGCTGTTTCCTCAGAGATCATGCTTAGGTCATAGATGTTTTCCATCCTGTAGCCAAGGATACCACCATGTATAGTTAGATATTTTGCAGGCTTGAGATCTCAATTAGTCATTCTAACAGTTACAGCTTGCAAAATATACACA
Organism: Hemibagrus wyckioides; assembly: GCF_019097595.1. Lineage (NCBI taxonomy): Eukaryota > Metazoa > Chordata > Actinopteri > Siluriformes > Bagridae > Hemibagrus > Hemibagrus wyckioides. The sequence continues at coordinate 13,089,572 of NC_080715.1, forward strand.
CTCTACACTCTATACACTCTTAAAACGGGTTCCAGCATCACAAGACAATTTGTAGGACCTTACTATGACGGCCGGCTCAGTATTTTGTTATGTACGTTTTTATTTTTATTTCCAGAAGCGTGTGAATATTTTAGGGCGTGAGAGAGGGGGTGTGTGTAGGTGCATATGTGTGTGGGTGTGTGACTGTGAGCATTGCAAAGCAGGATTATTCAATTACCCTGAACAGCGATATCAAGTTCCCAGTACACTTGGGAAAAGAAAACCCTATTTCCTCAAGTTCAATGGAAGTCTCAGAGCAGTTGTTGAGGCAGTCATTATAGTGTAATGGTTGTGGTTTTTGTGTTATATAGTCACTTTATAGTTAGGTTTGCATTTTATACAATTGTTTATGGAAATCCATCCAACCTTAGCCCCATAAGACAGTTTTAGCTGTTAGCTGTGGTGATTAACCAACAGATTAAGTACTCTATTGCCTCTCTATTACTCTATTTGAACAGATTACACTGTGTGGTTAGTAATATCTCTGGTATGTAAGTACATGAGGTATTATTTAGCTTCATCCTAGCCTGATATTTGAGGTCACTGTGTTGCCTGCACATGTTGGATAAGCTAGCGCCAGAAATTTGATTGTTTCAAACTTAAGTAATTCATTTTCTATTAGAGACTCAACAGAGAGGTATTGAATTTGGCCACGACTCTCTCTTTTCTGTTTTATTTCCATATTTGATTATATTTGCTGATTCACATGCATGTAATTATACTGGGTAAGCTTTCTGGATTTAGTGAAGTATCCATTTTATGTGTCTGCCACTAGGAGGAGGAGGAGGAGGAGGAGGTGGCATTAGGTTTTCAGGTGTCTGTACATCCATCCAACAGTCCAGCCATCAGTCTGTCTGTTTGTCCATGCATCCATCTGTGATATGTTATGAATGAGTGGCTGAATGTTTGGTTTTAGAATTCATCCAAATGGCCAAGGTCAAATGTTTTTCAAAAGCTGATTATTATTATATTTTAAGGCATTAAATTTCAGGTAAACAAATTAGTAACAAAAAAATCTAGGCTTGTTGGCCCAGCCAGCACCACTGGCATTGACCTATATGCATTAGGTGTTGTCTAAAAGACGACATAATTCCTTAATTTCAGTCACACTGACAGGCAGACACAATATCATACAAACACATTAAGATACAAATGAATATAATCTGAGCTGAAGGTTATGGAACTCATAGATAGCTGAAAATCCTAAATAGATATGCAATACAATCTGTTTCTACTGAAATCTTTTGGCACAGGTGAAAAAAGCTGATAAATCAGGTTTAGAGTGATTGTTTGTCTGGAGACTAGCAAAAAATAAATAAATAAAAAATTGGGCTTCATCCCTTTGACCTGAAATAGATTTTGTAGCATCCTTCTAAGTCACGTTCATGTGTATGATTTGACCTGTGGCTAGGGTTAGGCTTAATGGGGTTAATGTGAATAAATGCCACCAGTCCAGTATCAGACACGCACAAGTCTGTTGTGAAATTGCACAAGCACTTATGGGATTTGATTTGACACAAAGCCGACCCTGTTGTGATCGGTTTCATTTCCCCCTCCCCTACTGAGACAATGGAATATGAGCCTGAAGAAATCATTATTTACGGTAAGTCTGACTGACTCACACAGACACACGGAGAGCTTTGCACAAAGAGGAGGCACCATGAATGGCCAAATATCTGTCTTTTGACGTTTTTTAGTCATTTTTTTGCCTGAGTCTGCAGAATATCCATGACTAAACAAAGTAATCCATGCCCTGTGTGTTTTTTCTCTTTTACACAAACACACACACACACTTCAACTCTCTCTCTCTCTCATTGTCAAATCTGGATATGAATATCTGTCATAGTCAGATTAGGGGCCCGGTTGGAATAAATTACACTTCATTACATATATTGTAACTTTCTTCTTTTCAGTCTTTGTTTTTTCCTAGCTATTTTCCTTTTCCCATTTTCCATCTTTCTCTGAAAGATACAAGCCCTGATCTCATTTCATTCATCATGCAGCTTATGTGTAATCCATTAGTAAAGCATGTTCACGTCCCTTCTGTGCCAGTAATCAGGCTTGCACGCTTATATTTCATTATTAATGCAGGATCCCAACTGCTGCTTTTCTTTCTCGGAAGGCAGACTACAGTAATAAACTGAAAATATTTATTTGCATGACATCAGCCTTGTCTTTTAGCTCTAAAACACACATTCTGTGTGGAAGTAAAGCAGTGAGGGTTGAAGTCTGGAATGTCTACATACATAAATGTGCATATACACACAGACACACAGGCAGGCAGGGAATGCAGGGGGACTGGGCCTTCACCCGATGTGGGAAAGAACAGAGACAATGATTTGGTGCTGTTACGTGTTCATATGGGGTTCCAAGTGCACCAGATTCTTGTATTTCTACATCTATGTGCATGCCTGAGGGTGTGTTTGTGTGTGTGTGTGTATTTATGACCTTAAAAAAGGCCACTTATTATGTCCATTAATAATGATTACAATCCAAACAAGGATTTTGTGTGTGTGTGTGTGTGTACTTTCTGTTCACAGTGGGGGTTGTTATTGATGGGGTCTGGTAAGGACTGTCTGCATGCTGGTCTCCGGCTCTGCACAGCAAGTCTACATACTGATGCCTGCTATTTTCTGCCTGCTTTAAGACTCCTCAATTTCAGCTCCTAAATTGCAAAGGAATAAAGTACTGTGGTTCTGATTCAGGCTCTGTCTGGTGCCTTGTCTAATAAGGCATTAATGTTACAGTGCATTAGGAACTGCAAAAATGCGCTTGAGCTCCAAAGTTACCTTTTAAGGTGAATCAGCTCATGTACAAGACACACATCTGTTGTTGCACCAGTGGTGACTTATGCTTTTGATATGAAAATATCAAGGGTCAAAATTAAGTCAACTTCTTCCTTCTGTAATTTTCCTTGCCCCCTTCATACAGAATGTGAAAGCAAATTGTTGTCCATAAAAAGTGAATAGTACTGGTTTGAAGCAGCTCAACATCTCTTAGCAGACCGGAGGTCAAACTCACACTCGAGATTTTCTCATTTGGAAAGTCCAGAAATGTCCCCTGATCTTAATTCCTCATGTACTCTTATGCAGTATCATTCAGTCGTGCCGCCCTCAGGGGTCAAACCTCTGGCCTACAAACTTTTACATCAACTACATGCAATTTAATTTGTAATGGGCAATTCATTAGTGTGAAATGGTGTGTGGGTGTATTATTTTTTGTGATTCACATGGTGTGGTACTGACTGCTGAAATCTTTGAAACTGTGGAAAAGCCACAAGACTTATAGCTTCGTCTCGAGGGTTTCCTGTCTCTTCATCCCAAGGGATGATTCATTTTGAACTTTAGTGTTAGACTGCAGTCTATTAAACTTTCTTGTGTTTTCCAAGGGTCTTGAATGTTCTAACAGTGATAACAGTCAAAATACTTTGTGTGTACTGCGGGTTAAAGAAAATCATTTGTATTTAGTACACTATATGTGTAGTATATGAGGAATTACCATGATATGATTTATACTGGGAACAGAAAGGAAATCTTGTTTATTTAAAGCTCGTTTTATAGTTATTTTATTTTGTTTGGTGATATGCCAATTGCCACCCACTATCCAGCTCTTGCCTCTAACATGACTGCTACCATCTGGTGAGGGTCACAGATACATGAAGCCAGATGCCAAATTTTCTAATCTGCTGCTCATGCTACTGTATATCACATAGCAGCTGAACACACTCAGAGTACAGCGTTAACTGCCCTCTTCCACATACCCAAACTGACAGACTTCAATATTTGTCAAGTATTGCTCTGACTCACAGCAGGAGAGAGTAAAACCGGATGAAGATATAAGCTCCTGATTATAAGGTAAACACTTTTCTGTTGCACCTCTCAGGAGTCTGACTTATAATGGTAGCTTAAGGACATTTTGTTTGGGAGATCAATAAATATTTATATAAGACAAAACGCTTTCATTCACAATTTTTTCTCAGCCAAAGGTATTTGTAAATCTCTATTTGTTGTACTTTCAGAGCTGTGTCTACAGTTTCATCTCTTATCTTATACTGAGAAGACAAAAAATTTGAGAAAGTGTAAGTTAGCAGATTTTTAAAAAGATCTTTCTCTCATGTCTGATGGCTATGATATAGAGATGATTATGATATAGAGTTGCTTTATTTATCTTTTCTCAGTAAAGTCAAATATGTTGACGTTATTGTCCGTGTCAGACATGGTACCTATTTATTAAGCTGAGATAATGTGAAGAAATTCTCCCTCATTCTGGTGTACGTTTACTGAAAACACCTAAAACCAGGAAAGCGTTAAGGGTTTACAGTGTAAAATTACCTTAATGCGTCAATTAATGAGCCGTTCCACTTGAATGCTAAACCAAATGCTAAGACCCACAGTCCTTCGTCGGCAGAAAAGAACCCAAGCGTTATCTGAGAAAGCTCCCTGGGGCTCAATAGTGAGCTTGTATTGGATGTCACATTAATAATGCTTAATATATAGCGCTACTTTAACAAAGGCCCCTTTGACTAGACGAGAGTCCATGTGGGAGTCCTAAATGCTGGTGCATTAACATGTTGGCTTTGAGGGAGCATCCAGATGCTAATTTGTCACATCAGTGTGCTGACCCTTTGCTCTCTGCACACCGAGCAGGGAAAATGAACCAGGGAGCATTGAAAGAAATGAGTGATATGATGATAATATTTTGAACATCACTTTTTTCGTTCTGTGATAATATGTAGTTAGGATCTTCTGATGTGCTGTGGTCTTTAGATAAGCTCAATTAAATCTAGTACATTGCATGTGGCTTCCTGTGCAGGATATAGGGGTAGTGTGCAAATGTTTGCCTTAGCTGCTGTCCTCAGAAGTCCCCTCCTCCACAATGATGCATCAGACACTGGGACTGGGGGAACTCCGCTGGCTTGAGGGAGCATGCTCAGTTGGGCTCAAGCCAGCTCAAAGTGTTCAAGCATCTCCTAATTAGATGTAAACTTATATGATAATAAGCACATAAAGCAGCAATCTTGGCAAGGGATCACCTACTGATTCATGGATAATCTGATCATATTTAAAGGTTTCTTTGATTTGAAAACGCTGTTACTCGTCTAGGTTGTAAAGCCAATTCTGTGATTTTCTACTGTTTAGAAATCCATTACAGAGTACAAAACCATAAAAACTGTATTTTTACAGCACATAAATCTGATTTAAATGGGTCCCTTCTCAAGTTCAAGGTTAACTTTCTGGGCTAGTTGTGATCAGACTGAGATTAGACTGTAAATCAGCTGGGTTTGTTTATACCTACAGGAATTGCTCCAGCAGATAAAGTGGGACAGGAAATCCCTGTGGCCTTTGATGAAGCCGATTCCCCCTCCAGACTTTTCTCACTGTTCTCGAACACTACAGAGGCAGTCATGGAGGCAACTTTGTCTATGTGCTGGTGAATGTGGATATGCCAAAAATTGCTGGCAGGCCCCAGGGGTTGGGAATCAGACAGGGCTTCCTGTTCTTATCACCAACCACAGAAAAGATATGCATGTAAGAACAAGAAGGATTCCACACAATCACAATTAAGACATTAAGACCATGGCTTGCACTTGCTTCTAACAGACTGCAGTGTGCTCACTCAGTTCAGCTGAACTCATACACAGAGCTGCTACATGGCTACATATACTGTATGTATGTGTCATGCAGGATGGGGGATAAATATTCAGATGTGTTAATATTCAATTCATAGACGTACAGTTGATAAATGTATGTTTTCTTTTTAAAGATACATCGCTTACACAAACCTTACACCCAGCTACTCAGATTATGTAATAAAATATGAGAAAGTGAAAGTCAACAGAAAAATATTGTTGTAAAATTATTAAATATTGTTGCAAAGCTGTAATGGCCTTTCCTAAATCCACACAGTAGCCAATCATACTCATTTTTTTAGTCCAATTCTATCCCTTGGACCATCTTTATTGCTGACACAGGTTTAGAGAGGAGAATCACTTGGAAATCTATACAAAGTTCTTACTGTATCATATGATGAAAGATTTCTATCCTGATGGGTCTGCTGACTTCCATAATGGCTCCTCCCACATCCACAGGGTACGAAGGCTCACTCAGTGGTTTCATTTCATGAAAAAGATCTTTGATGGAAACGTTTTATGCTGTGGGTTTCACAGTAAACAGATTTCAACCCAACTGAACACATATGGGAGAATTTGTGAATATGTGAGACAGTGCTTTATGACACCAACATTAGGATTTGTTTGTAGGATTTGTGCTTTGGTGCAGTGAAGCTTTTCCCGTCAGCTTTTGGTGGTGCTAATAAACAAAAATATATATTTAAAAAAGAAAAAAAAAGGTTTTTTTTTTCAGGTCTAGCCAAGTCTTGGATGAATTACTGGGACACCACACCATTTGAATTCCTTGCACAAGACACCCTGCTTATCCAATCAAATGTTTATCTTGGTGTTTCTCAACAAAGCTTTTTAAAAAGAACTTTATCCCCATCAGTTACATTCATCCAAGAACTGTGAGTAAGCACTTAAGCCACATTCCATCACACATATGAGCCTGTAAGTGTGCACACAGATCTGGTTATTTAAGGTGTGCATTATGTAAACTAAACAAACTGCAGAAACACATGTTTCCTCAATTCACTGCAGACTGAGGAGTGGTGAAATCCTGTAAATAAAAAGTTGGTTTGAATTGTTTTTACAGTAAAATGCCTCAGTTTATTATTGGTCTGTATTTATCTGATATATGTCCCCTGAATGTTTTAACATGTTGCTCAAGTAATGATTTAACCTATACTAAAAAACGCCTCTCGTTTTAGAGAATTTCGTCTCTGAACTTTCCCTCAGTGAAATTCCTCTTCAACAATAGTGCACATTGTCGCAGAACTGGGTTGTATAAATGGAACAGCTGCTTTAATGTCTAGATTACAGTCCTTAGTGGATTAGTGTGATGTGGCAGGAATGCAGAGACACAGAGTCTTCTTCAGCTTCTTCATCAAACCTGCTATAGTCCCTTACTTAACGATGTGATGGCATAATAGGAGGTTATTTGATCTGTTATGGTTTATTCAAGGTACTATAATCACCCATTAAGTCTTTTCGGTGCTCAAATTATAACAAATATTGGAAGAGCTGCATGTGAAGGCACATGACACATGCTTTTGACTTGCAAGTGAACTGGCTTTAACAGGAACAAATGTAGTCTTATTCAGTTATTCAAAATTTTCCAGTTTAGATATTACTGGACATACAGGGGAAGTACAGGGGTCAGACCGTAAACTTACACCACAACTCTATTCAATGCTTGAATACTAATAGAACTGGTTATCAGTTTATTCGGATTGAGCTGTCGATGGGTCCGTGTTGGATTGAGTGGTTAAACTGGAGCAGTTCTCAACCTTTATTAGTCATTATGTGAATAATAACACATGAAGGACTAGTGCTCCTCACCTTCTAAATCCCAATTTAACCCCCTATTGCTTCCCTTTAAGTGATTGGTGATAAAAACATACACTCTGCATGGTGCAAGGTATAAAAGACTTGTTTCTGCTGACATCCAATGAAGGTTCCACATTAAAGTGGAATGTGGTTTTAATAGGGCTTACCACGCAGGCACGTGTCTAGGAAGATTTGTAGACATGTTGGATCTGGTTCTGAAGCTCTCACACAAACACAGTGGAGGAAATCTGGCTAAGTGCTTGCCTCTTTCCCCAGAATCTTCTTGATTATAATGTAGCCACTGCCAAATAACTCACTGACTATCCATTCACATAAACTTGAGCTCTGTGCACTTAAGTTCCACTTGTTTTATAAATAAGCATTTGTCTCATATTTTTTCCAAACTAGTGAGGTTCCTCTGAGCTTCTACAAACCATAGAAGAACATTATGTGGCATTATTTGTCATTTTTTTGACATCTTTTACACACTAATCCTTCTTAGAAGATTTAGATGATTGAAAATAGAAGGACACAAACCAAAATAAATCCTTGAAGTCATACAGACAGGCTCAGTACTTCAAATTGTCTGTCCATGTTGCTGAAGGGGGTTAGCAGTGATGGAAAAAATTGAGCTGTGTGAATTTTTAGAAGCAGGGTGGGAACACAAAAATGTATTTCCCTGTTTTTCTTTTTGCCTAGTCATGGTAGTGCGCACTGGTGTGACTGCATAAGCCACACACATTCTGGAAAAGCTGGACTTTTCCTCATAGAAAAGCAGCGAAATGGAGACAGTGTCCAATGGTGTGGTTGTACGAGTACATTTATTGTGCTCTTTTTAGCTGCTGTTTTGAGGTTGCTAGAGCGGTTTAGAATGAAGCAATGAGTGTTTTCTCATACTTTAGGCCTTGGGGGGTTATTTTTGTTTTAAAAAATGAAGCAATACTGGATAATAATCAGAAAAAATGTTGGCTTGTGGATAAAAATGACTAAAATGTATTTATTTGTTACATGATGCTACTTTTGATATCTACTATCGATAATCTTGGTAAGAATGGTAAAAATGATAAAGCATTAAAATATCTGTGGAATGTTCCCATTAAAAATAACCAATTCTACCACTATTAACTATAACTATTAATAAATAGTTAATTAATAAATAACTATTCATTCATCACTCATGTTCAGAAACTGCTTTATCCTGGTCAGGGTCATGGTCCATATATGGAGCTTGTCCTGGGTCACCTTATTTGGGACACTAGTCCATCATAGGGCAGCATGCGTTCATAAACTAAGAAGAAAAGAAGAATGCTTTTTATTTGTCACATATACATTACAAAACAGTGAGTGCAGCAAATTGGGGGACAATTTCACATAGCCAGGCCATATCCCAGCATGTACTTGATTGTAAGGAAATTGAAGAACTCGGAGGAATCCCATGTAGAACAAGGAGAACATGAAAAATTCCATGCTGTCAATAACCTGAGCTCAGGATCAAACTGGACGACGGAGCTGTGAGGTGGAAATGCTACCCATTGCTTCACCATGCTGACCGCAAGTAAAACCAAAAAATGGTAAATATTTAATTATACCATCACTTAAAATAGACTGTTACATTAATAGACCGACAGGCCAGCTAACGGTGTAGTTATTGATTTATGGTTATTTCTGTGTATCAAGATATTTGATGCTTTCCAGGGTAAAATAACTTATAATTTTCTTCTCCAGGGCAAATTACTGACATTTGGGAAGAAAAAGAAATCTAATTATATGCATTTAAGTATAGACAAACTTTACCTTCAAGCCTTCAGTTATCTGAATCTGCCATTGAGCCTGAATTCCTGTTACAAAATCGAGCCATCTGCATATTACTTTAACAGTAATACAAATCATCCATGATATAAATGTGTATTGAGGCCTGAATCAGTGCTGTTCAGTGTGCTGAATATTTATAAACCTTGGATATCCTCCACTAGTAAGCTAATTCTCAGACTGCAAGGTGTTTATGTAAATTAGTTTATCACCTTTGACCCTTAAATGAGGTACACACTATATGCCAAAAGTATGTGAACACCGGACCATGATACCGATATGTACATGCTATTAATACAGAGTTGCCCCCAACCCCTTTGCTGCCATAATTGCATTTACTCTGGGAAGGTTTTTGGAACATGGCTGATTTCTACATTCAGCCCCAAGAGCATAAATAAGTTTGGGCATTGATGAGGAGGCCTGGGTTGCTATCAGCATTCAAATTCATCCCAAAGGTGTTCAGTGGGGTTGAGGATTCTGTTCAGGCCACTCAAGTTCTTCCACTCCAATTTTGGCAAACCGTGTCACCATGGACCATGTTGTTTTGTGAATGTTGTCATGCTGGAATATGTGTGAGTGTATTCTGGTGAAGGGAAATCGTAATGCTTCAGCATACAGAGAAATTCTAGAGAATCTTGTGTATCCTACTTTCTTGCAAAGACAACATATGGGTGTGATAACCAGGCATTCACATACCTTTGACCATCTAATGTGTTTATGACACTGAAAATGATTTGTTTTGTTACCTTGGCAGAAGTATCTGTGGAAAGTATTCATTATTGTTCTTAACAAAATGCGGATGAAGTCAATTTCCATGTCTCCCCCATCCATGGTGTAATCTAAAAATAAATTAGGATTAGAACAGCCCTAGATTTGACGCCATTCAGTGTTTATCATTGTAGCTTAGGAGCACATCCGATTGTTTATCTATTCTTGTGAATTTTATGTTTCTGAAGCAAAAAAAAAAAGTCCCTTTCAGTGTTGGAAAACACCATCTGGAAAAATGTGTGAGGAAGTATCTGTATCAGGTTTCCAAAGCCACACTTTTACTCACAGGACTCAGCGACTTTAGACTATAGTCTGACATCAGCTCTGTAGTCAGTCTTTGTCATAATGCTGGCACTAAGTGCTGTGTTTGTTTTTATGAGTGTGATGCATATACACTTCAATTTCTCAAGACCATTATGCATGTGGTTTGTATATTTGTTCAGCTCGAATGCCTCTTAGTCATTCGGTCATTAAAGAAAAGCAGCATGTATTTAAAATTTAAAAAACATTAAATTAAGAAAATCTCCAGAGAGAATGAAAGACTTTACAAAAAGACTTCACCACAAAGAAGCCACTTCGCTTTATAAAGATGAGACAAACATGTACTTATTCTACTTTTAGAATTCTAAAGGCTATTGTATTCGATTCGGAGTTATTCCACATTGGAAAGAGTATGGATAAGTGTAGATAATAATCCCTCTCCTGCTGTACTCTGTATAAGCCAGAGGCCTTTTCTTTTATACACCAGAATTATTGTGATTATTCACAGCAAAGACTGGGGAAAAAATGGCAAGTAAAAAGATTTTAAAGTTAGATATCACGTTACTCGAAGGAATGACTTTACTACCTTTTTTCCTCTTGGCTCTTACTTTGAAAATGGTTATGGCAGAGATATTACCCTTGTGCTTACAGAGACTGTTCCTTTAATAAGATGAATACAAAATCCTTTTTAGGGAAACTAAATGGAAACAAACGGTTTAAATGAATTTGATTATTTCTGATATCCTGTGACTCATATTTAGTTACAGACAAGAAAAATCGCTGATCTTACCATCATTTCTTGAAAGCAGTGTTAAGATGTATCCTGTTATATCATTATCTAATGACGTATTGGGACTAATCTGAGGAATCTATTCCCAAAACAAACCGAGGAAAGAATTACCATCAGTCCAGTATCAAATGAATAGATCCAGATTGATATTAGTTTTTGTACACTGGGAATTTTCCTTTTTGCCAATGTGTGTTTTAAACACTATAAATAAAGCAGCTACCTTCTCCATGATAGCTCTGATAATGAGTTGGCTTCTGAAAATTTGTATTATTGTTTTTGTATTCATATAGCCATTGAAGTTGGGTTAATAAAGGTTTCTGGTAATAGCATTTAACTAATGGAAAAGAGAGAAGAGCCATCCACCCGAACATCTCTAAAGAGCGGATGTGGGGTGGGTGGGTGTTGGGGGCATTATGGAGATAGAGATCAGCAGTGAGAGCCCCTCTCTCCACAGTGATAATCACGCCTCTTATCACCTCAGGAGGGGATCGGCTGGATTAACTTGCCTGCAGTTGGACTATTTTCGTGCCTCCGCCCAATCCCTGTCCTCAGCACACATTTTCACTGTTGCAACACACAGTTTGTAGGTCGTCCACACCACCCATAAATTGATGGTAGCAATACTGTGATGTCAGTTCGAAGATATGCACATCACTTCATTAGAAGAATAAGAAGACCATAAGATTTTTCATTTTTCTTCCAATTGTGGACTGTCCCATAAGCTGTCCTGTATATTAGACAGTAAAAGTGCTGCACACCGTCACTCACTGGTTCCTATGCAGTGTAGCATGTGCTTGTGAGTGTGTGTTTTAGGGAAAATGCATGCTAACCCAGTGAGCGATTTCTCACACACAGTTCCTCAACCGCAAATGAAGAACTACTTTTGTGACTCAACACTTTCATACTAAATGCTACACACTCACATCCCAGGAATTCTCTCCATGTGTTTTGGGGTAACTATGGATACAATCCTCCCCCATTCGAAGTAGTCATCACATGGAAATAGTAATTCTCAGGGATAATTTATAGCACTGCCAAAGGGAATGAAGGCAGAATGGATTACCATACTGATGAAGTTAGGAGCCCCAGTTAGCATGCTTTGACTGTGGAGCATAGAACAGGGATTTTATTCTTAAATGATACTAATGATTAAGGTTAATTCTGACTTTTAATGCATTCAAACTGAACTGAGAATCCTAGATGTATTTCTAGAGATGTAAAAAACGTGTAAAGATCAGGGTTGAATCCTCTTCTGGATGTTCTGGGAAAAAGACGTCTGTGGTTTCAACTTCCTTGATAAGCTGCAGATCTTCTGCGGTGTTTAGTGCTCCCCCCACATCCTGACCTCTGTCTCTCTCTCTCTCTCTCTCTCTCTCTCTCTCTCTCTTACACACACACGCACACAATCAGTCTCTCTCACACACACACAAGCATACGGTAAAACATATAAATAATGCATTAAGACCAGACGTCAGAGTGGATTTTTGGATGATTTGTTTACATAAACTCAATCCAAACACCAAAACTAGCCTTGAGTAAACATTATTATAATCTCAATTTAAAACCTCTCTCTTTCTAAACTCAGGGGAAACTTTCAGAAAATCAAAAGACTTATCTGGATAAATAAAATAGCAAAGGAAGCTGAGAAAATTACACTACAGCAAAATGTGACCCACACATCCAACCACAACCAGCTCTTTTAATAATGTATGTGCAGTTATAATAATAACAGTTAACAATGATGGTATTCAGGCTATAATATTGGTTCACAAAAACCTTCGAATGATAACACTCACTCACTTACTCAATGTAAGCAACTGCTTTATCCGGTTCAGGGTCTGGTGTATATCTTGGGGTCTTGGGAATGCTGGGCATGAGGTTGAAGGTGAGAGGAAACAGGAGAAACAAGAGGAAACCAACATGAACAAAAGGAAAACACTGCGCCGTCAGTAACCCGAACTGTGCCATCCAGTTACATCTGTCAAACTCCCTAGTGTTGGTGTTTTAATTCGCATTAATAAAGCACATCACACAGAATGTTGTCACATAATACAGTTAAAATGTCAGTCATTCAATTCAATTCAATTTATTTTTGTATAGCACTTTTAACAAAGAGCATTGTCTCAAAGCAGCTTTACATGAGAAACAACATAAGAAAACAACAAACATATAAACAGACAGACAGTCCTAGATGTTATGCAAAGTGAGCAAGCCTGAGGTGACTGAGGTGACTGTGGCAAGGAAAAACTCCCTTAGATGGTATGAGGAAGAAACCTTGAGGGGAACCAGACTCGAAAGGGAACCCATCCTCATTTGGGTGACAATTGTGTGATGCCGATACAGCATGTGTAGAGTGTTATGTAAATCAATAAGGAGGTTGTTGTCCACAGCGCTGCTTTAAATACCCCAATCCTCACAAGCACAACCCGGCTGGAGCTGGTCCATCTCCGGATGCCACTGGAGCCGGCACTGTCTCTGTATGCCTCGGGATGGGTAGAAGAAGGGAAACAATGGAACAGCATTAGCGTAGCTGCTGTTCATAATATCAGCAGTACTAGATGATATAGTCATGCTATATAACTTAGGGTTTAGTAGCTTTTCCTACACATCTTTCATGCCTATTTCAATTAATTCGTTATTTTTTATTCTTATTTTGAAAGGGAAGACAAATTCTGCAGTTCTGCAATGGACTAGAGGGCTATTTAGGATTTATTCCCACCTCCACCCCAAGGCTAGGTTCCACAAATCCTCCACCAGTCTGTTGCTGAAGATGAATGAATGAATAAATGAATGAATGAATGAATGAATGGAGTTTGGCCATTTATATTAACTTATAAAGTTATTTTACAGTAAAAAGAAATGTATGGACATGATTTATCTTCTTTTTCCTTCAGATACACGAAGCTATTTTAAGTGAGCAAGGGAGAGAAGCAGTTGCAGTGTATGGACACTGGTCTAAGTTTGATTTCCAGGACAGACGACTGCAGGATGATTTGGTGCTGAGTTTTGATATTCAGTACAGTCTGGTTTAAAGCTGATGGGGGTTGCAGCTGCACCCCTCCCCTCTCCTCTGGGATAATGATGTCATGGTCTGGAACAGTGGAGAGATTACTACAGACTGTGGCCAAAAGTCACTTACTTCTTTGTATTGCACTGCATTCATAAGATTACACACATATATAACACTTTGTTCTTTCCAGGCTTGCCTGTAGTTTTGGATAGCAATTCTGAGCAGCAGAATTTATGAATTATGCTTTTTTGAATGTTCTACCTTATATTTCTTTTGCTGTATATCTTTCACTACTCTCTTTATAATGTGTTGAGGCTGTTGTGCATGCAATAAAAAACAAAATAAAGCTGATTTTATCTATCAGAGTGACTCACGGTGAGTTCGAGCACCAGACTCCATATGGAGCTCTCTGCCACAAAACCCAGTTTTTTTTTTTTCCATTACCGGGAATCACTCACAACTTCGGCTTCTACCTCTCTGACTAAGTAGACCATACTGAGAATAGTTCTTCCATTTCTTTCCTTCTACCACCAAAATTTCCTCCTATGGGAAAAGTGATAATGAGTGTTAACGCCACCCACTTCCTTTGGTGATTTAGGCAAAAGAGCCATGACTGAGAAACGGAAAGCTTAGCTCTTACCGAGTGCTTTGGATAAAACCACTCTGGATTAAGAAACACAAAACTGATTCATTAAAAGTACATAGTCTGTGGCAGGAATAACATGCTGAAAAACCACTTAGATACACATGAATCATTACATCTTGAAAGGATAGCCATGAGGATAGGATGAGAGAATGGGTGAATTAATCACTGGGTTAATTATGTTGTTTAGACCAAATGTTGGAAGCATAAACATGTCTAATAAAAATGACCCTGATGAATCAGCAACAAAGCAATAAAACAGGACTTTTTGTGTATTAGCACCTAAGTGGATTAAGACACCTTTTAGAAAAGGTGAAGAAAAAAGGGGGTGGGAGTGTGTGTATGTGTTAGGGAAGGGAGGGGATGTGGGGGTGGGGGTATTCTGACTCAAATTCAACAGCTGGTTTTGAGACAGAGGTTTCTGAATCATATGTTGTAGAGAGATCAGTGTGATGTCACCATGTATACTGTGTCTAGGGCTGGCGTGGGCTGTGATGTGCGTTTTTTTAGTATGTCGGATTGTAAATGCTAAAACTTTCCATGTCATGTTAAACAAATACAAGGTGAATCACTGAGAGCAGTTGTGCTCATTAAAAGACAGAGCGGCTCAGTTTTCAAATGAAAGGGTGCTGATAACAGGAGTGGCCTCTACTGGCTGGCCTGGAGATAAACTCAGAGATAAGAGACAGACGCAGACACAGACACACTCAGCCAAGATGCACCCAGCTGGGAGGCTCTGCAGGACATCAGTTGTCTTTCCCCCAATCTACCATAGGACATTTTAAAGATGTTTCAAGTTTAAGTTTAACCACACACAATATTCTTAACTTCTGCTGAATTTGTCACTTGGGGAAGGTTAATACTCTTTCTGTATAAGTCTCTCTCACTTACTCTCTTTCTCTTGCTCTCTCTCTCTCTCTCTCTCTCTCTCTCTCTTTCTTTCTTTCTCCCTCTCTCTTTCTCAGAGTGATAATTATGTCAGATTGTCTTTATCTAGCCACTTCCAGATGCAATTCCAGGTCTTGCTTTACCTAATTAGTTTCAGATGAATGTAAGAAAGGGAGGCCTCACCATCAGGGAGCAGTCAAACACACATCTATGTACTCACTCTCTCATAAAGTCGGTTCTATTCAGATTCATAAGTCTTGCCGAAGGCTACGACTTCTACAGTTCCAAGACTAAAAATCAGAAAGCTCTTCCAAGGAGCCACCTTTCAACCATTGCAAAATAGATGACACTTATAATAACTGCAGTCCATCTGGCATGAAATAGGCTGATTATTTCCTATTTCAAGATTCATTTTAACATTGCTTTAGGAGATGAAATGTACAAATGTTGCTGCTGTCAGCATCGTGTCCTCAAAATTCCCCACATAGCCTTTAGCTGGATTGCAGTCAAGGTGTGTACATCTGTCTGTTTTAAACTTGTACAAGTTTTTGCTTTAATGATTTTTTTTTTTTGTAAGACTTGATGGATTGTATGCTGGAGAGTATAATGGATCTTAACATCTGTTGAGATACCCCGAAGGATCATAAATTATGGATTGAGGCAGTTATTTGGAATTGTGACATATACAGTTCTCAAGAAAAGTTTTTCTTTCTTCTGTTCTTTCTTTTCATAAGTAATTAACTTTGATGGAAAAATCCAATCTAAGACAAGGATAGATTCCATGAACTGGCTTTCATGCTGCTTAAACACTCATGTTAAATCCATCTACTCTTATTACCTTTGCCCATTAGCGGTGTGCTGTTAGAACAATGCAGTAGGCACCAGTCACGGCATGTCTAACTGCAGTATATTCACAATGGTTTAACACACCAAAACAACACGATCAAAATTTCATGGATAAGTTTAGCATTACAATGCCTTGAATAGAGAGGAAACCCCCGAAAAGGAAGATCAGTTACAATGTCTATATATCATTTTAATAATAAACCAGATAAGCTTAGGAGTACTTCCATGCCCAGAAACAGAGGTGCCAGCTTCCATCCCTGAAATTTTGACCTCCAGATTGCCACACTGACCTCAAATCACATTAAAATCACAGAAAGGTGCATTACTTCAGAATAATGTAATCTTATTTCAATAGGTTTTATAGTGTTGTAGGTATTTTGACCAAAGCTCTTGACAGACCAACAATGAAGAAATACAGCAATGTTTTCATTTATTTTGCATCAGGGATAAATTCAGTCCCATCCTGTACACCTCTTGGTGGCTTCTTACCCCTAAATACCTAGACTTGCCCCTGATGAACGTGATTCATCTCTTAGATTAATGTGAATTGCTCTGCATGAATCAGTGAAGCTGTTTATAAACCTACGTTTTATTTGTAAGGTGTAACTCAAAAGCATTGACTGGTTGACATCCACCCTAGAGTGAGAGAAAGAGAGAGAGAGAGAGAGAGAGAGAGAGAGTTGGCTCCTCCCGGAATGTGGAGCGCAAATAAAACCGCTCTCAGCTGAAAGTCCTCCGCAGAGGTGCGCCAGCAGGAGGACAGGAATACTTGGACGGCATTTTGGGGAAGAAAGCTGAAAATCTCTACCTCTCTCAAGTCTCATCCACAACAAAGAATTTTTTTTCCCTAGTGTTTTGCCATCTATTCCCGTGAATATGTCCGGTGGCTGTCTGGCCACGGCGCTGGTAGTGATGCTGTTGTCCGGCGCTGTGCTCTGCATGCCCAAAAGCGCACGGAAAAGCAGGAGGCAGGCGCACGAGCGCTCCGTATCATCCGTGTCTCAAGGTGGGTCTAGCTGGGGAATAGCTCTCTGACTGATATGCTGGATTTGCAGCAGTTTAACAGACCACTGTTAAGTCTTAGTTATATTAAAACCAGTGCTTCGGTTCAATTGGAGGCAATTTACGCATGGCTTTTTAATGGTTTGCTAAAGTTTAAAATCATTGTTTAATAAGTGCTAGATTAATCCCAGACTCATTGTCTTTGGTAAGTCATGTATTTCTGGGCGGTGGTGGTGGTGGTGGTGTGTGTGTGTGGGGGGGGGGGGGGTTCAGGTTATTCGTTGTCCGGAAAGGATTAGTTTTGCTAAAACTATATGCTGTTGTATGACTTTCACCATATAAATGTATATGCAGTAGTATGACTGTTTCTTTCTTTGTGTTTAAGTCCCGTGGTCCTCATTTTAGAATATATATTAATTTCACGTAAACTTTTTGTGCACTCCATATTCTGCTTTAGACTCCCCCTTATAGTCCATCACTTTAATTCTGTTTTCATTAGCCATCTTGTGAATGGGTGCCAGGAGTGAGAATTAAGACATCTCTGGAAACACGCAGTAACGAGCTTTTGATTAAGATTTCGTTTTTATGTGGCTTTGATGTCTCAGCTTCCTTTTCTAAGCTGCTATTAGCTACTGTAAATTGCTATCCAGACGAACTTTAAGGTTATCAAACAGTTTCCTGGAAAGAGAGAGGGAGAGGACTTGAGTGACTTGAGAAAAAGTTAAAAAGATAGTTAAATAGTCAGCAGCAGTGTTGTTAGTCACACAAAAAATGTGTAGCACCAGTATTAACCCTTAACTGTTATCCATAAACTGAATGGCAGAGGATCAGCCGTGATATGGAAGAGCAGGGCTTTGTTTCCACTGCAGTGTGTGTGTGTGTGTGGTTAACAAAAAAAGAATTGGGCTGGCTCACTTTTTGCCATTATTTTCCACCCAGATGGCTGTGTAGAGTATGGACAATTTTATGGAGTTGGTGAGCAGTGGGAACGCACCTACCTAGGCACTGTGCTGCTCTGCACTTGCCATGGAGTGGCTGGTATTAAGTGTAAAACGAAGCCTGAGGGTAAGTTCTTTTATATTGTGCAGTAGAATGCCGCAAGAATTTCTGTGCAGCAAGTCAATGCTTATTAAATGATGTTGTGGTTCATTTTTAATTTAGATGAAGAGACTTGTTATGACAAAGTTAATGCTCGTTCATACCGGGTGGGAGAGACCTATGAACGACCAAAGGATGGGATGATCTGGGACTGCACGTGCATTGGCTCTGGCCGAGGGAAAATCAGCTGCACTATTGCAAGTGGGTAGAACCTTTTTTTTTGACCGCATGCAATATCAAATTGTCTCTGTGCCTTATTTTTTAACATCCATTTATGTCCTTGTAGACCGCTGCCATGAAGGGGGGCAATCTTACAAGATTGGAGACACTTGGATGAGACCTCATGACACTGGAGATTACATGCTGGAGTGTGTCTGTTTGGGCAATGGGAAAGGGGAATGGACCTGCAAACCTGTTGGTAAGAAATCACAAAAACCAGATTGGCTTGGATGTTGATGTAGCGCCACAAATGTTAATCTATCCCTTTCTTTCCCTGTTAGCTGAGCGCTGTTATGACAATGCAGCTGGCACCTCTTACACAGTGGGGGAAACCTGGGAGAAGCCCTATCAGGGCTGGATGATTGTTGACTGCACCTGTTTAGGGGAGGGAAGTGGACGCATCACTTGCACATCTAGAAGTAAGGAAACCTCTGTATTGCGAAAATATCCCCTAAAATCGGTTTAACACTCTAAACCACACATACTTTTCTCTCAGTCTCACTGCATAATTAGCTAATTAAATCCATTACAGCTAAACCCACTGGTGTTGGGGGGTAGCAACTTAATGATGCAGGAAAAACATTAACCTTGATTTACTAGAAAAGCTGGGTTTTTTTTTATTTTGTTATTGAATTGATGATGTGGAACCTCTGATTGTGTGTGTCACAGACCGCTGCAATGACCAGGACACACGCATGTCTTACCGAATTGGGGATACTTGGACTAAGACAGATGCTCATGGACACATCTTGCAGTGTTTGTGCACTGGTAATGGCCGTGGAGAGTGGAAATGCGAGAGGCATGCTTCCTTGCACACTACTGGCCTTGGTAGGATTTGGACTATTACACTGGCTGCTTAAAATGAGCTGATTACTTCATGTGCAATCGTGATATATAGAGGTCTGATGATTATTAAGACAGTGTTTTTATATGTGGTCAAAACAACAATAGTTCATATCTTTTGGAACATTTCTGTCTAAATACTGAGCTTATTAGTATTTAATAAGTGTAACTTTTGTACTCATCCGAGACAGCTAGAAAAACAGTCAACAGCCAACTCATGCTAATCACATGTGCTCATCTTCTGTGTTTTGGCTATTGCAGGCACTGGTTCTCGTGTGATCACCAACGTACAACCAGCTGTGTTCCAACCAGTGCCCCTTCCCATAACCCCTATTGAGGGCACCTGTGTAACAGACTCAGGAGTGTCCTATACTCAGGGAATGCGCTGGATCAAGACTCAGGGCAACAAGCAAATGTTGTGTACCTGCCTCGGAAATGGCGTCAGCTGTTCAGAGTGGGGTCAGTTTCATCACTTAATATGTCCTCTTCATAGTGCCACTAGGTGCTGTTGCATTGTATTGATGAATTTGTTCTCATTCTGTGATCATTTTTGTGAATAGAGGGCCATTCTCAAGTTTATGGTGGTAATTCAAATGGCCAGCCGTGTGTTTTCCCATTTGTTTCAATGGGCAAGACCTTCTACTCGTGCACCTCAGAGGGACGTGATGATGGGCAGCTTTGGTGCAGTACCACATCTGACTTTGAAAAAGATCACAAGTACTCTTACTGCACAGAAAAGAACGGTGAGTGAGAATTCACAATGAACATCCAAAGCCATGAGTTGAATTTGGAGTTTTAACTACACAATCATCAGGTACTAATCTTATGGACTGTTGCTTCTTTTGCAGTTGTGGTCACAACTAGGGGTGGAAACTCTAATGGTGCGCTGTGCCACTTCCCTTTCCTCTATAACGGCCATAACTACACAGACTGCACAGCTGATGGACGCAGGGATGGCATGAAGTGGTGTGGCACCACGTATAATTTTGATGGAGAGAAGCAGTTTGGCTTCTGCCCCATGGCTGGTGAGTGCAAATAAAATAAGAAGATAACGCTTTAGGGAGGTATAGTCAGAATCTGGATACTGTATTAAAGTCTCATATATACTCATCCTAAAATACAGACTTAATCTGAGGTGTATGAATGTGCTGCTCAAAACTAGAGATTGAAGAGATAAGGTAAATTCCATAATGCACTATCAGATAATGGAAACCTTAAGCTCTAATGCTGGGAGGAGGCCAAATAAGAGATAAGTCAGTCCCACCAGCGGGGAACAAAGGCTCAGTCAACACCTATCAAGTCACATTTACATACACACTCTGCTCTGACTGGGAGTTGGGACTTTGATGGGTGTCTACGACTTTCTAAGGGCTAATTAAGAGGAGCCAGGCAGGATCTCACAGACTTTTGCTAACAGTAAGATTTATTGATAGAGTTTGGTGCCTCGGATCATTACGCATTTTAAAGGGTCCAGGGTAAAGTGGGGGTAAACAGCACAGACTTTTGTCAAAATTGTTTGCAAGACACTCAGAAAACTAAGTTTCATCTGTCTTTTCTTTTCTTTTTTTTAATCCTTAATATTTTTGTACTGTGCTGTACCTCTGGGCACCATCTGAGAACATTTAAAATGAGTGGCAAGTTAACAAGCCACTCATGTCACTATTTAAGAGTGCAAAAGTCACTTTAAAAGTAATTAAGCCGGTGAATAAATGAGAGCGACTCTCTGGCTGGAGTAGCTTTAAGAGTATGTCCAGGATAGTGGTGGACCTGCAGCTGCCCTTGTGTGCTGATGGAGGGGGTCTGGCTGTCAGTGAAGCATTAAGGAGTTGGCTGAGCTCCAGGGCAGCTGCTTTCAGATTTGTGAACTCCGCCTTAAACTCCCTTTCCCTCTCAACCTTGGTGTTCTTATTCAACACTCTCTCCCCATTTCATTTCTCTAAGGTCAATTCCATCTTTCAATAATGAGCTTATCCTGCTATACTGCATCAGGAAATTTTTTCAAAGCGGTTGTGCTGGTAGATTGTAGGTAGTTGTTTGCTCATGGTAATGGGTATTTGATCAATTAGACATTTTGTGAACAAAAGGCCAAAGACTGTGTGTTTTACAATGGGTGTCCTTCAAATGTGCCGATGGTTAATGATCCCCTTTTTCATATCTTATCAAGACCTAAATGTTTAAGTCGCTGTATAAGTCATTGTCTGGAAAAAATAATAACCCAAATAATCTCTTGCCCTTTTAGCCCATGAGGAGGTTTGCACTACCAGTGAAGGAGTAATGTACCGTGTGGGAGATCAGTGGGATAAACGGCATGATGTTTTGGGTCACATGATGCGCTGTACTTGTGTAGGAAATGGACGTGGGGAGTGGAGCTGCATCGCCTATTCACAGCTCAAAGGTAAGGTCTCTACTGGGACGTAAAAGTGGAGGCTTGTTATTTTATCTATTGATCCGTTTGCTTATCTGTGTGGGGTGCAGTATAAAATGTATTATGTAAATGTGTTACAGCATAAAAATGTAGTATTGTTGTATCTTTTGAGTATCAGAGTGCTACTAATGCTGCTGTCTCTCTCAGACCAATGCATTGTGGATAGTCTGACTTATGAGGTGAACCAAACCTTCACTAAACGTCATGATGAGGGCTACATGATGAACTGCACCTGCTTTGGACAGGGCCGTGGACGCTGGAAGTGTGACGCCATTGGTGAGTTTACATCCACAGGACAATGACCTGAAACTCTTTATACTCATCACCAGAAATAACACAGCTACCCAAAGCAAAAACAAAAATGATGCAAATGCCACTGGAAAATGATAAAATCATCATAAGTTTGGATTGAACGTGTGAATTACAGGTTTTATTGCATCATAAAATATAAAAGCTCCTGTAATTATACGTATTGCATATTACATAGGAAAGAGCAGGCATGAGAAGGTTTGGAGAGAATCTGGATTTTGTTTTGGCACTTCTATGCTGTTAGATGTAGAACTATCTCATAAAGCAGGTTGTTATTAAAAGTAAAAGATCTAGTCCTTGAAACTTAAGTTGGTGATGTATAAGAAAAATGGATTGGAACAACCACTTCTTTTTACTCTAGATTTTACTCAAACTTTCTAAGTGGTAACTTTAATAACTGGTTAATGACCCAACATCCATTTCCTTATACAGACCAGTGCCAGGAGCCAGACACCAAAGTTTTCTATCAGATCGGAGAGTCATGGGATAAGGTCATCCACGGGCTGCGCTACAAGTGTTACTGCAATGGCAATGGGCTTGGAGAGGTGAGCTGCGAGCCCCAGCACTCTTTCCATGGTGAGTCAAGCAGATCTCTATGAGGGATACTTAATAAGGCATGTGTATCTACACACACAAACATGGGTCATGCTGAGCAGTATTGTGAGTGATCCTTTAAGTTTGGGTTGAGGGTGGGTCAGAAGTCAACGAGCTCCAGATGTTTACAGAGACAGAGGCACTGCTGCTTACTTCCTCTTTCAGGTGCTTGAGAGATCTTCTGCATGTGTTAGATGAAGCAATTGCACTGCTTTGAACAAATGCTTGTCTCTTTTAAAGGTGTTGTTTGAAACCAGCACTTTGTGGTTTAGCTTGTTTCATGGCTTTGAAGTTAGTAGATGGAGAAAGACAGCCATGCAATCAACTTTTCACTCTTTTGCCCCTTATTGCTCTTTATTCTTTGTTCGCCTGGCAGCGCCTTTAGAAATTCCTTGTCACGTTTTTGTCGAGGAAGTGTCAGAGCTAATTTACATTCGTCTGCCGGTTACGCCACTATAGCATCTGCAAAGTCGTTCACTGGTTTATGTAATTTCCATTGTTGACAGCTTCCTTCAATTTCAGAAATTTTATAGCTGACATAGCTGCAAAATGACAAATATTATTTATGTTACCAGTAATCTCTTCAGAGACATTTTTATAGACTCCAGATTCATCTATAACTCTAGTGTAAAGAGATATGCATATAAAACATTGAAAAAATATACATTGAAGGCTTGGCAACAGAAATGATGTTTAATTATGACAGAAATGCTCTCTCTGTGTGGCTTGGATGGGGTCAGTAGAGAGCTTGAAGTGTTGGGGACCGAGAACAATAGCTCTGCATAATCACATACAGCTGTGAGAATGCTGGGAACACTACAGGCCAGCTTGTTGGTGGAACGTAGCACAGACTGAAGGGATAAATGCTGCTGTATACACACCAGCTAGTTATTGGCCTTTCATAGAAGTAATTGGGAGAAATTGAGACCAGGTTCCTCAAACTCCAATGAGGCAATGATGCCACATGCAGCCTATGTATTTAATGCTTGTTAAAAGTGTTGGGATTAAACTGCATCAGGAAATTACTTCAGCAAAAGGAGCAAGGTTTGGGTCATGGAAGAAAATTGCAACATGTGTATAAAGGTAAATAATTATCTCTTTGAATAAACAAGGTTGTGTATTTATTTTTAGTCCTTCTGGTTGAGCAAACGTGAAAGAGCTTTTTGTGTTGTTGAGTTTGGAAACCTCAGAAAGAAATGGTAGCATTACACCAGCATCAACCATGTGTGAGTGCTGCAAACCTCAAGAAGAATCTTGCAGAGTTGTGTCAAATTTCCCATTTCGGTTTCTCTCTAAAAGCAGGTAGCAGAAGAGCACCGACATGTTGTGACCTGTGGTTTGCCAACTTTAAAATAAACATTTCTGTGATTCTACTGCCAAATATGTGTGTTTTATACCATTTTGTTCCCTTGATATGAATACACAATTCAGTACATGACCTGGTGACTTATTCCTTATTGTATAGCTGTTATAAATGAATAATTTCTAGTGACTGTGGATGTGAAAGTGTATTCTGTGTGCCTCAAGTGATTTTAAAAACTGAAAGGAAAAACTCAAGTCTTGTCTTTCTTCTTTCCAGGTGGTACTCGTCCAGTACAGGTGATCATTACAGAAGCTGGCAACCAGCCCAATTCACACCCAATCCAGTGGAACGCTGCTCCATCTGCTCATATCGTCCAGTATGTCCTGAAGTGGAGAGAGGTCTGTCTTTTATCCATTTCGAATTTTCTAAACCCCATTTCTGGAGGGTCAGCATGATTATTATGATGCGTCATTGCTATTAGGAGCTGTGCTTAGTGGACATATTTTGTTCAATAGAAAAACACTCGTAATCCATGGAGGGAGGTTTCCCTTCCAGGACATCTCACTTCTTACACCATTGCTGGACTGAGGCCTGGCATCACCTATGAGGGTCAGCTCATCAGTATTTTAAGACTCGGTCGCAGAGAGGTCACTCGCTTTGACTTCACAACCAATTATGGCTCCTGTGAGTATCCTGACTGTCAGTCAGATATAAAATTGCATTGCTTTATTTCATTAACATCATACTGTTCCCTCTATGTGTCCCGTCTTCTCCCAGTGGCTACAACTGAGGGAGACACAACTCCTCCACCTCCAGTAGTGGACACCTCAGAGTCTGTGACCGAGATCACATCCAGCAGCTTCGTCATCTCCTGGGTGTCTGCATCTGACACTGTCTCCGGTTTCAGAGTGGAGTATGAGCTCACTGAGGAAGGAGGACAGCAAGGGCAACCCAAGGTTTTGGGTGAGTTACAAGTTCTCAGGAGTGGATTCTAAATGTTAAAGTCAATCACTGTCTGAATATCTTACGGTTTGTGTGCAATGAATGTAAAATACTCAACATTTTTGAGATACAGAGGTTGAGTTGTATTAAATATTCATCATATTTTAATATGAAAAGACATGGAGATGGCCTAATAGGAGAATTAGGGAATTGCAGTAAGAAATGGGATTTGTGGCCTTTTTTCTTTCTTTAGGTATCTTGTTTGAGCATTGAATACAAAATTGTGAGAAAAGCTACATGGATCAGAGTAAAGTCTATGCTAGTTTTACCCAGGATTGGTATGTCCCAGCTTAGCATTAGAAGAGGATCATTTCTAGTGCAGTGCATGCACGCTTTGTAAGATTACATACTTTACACTGCATAATATTTTGGATGCAAATCTAGGTAGTAAAATAAGCAGAGCAAATTAGAAGGTGGTTGCTGATTTGAGACCCCTGGGACTTTCTGTTGTATGTTGTATAAAACAAACAGTGTTTCAGATGTCTTGGTAAAATTCTGTTTACAGATCTTCCACGTACAGCTACTTCTGTGAATCTCAATGAGCTGCTGCCAGGCAGAAAGTATACCATTAATGTGTATGAACTTACTGACGAGGGAGACTCCAATCTGATCCTCACCACGTCACAGACTACAGGTAAATATGTGGAGAAATGTTTTTCTCTCTGGTAAAACAGATGGTAAAACATCAAGCCTACTGTAGTTTCCCAGGCTGATCTCGTTTCCTCTTCCTCCACAGCTCCTGATGCTCCTACAGGTCACAAGGTGGGGGATGTAGATGAGACTTCCATCACAGTCAGATGGTCTAAACCTCTGGCTCCTATCACAGGTCTGCTCTGTCTGTCTTTAATGTAAACCATGTTAAATATCCTACATATGAAATGGGGGAACATGTGCTGACCTTAATTCCATGCCCATAGGCTACCGTGTGGTTTACACTCCGTCTGTTGAAGGGAGCTCTGGCAGCACTGAGCTGACCCTGCCCAACACAGAGACCTCTGTGACTCTTAGTGACCTTCGACCTGGCCAGCTGTATAACATCAGCATCTATGCTGTTGAAGAAAATCTGGAGAGTGAGCCTGTGTTTGTGCAAGTCAACACTGCTGGAGAACCAGAGATAGGTACACAGACAGTAAAAAATGATAAAAACTGAGATTTTTAAAGAAGCAAACTATGGTATGAGTAACAGGGTAAAGACACATCTGTTTGTTCACAAGATTTCGATTATGTTGCAAGCAGAAATTTAATTTCTGTTAAACTCCAGGGTGTCGGTGTGTGGGAATTCACACTAACATGCAATTACTTTGCAAAGTTTTTAAAACCTTTGGCATTTATCAGTAGCCTGTACTTTGCAATTTGATACATATTTATGGACGTAATAGAAAAACATTTTTATTGAAAGGTCTGATGTAAATTTTTATGTAGATTTAGATATTTTTCGGTCAATCTTAGTTTAGAAGCTGTTTGCCATGACGAGTGAAGGTACTCACTGAATGTAGAATGAATTCTCGCTATCATAGATTTGATTAATGTTAAAGGCAATACAAAGTTTACTCAAGTGCTAGTACTTACCTATAAGAGCTTCTCCTCTGGAATACTTTCATATGGCAGTGGAGGTCTGGTCAAATGTTAAGCTGGACTAAAACAAACCATCTGTGGTCTCTCCATTGCAAGACTATTTTTCTTTCTCTTAGGGCAACCTGTACACCAGTAGGTTGTCTAAATTCTTGTCGTCAGATGGAAGAGTTTTATAGGATGCTAAATACAGCTTGTCATGTCTCAGTGAATGAAAATTGCAGGTTGAAATGAGTTAAGACCTTGTTTGGATGAAGTGTAATGTAGGTTAAAATTGGTACAGGGAAGAACATCCAGAAAGGGTCAAAGCAATGCTTAAAACATGAAGATTTGCTTTTGGAAATGTTCCATTATGTTTTGTTTAAAAAGGTAAATTCTTGTTTGGTTCTGTTATGATGCTGGAATATTTACTTGAGGCATGATTACAGTGTCCTTAATCCAAAGCCGCTGTGTTTATCTGATAGAGGAGATCCCATCCCCAACTGACCTGCAGTTCTTTGAGGTGTCTGCCTCAAAGATCACCATCACTTGGACTGCTTCTCCTGATGTCTCTGGGTACCGTGTGTCACTTGGACGAGTCGGTGCTGATGGACTGGTCGAGCAACAGACAACGCTACCTATTATGCACAATACTTATGCAGAGTTCACGCCGCTAGAGCCTGGAACCCTCTACCGCTTCTTTATCTTTGCCATCAAGGACAGTGAAGAGAGCGAACCACTGGTTGGAGAGCATGCCACTAGTAAGTACTTGCAAAATAGCAAGCTAGCAAAGTGGATTTATTGCTGGTGTCACCCTTGTAGACAAAGAATTGTGAAGTCTGGTGGTGAAACTGAGGGTTCAAGCCTCAGCACTGTCAAGCTGCCACTGTTGGGCCCTTGAGCAAGGACCTTAACCTTCTCTGCTCTCAGGGTGCTGAAACATAGTGGCCTCTGTGCTCTGACCCCATGGTTGGTATAGCTGAAGAAAATAATTCCAGTGTGCTGTAATGCATGCGTGGCAATAAATGCTTCTTTTTCTACTGAACATCCTTTTAACATGCACAGTCCATTGTTAAATGCACTATATATACAGATGATCTTTGTTTCTTGTTTTTCTGAATAGAGCCAGATGCCCCCACAAACCTGCACTTGTCCAATGTGACTGAAGACAGCGCTCTAATCATCTGGTCAGCTCCCAGAGCTGAGGTCACTGGTTACAGACTCTTCCTGACTGTAGAAGGATCGAACCCTAAGCACCAGCGCCTTCCAGGCCGCCTGACACAGTACACACTTCTGAATCTTCAGCCAGACACGCCATACACAGCCACACTGCATTCTGAGAAGGGCAACGTGCTCAGTGAGGGAGCCATAGTGACCTTCAGCACCTGTGAGTTTCAGCCTATACACCACTAATCACTAATGTATTGATGCAGGGAGGATTTTTTAAAAATACTTACTATGTCTGCCTCGTAGCCTCGCCAATGAAAAATGCCCCTCGTTTCACAACTGATGTCACAGACACCTCCATTGTAATTTCCTGGAATCCTGTTCCTAGAATTGGATATAAGGTAAGTTAGCCATATCTTTGACCTTACCCTGAGCATGCATATAGAGGATGTATGTACTAACCTGATAACTGCAAAAATGTGGCAAGTGCATATGAATAACTATATATGAATTATTTACCAAAACTGCAAAAAATGGAAAATTATATGTTTTTTCAGACTGTAATAGAATTTTCTCCATTGAATGCATTCATTTTCTCTCATGAACGCATGACATTTGCAAGTTTAGTGGTGGTTTGAAAAGCATCTACAGATGCGCATGAGGAAAACGTAAAATTTACTTTAGCGTTAAACAATTATTTGGACTCTTTAATGTTTGCGAATTGTACCCAAAGCTCCAGATGGAGTGTTCTATGAATCCTGGGTTTAAAGCTGTTCAGTTTAGTTTGTGAACATCTGTAGATGTCAAAACAAAGATTAGAATAATGCCTCATTTAGTGACTATATAATGATTAATGGGCAAAAATTATGCTGATCTTATAATAATCAGACCACACGCAATGTATTTAAGTTTCTGGACATCTGAGTCAAGCAAATAGATATTCAGCCTTCCTCCCACTCATACACCCGACTTCCTTTCTTCAGTTAACTGTGAAGCCAAGCCAAGGTGGAGAAGCCCCCAAGGAAGTGACCTCTGAGTCAGGAAGCATTTACATCTCAGGCCTGACCCCTGGAGTGGAGTACACCTACAGCGTGCAGCCGGTCATTAACGGCCACGGGCAAGGCAACCCCATCACACGCCGCGTTGTCACACGTAAGACAGCAAAGAGCTTGTTCTGCTTTTATTCACCGTGAAAGGGTCATGCAGTATATTGAAATCAGCTGAAGTGATGCTATTTCCCATGACATGATGCAGCCATATCTTAATAATTATCTCTGTCTTCAGCTCTGTCTCCACCCACTGATCTCAACTTGGAGACCAACCCGAACACTGGAGAGATAACTGTCCAGTGGAACGAAGCCAAAACTCCAGGTCAGCATCTGAAACTCCTTATATCCTAATGAATGCTTACAAATCATTGTTAAGAGAACACAAAAAGGGAAAACATTCTCAGGAATGTCACAAGTGATCAGCAAAATTAGGAACAAACATTATGCTGTCAATTTAAACTGGAAATAAACAAGGGTTTGTTTTACCATGTGTTGTTTACTATAGTCAGTATTTCTTAAAATATTTAATCAGGCTAATTTTCCTGGTAGCCAGGAAACAATTATTTTGTGCAGCCGTTTATATATTGTCTGCAAATCACACACACATTTACATGTTTAATTTTTCCATCCTTGTTCCGTAGATATTACAGGCTACAGAGTGACTTGCAGTCCCACCAATGGCCAGCAGGGTAACTCTGTGGAGGAGTTTGTGCGGGCAGGTCAGACCTCATGCACTCTGGATAACCTGAGCCCTGGAGTGGAGTACAACGTCAGCGTGTTTACAGTGAAGGACGACATGGAGAGCATACCCATCTTCAGCACAATCACTCCGGGTGTGTATTACATCTGCCTCTGTACACAAAAGCCGTTCTTTCCGAATCTAATAAGGCCACTTTCACATATTGTTGGAATGGTTGCTCCATCCCATAATTGTAATCTGGCCTCAGATTAATACTGATTTTATAAACAAAACTGCTGTGTTAGGCATTGTCCAACTAAATCACATCTCTGGTACACAGAAAAGTGTACTAAGTAAACTAAGCGTACTCAGGTTATTCCCTTCAAAGTGGTTAACTTTCTTCTGAGTTAACAGCACTAGAGGTTGTGACCACTGTCTTTTTCTGAAGACAAAGCTCTATTAACACAAATGCTGCATACTGAGTTTACTTCTTTTTACCCAGACATAAGTGATATGATTTAAGATTCAACAGATTTACGTTTTAAGCACATCTTAATATCACTTAATATTCGATTGTACCATGGTTCACTGTTACTATGCACATGATGAACCATGAGGGCTGTGTATGTTTTAACTCTGTACTCTCGCCTCTCTTTTGTACAATGCTCTCCTTCTTTCGGCCTCCTGCTCCTCCTCTAATTAATCTCGTAGACGTGCCTCAGCTAACAGACCTCCACTTTGTCAATATCACCGACTCCACAATTGGCCTCACATGGAGCCCGATTAACTCTACTGCCATAACTGGTTACCGCATCACTGTGGTGGCTGCGGGTGACAGTGTGCCCATCTTCGAGGACTTTGTTGAGTCTACCAGGGACACCTACACTGTGTATGGCCTGGAGCCTGGCATCGACTATGATATCAGCATCATCACAGTATCTGAGAATGGAGAGAGTGTGCCTACCACCATTACACAGCAAACAGGTAAGTGGTCAAAACTGCACATTCAACCACACTTCCTTAAATATAATCAGCTGATCTGTTGACTGGATGTATTATATGTACTAGATACTAATATAACAATTCCTTTAATGTTAAACATCATGTTCATTTGTATTATTTGCGTTGGCCGCATATGGCTGCCACGTTTTCTTAAGGATCTGGAGAATACTGTGGTGTTAAAGATCAGGCAAGCGTCTGTGTTTTGACTGCATTTCTCACTCTAGCTCTGTCTCATTCTATCTTAGTCTAAAGTTACTGGGACCCATGTGGCAGCAGTCTGTATGAAGGTTTTCAGAACCTCAGTCACTCTCAAGCTGGTGCTCATTTTCTGACCCCTTTTTCCATTAGTGGCTTGAGCTCCTTAACTTTTAAAAGATGTAATAAGTCTAGACAGACTGTCTGCTCTTTTCCAGTAGCACAAAGCACTGTGTGTAGGCTGTACACTATTTGTTTTTTCTTAATTATTTCCTATCCTCTTTTCTTTTCCTCAGCTGTGCCAGCCCCAACAGGCCTAAAGTTCAGTGATATAACTGCTGACAACATGACCGTGAGCTGGACAGCCCCCATCGTCCCTAAGCCTAACGAGATTGACCGCTACATTATCCACTATCACCCAGTGGATGATGAGAATGACAACACTGAGCAGGTCGTGGATGGAAACCTCAATAGGGTCGTTCTTCGCCGTACGTGAACCATTTCTTCCAGATTCAGCAGTGTTGTTTCAAGGCTCTCTGGGATCACTAATAATGCTTTCTGTGTTTGCTGTGTGTCTTTAGATCTTATACCCAACACTGAATACATGGTGAGTGTGTTCTGTGTTTATGAAGAGAGGCAGAGCTCACCTGTGATCAGTACTCAGAGAACCAGTGAGTTCATTCGACTCATTATATAAGTAGTAATGGAATCATTTTCATTACATATTTCTTTGTATTGGGTCACAAGGTTTGATTTCACTGTCTTTTCTGCACTGCAGTCCTGGATTCCCCTGTTAAACTGGCTTTCTCTGATATCGGCACAAACTCCTTCACCATACACTGGCTGCCTCCTAAAGCCAGCATCTCTGGTTACCGTATTCGCTATCAGATGACCAGTGGAGGACGCTCCAAGGAAGAGAGACTGCCACCTTCCAGGAGTCACTTTACACTAATAGGACTAACTCCCGAGACTGAGTACAGCATCAGCATCTTTGCTGTCAGCGGCACACGCGAGAGTCAGCCTCTTACCGGAACTCAGGCCACCAGTAAGCTAGTTCAGTTTTATTGACTCATTAATCTTCACAGCTTCTTGAGGTGTTTAACTCAAATTATGTCAGATATCACACTGATCTCGCAAAGCCTGTAGAATTTACATTCATTCCCAGACCTGGTTTTGTATGGACGTTCTGTTGACACTATGCATAGACATTCTCTTGTTTTCTGCACATCACAACTTGCTTAATGCCCAGTTCATGTTTGGTTCTGATGCAGTTTAGACAACTGGATATAGGTATTGTAAAAAAATATCACAGGAAATACAAGGAAAGGAAAAGAACCCTGTATGATGTTGCTCCTACTATAGACCATGTACACAGTTCAGCCCCAGTGAATTAAACTGATTTATAATATGATGTGGTGATTTTCTTATTTGTTGCTAGTCTCTGATGCTCCTACTGACCTGGAGGTCACTTCTTCCACACCGACTAGCATCACTGTTCGCTGGGACGCCCCGTCTGTCAGCGTGAGGTACTACCGGATCACACATGGAGAGTCAGGTAGATGATTGCTAATACCAAAAAAGACATTTTTAACTTTAATTATATTTTTATTTTCGTGCTATTGTGTTACTATTGGTCTGTTATGTGCCAATGCTTATTATTAGCATCTTGTACTTCCTCAGGTGGTCACAGCTCTCCTAAAGAGTTCATCGTCCCTGGCTCTCAGACCACTGCCACTATTGAGGGTTTGCGCCCAGGCACTGACTACACCATCACTGTGTATGCTGTAACAGGCAGAGGAGACAGCCCCGCCTCCAGCACACCCATCTACGTCACACACAAAACAGGTACACCTACCTACTTCTGTGCCTCAGTATGATGTAGGGATTGTTCTGATGTGATGGTAGAGCTTAATGATTACATAGAGGGAAAGGAACTATTTAATGAATTAAGTAATCTGGCAGAGAGCAAGAGAATGAAGAATGATAAAATGATGTTTCTATAGATATCGAGTCTCCATCTGAGATGGAAGTGACTGATGTAAAGGACAGCACCATTACTGTACGCTGGACACCAGCAACCGGTCCTGTGTCTGGATATCGCGTCACTGGAACCCCCCGAAATGGCAGCGGACCCTCTTTCTCTGAAGTGGTTGCTCCAGGTAACATGAAGTCTGAAACATCTCATTAATGACTATATTATCCATTCATTAATGTGTTTATTCATTATGGTGTTTTTATTTTCCAGATCAGACAGAGATGACATTCTCCGGACTGATGCCCACAGCTGAGTACACCGTCAGCGTCTATGCTTTGGGGCAGGATGGAGAGAGCCCTCCACTGGTAGAGACTGTAATTACCAGTAAGTCAATCCAGTTAAATATATACAATATACAGAAAACAAATCTTAAGGTTTTAACTTGTGATAATTAAACCTAACATGGTAGTATTTTGAGAAGTATGTGCTCACTATATTCATCCCTGATTTCTCTCAGCTGTGGACAAACCAAAGGACTTGGCTTTCTCTGAAGTGGACTCAACGTCCTTGCGGATTTCCTGGGAGAGTCCTGAAGGGGAGGTGACCTCATACAGGGTGCTGTACTCCAGTTCAGAAGAGGGTGAGAGAGAGCTGTTCCCTGCTCCACATGGTGCAGATGAATCTGCAGTGCTGCATGGGCTCCGCCCTGGCACTGAGTACACTGTTAAAGTCATTGCCCTCCATGATCGCACTCCCAGTCCTCCACTGGTTGGCACCCAGACCACAGGTACACAAGTTTTATATTTCAGATGTAAAATATGTTCAGCTCAGTGTGGTTCCTATAATTATGCTGAATATTCTAAATGGTATGAATGCATTTCTCTGTGCTTTATCTCTGCAGCAATTCCCGGCCCTACGAATCTCCAGTTCTCTCAGGTTGGCTCCACTTCCTTTACCGTGTCCTGGTATTCAGGACCTAATGTCCAGCTGACTGGCTACCGTGTTGCCATCACTCCCAAGAACAAGAATGGGCCTACTAAAGAGGTCAACATTGCACCAGACTCTACTGAGTACCACGCCACTGGACTCATGGTAACTATCTTGGCTTTTGGGTTGTATTCTAAGAATGACACATCTGTGTGATCTTTGGAAAGTCAATTATTGCTCACATACTTAAGAACGTGCGCGGACATGCGACACAAACATACTGCTTTGTACATTAGCGGGTAGCTATTTTCTGCTATAATATGGTTTTGTAAGTATTGAGAAATCCACAGCGTTGACCTGCAGTGTAATGAGAGCCTTGGTGCTCAAAGTGGTTGTGGCCTGCACTTGGTTTGAGACCAGTAATGTGCTCATCTAGTCAAACCGCATACACACTGCTATCCGTGCTATTTAAGCCTGTGGGTACATCAAAGATGGAGATCTAAACCAGACTGCAGTTTGTAGGGGTTAGGGAGGAGGGCATGATTTCAAACATAGTGTAAGAAAAATATAAGTGAAAAAAAATGGGAGTGTGTGTGTGTATAAATGTCTTAACTACTCTATTAAATCAAAATGGTGTGATTTTTGGCCATCAACACATCTGTCTTTTGGCTGTAATGTTGTCAACAGAATGATTTTTTTCTCTCTGTTTTTCACTTGTAGCCTGCCACAGAGTATGAAGTGGAGCTTTATGCTGTGAAGAATTCTCTTACCAGCCGTCCAGTCAAAGGAGACATCACAACTCCTGACAGTAAGCTATAACCCTGCGACCCTTTTACGTTATACCTTTATTTTAAGGGTGCCAAGTGTGCAGAGATCTAACACTCTTGTTTCTGCCACCGTTTTGCAGACATCAGCCCCCCTCGTCGTGTTCGGATCTCCAACTTGAAAGATAGTTCCATCACTCTGACCTGGCGCTCCAAGACTGATGCCATTTCTGGCTTCCTAGTAGAGGCTACACCCACTGTTGGAGGCCACAACCCCATCCTGAAGACCATCCCATCTGAATCCCGCACCTACACCATCACTGGTACTTAAATAAATAAAACTGCATTCATCTGTAATTATAAATTCTAGCCCTCTTCAGGCATCTGTTTAGCAAAACAAAGCGTTTTATATTCAGTCATCAAAGCATTGATTTAATGCTGTAATTCCTGGTATGTACAGGTCTACAGCCAGGTACTTCCTACAAGATCAATATATACACTCTTAATGGAAATGCCCGCAGTGAGCCATTCACCATTGCAGCCACCACAGGTAACCATTCTGCAAAAAAATGTTTATGCTTTCATATGACTTTTTGAAAACTGCTATCTGCTTATCATTTTTTAAACAACGCATTTACTTTGGGTCTTGTGTTAGAAAGTTACCTAACTTTTGATGTCTCTCCTCAGCTAAACCAGTGATCAGCCCACCAGCAAATATCCGCTTTACCTCCCTGACCCCCAGCACCATTTCCTTCTCCTGGGAACCCCCCCAAAGCATCATCACAGGATATTACATCACCTACGAGGAAGCTGGGGGCATCCCAAGAGAGCTTATCCCAAGACCCCTCACTGGCCAAACATCTGCCACTATTTCCGGTATTTATCTTATGTGAACTTTTGCTATTACTTTCTATCTATCTATCTATCTATCTATCTATCTATCTATCTATCTATCTATCTATCTATCTATCTATCTATCTATCTATCTATCTATCTATCTATCTATCTATCTATCTGTCTGTCTATCTATCTATCTATCTATCTATCTATCTATCTATCTATCTATCTATCTATCTATCTATTATGATAGTAGTACTGAGTGTCAGTTTAGCTAGCACCCATCTCTTTTCGATCTTTCACAGCTGTTTTCCATCACCTCTAAACTGAAGGGCTGTATGTTTTTGCTTACAGGTTTGAAGCCAAACACTGAATACATCATTAAAATTGTTGCTCTAAACAATGCACAAAGAAGCACTGCACTCGTAGGCAAAGCCAGAACCCGTAAGAAACTGTTCTTTTTCATCTGTTCTCCAATTGTTATAATGTGGAACTAACAGACATTAGTGTATCTTTAATTCTAGCTTTGTAATGATAGGACACAATTATATGAAGTACAGTTACTACATGGCTGCAACAAAGCTTATGACTTTGATTTCTATGCAGATCAAAAGTTTCTCTGCAGCAATACATTAAAATTAGATTATGAGGCCCTCTGCAGGATAAGACATGCTACAGCACCTCTTATCTAATTTCTCTCTCTTCTCCTGCTAGAAGTGGAAGAGTTTTCCCCTCAGCTTCCAGTGTCTCATCGGCCCAGACCTAGCATGCTGGATGTTCCAAATGAAGAGAACTTGAACAACAATCATGTGCACCTGGTGGGACCAAACAGACATGACACACTTGGTCAGCAGGGTCAACATGTCTACACAGAATATCAAAGCCTGGGTCTGGCCAACCGTGGTCAGAATCAGCCCCTGGCTCCACAACATGGTATGCCGTTGGTCTACATTCCTCTGCCAGGGCCAGATGGCCACAGAGTGCCATTGGTGAGGATGAGTGAGGGCACTTTGCCTGGGATCTCCTTTGAGAATCCTTTCAATGAGACAGAACTACCCCGGGAAGCCCAGACACAGACCACCATCACATGGCCAGGAGTGCCACACAGCTCACAGTATGTGGTGTCCTGCAGTCCCATTGCGGAGATTGACGAGCAGAGCTTCAAGGTGAGCATAAAAATATATATAGTTTCACAGGAAACAATATAAATTCTTTGAAGTAGCTGCAGTGATTTAAAACAATTGGAAATCTCCACATCTTTTCTGTAACATACAAAAACAGGCTTTTTGAATTTTGGCCAGAATATGTCTCTATAAAGATTCTGTTTGTCTCTATCAGACGCAGCTTCCTGGCACCTCCACTAGTGCTACATTGATTGGCCTTACTTCAGGAGCCTCCTATAAAATTGTTGTTGAGTCTGTCAATGGAGAGAACAAGCAGAAAGTTCTGGAAGATGTTGTGACTGTTGGCAACACTGGTAAAGCCTGTCGTGTTAAACAACCTATTACAAAGATCATGACTTTAATTGTGATTGTGTCTTAATCTAAATATGTTACAATTTCTAGTTCCAGGACAAGTACCAGGAGCTGGAGTAGTGCCCATGGGCAGGGATGTGTGCTATGACACATTTACTGCCACCTTCCACGAGGTGGGCGCTGAGTGGGAGCGCATGTCCGAGACTGGCTTTAAGCTCTGGTGCAGGTGTCTCGGCCTTGGCAGTGGCCATTTCAGATGTGATTCATCCAGTGAGTGACTGAGCCAGTGCTACTACACTACAAACCCTACACCTCACACTAGCATGGGCAGATAAAAAGTACTGGTTAAGCCAAATCTATTGCTGTTCTTCAAAGCACACTAATGCAATGTATTTTTTGACAAACAGAAAATGTGACTTAACCATATCTAAACCATAGAAAGCATGAAAAATGGTTCCCTTTGCCATGCTAGCCCCATCTGTCATGTTTGTATCTATTAAACATGATGGTCAGTAAGGAGGTGTCTTCGGTCTCAGATTTGTATTGTCAACCTATAACCAGATGATGCGAAACACTGAGACTAGCTTCGCCAACAGTGTATGAATGGCGAGGTCATGGATTGATCAATCTTATGACAGAGTGTCTGTTTGACGGATGAATTCACTCTACAAGGAATCCAAAAACTCAGTCAATGAGGTTAAGGGTTGTTTGAATATGAAGTACAGTGCTCTTTTCTTATGTGTGTTCTATCCATTAAACAGAGTGGTGTCATGATAATGGTCATAACTATCGGATTGGGGAGAAATGGGATCGCCAAGCTGAGAACGGCCACGTGATGAGCTGCACCTGTCTGGGCAACGGGAAAGGAGAGTTCAAGTGCGAGCCACGTAAGTGGATTTACCTCGGCCAGTGGCTTATCACAATCCTGCCAATACAATTTATTATGCAGCTGGATTGGGATGGTGGTGAGAAATCAGAGTGCCAGCTGTTCACTTCAGGACAGAGTCTGTTCTTTTCAGTCCTTTCACTTGTTCCCTTAGCAATGCAAAATACCAGTAACATGTAAATTGCTTTTGGTGGTGGTGTAATTAACAGATGTGGGGTTTTGGATTTAGCTATAATTTGCTCAAAATGATCTCAAAATTGTGTTTGTAGATGAAGCTACATGTTACGATGACGGAAAGATGTACAAGGTTGGAGATGAGTGGCAGAAAGAGTACCTTGGCAGTATCTGCACCTGCACATGCTACGGTGGACAGCAGGTGAGTCATGCCACCCATCACTTGGCCACCATTTTCTCGTTACTATGCTAATGAGATTCTAAAGAAAGTTTAGTCATTGCTTTGAATGTGAAGTAGGCTTGGCTCTTTCCTGACTCAGAGCCTTTTATTTCGTGACTTAGAGAATAGTTTTATCCTAGAGCAGTAGAGTGTAGACTTGTTGTGTAACAAAATGCTGTCTCCTCAGGGCTGGCGTTGTGAGAACTGCCGTCGGCCAGGTGCTGACGTCAACATTGACCTCGTCCAGCCTCCAGTGCACACAGATGTCTATGACCGCTACAGAGAGAACGCCCTACGCAAACTGGTAGGCCTTACTGAATCACCAATTAATAACCACAAATTATCCATATCAATATTCCAGCTCTTTGCAAATGGTTTGTCAGGGATATGATCCATGCCTGGCAGTTGTTGCACATGGAAGGTTATTGTAGAATGGCTCACATTTGCTTCATATGCAGATTTGTGTTTGCCAAAGTGATGCTGTTTAAGTAGGACTGCCTCAGTAGAAATCTAATTAATATATAAAATCCAACATCATGTGGTATACGATCATGTGGTTTTGGAGTTCAGATTAACATTCTTATTAATCCCTCCTGTACCTTGTTCCTGTTTTACAGAACATCCAGTGTCCCATCGAGTGCCTCAGACCTGACCTGCTAGCAGATGCCCAAAGCCATTCAAAATAATTTTCATTATCTGCAGTGTTTGAGAGGAGTGCCCCCCCCAGAGACTGTCCTTACTGTATTATGCCTCAGTGCCTTATTTTTCTCCCCTGTCCTGCTGCCTCCACACTGCACACTCAATCCTGATACACCTCACTGTTCCTTCACTAACCAGGACGGGCCCTACTCATTCTCCTCTCGTTCCCCACACGATAGAGGTGCATTAGCACCTCTTAGGGACACTCCTTCAGTCTGGACAGATTCCTTTTAGTCCTGGAGAGATGTGGAATTCTTCTAGATTCTGTCCTGTTTGTTTTGTTTATATTCTTCTCACCAGCTGAATCAGCCAAGACCAAAGACTGTATGACTTTAACTTTTTTGCCGTTGTTGCCATTTGTCAGTAAGACACCATTTCTATTAATGTTGTGATTGATGTTTATGGCCTACATCCATTTTTCTAAGTGGTTCTTGAAAATAATAAGAGACCAGTCATTAAAAAGAAATCAAGCACTGTCTTACAATGGAAGTCTCTGTGCCTTGTAGGCATTTTATTAATATAGTATTGACCCTGTTTTGAATTGGTTGGTTTGAATCTGTGTCCTCTGCTTCCATAAGGAAAGCACTGTATTCATGATGACATACACATTTTAATGTTTTTCATTTGTTATTTATCCCTTTTATCAATGCATTTTTATAGAATGCAATTTTGGATGTACACTTTTTTTTTTTTTATTATTATTTTTTTTGTGATTTAGGTGCCAGTCTTAACTACTGTGGACAAAATACCTTTTTAATAAACTTTTTATATAAATAAATGTTTGTCTTTTTATCTTGGGGTGCTGTAACACTGGTGCTGAAAAGTAGCTTTTTTGTTCTCTAACTCTTGCATCAGGGTGGCACTGGGGTCAGAGAAAGCATGATAAAAGATTTCTTTTCCATCCACTTCCAGGTTTGTAGGAATTTATGAATTATTATACGGTATGATCTAGTGGCATGTAAATGTAAACCCCACCTGTAACTGTGTCTTGAACAGCACTTTAAATTAGCTTTCTATGTTCTGACTGACCATTTGGTTTTACTATCTGAAGGGCATGTAGTGAGGACAGTATAGAAATGAACGGATAACAGTCCAGTG
This sequence comes from Hemibagrus wyckioides, assembly GCF_019097595.1. Taxonomy (NCBI): domain Eukaryota; kingdom Metazoa; phylum Chordata; class Actinopteri; order Siluriformes; family Bagridae; genus Hemibagrus; species Hemibagrus wyckioides. Next base: position 13,129,560 of record NC_080715.1, read on the forward strand.
ACATGGAGTAAATGGCCTCCTGCTGCATAAATATGGCCAGCAAACTCCTGAACCGCAAAAAGCAGCTATGGCATGCGTAGAGCCACTGGTTTGCTACTGAGTAGCTGACTTGCAAGCTCCTAACATTACCAAGGTGATGGTCCCAGTCTTTTAGGTGCTCTGAGGTGACTAAAGCCGATTAAGTGGCCAGAGAGATGTTGAAACCCTTTCTTAAATTAGCTTTGGGGAACTAAATAAACAGAACCCAGCAAAGTAATTAAAAGCATTACTGATTCTTGAGAAAGGACACAAGTCCTTCTTGGTCACACTATTTAGGCATTGTGGTGCACTTCTGGGCCCCTGAGCAAGACCCTTAACTGTCAGTTGTATAATATGAGATAAACATGTAAGTCATACCTGCTTTATCTTATTAATTTACATAACATTCTACACATGCTATATCTGCATCACACAATTGAATATACATAAATGCACAAAGGACATATCACACTCTCCAGTGTTTAAAATAATTTATAATCACACTCTCCGCTGTCACCCAAATGAGGATGGGTTCCCTTTCGAGTCTGGTTTCTCTTAAGGTTTCTTCCTCATACCATCTAAGGGAGTTTTTCCTTGCCACAGTTGCCTCAGTCACCTCAGGCTTGCTCACTTGGGATAACATCTAGGACTGTCTGTCTGTTTATATGTTTGTTGTTTTCTTATGTTGTTTCTTATGTAAAGCTGCTTTGAGACAATGCTCTTTGTTAAAAGCGCTATACAAATAAAATTGAATTGAAATGAATCTGCTAATTCAATAAGAATTACCAAATATTACTACAGCACAAGCTATTCCAAACAGGACCAACAAGCATAGGGACAGATGGAGGGTAATGTAGCAGAAACCATTCATTAGCCTGAAAAATAAGAAAGCTAGGGTGACATTTTCAAAAGAACATGCAAGGTTCAGGAGAAACGTATTTGTGTTTGCATGGAAAAAGCCAGGAGAAGAATTCTAGGATACCGTTTGTGTGTGTGTGTGTGTGTGTGTGTTATTCAGTCATGAACGCACAGCTGCTTATTATGTAGTGTGCATTAGGTGTATATCTCTGAGGTATTGAAATTTCATCGAAAATTAATTCAATAAAATGAATTCAACAGTCTCTCATTACATACATTCTTATCGATGCACTAGCTGCAGGAATCTTCATTGCTCATATGCTGATGATCTTTTCCTTTACACTGAGGCAAATCTAAATCAAAATGAATTGTAGTCCAGTTCCACTTCACTTCTGAACTGCAGGAAAGAAGGAAATTGGTTTGCAGAAGAAAAGCGGCAGCCAGCATGTCTTGATGATGTAGGACAATTTCACATCATCACCTACATCAGTGGTGTACGTAAGTACACTCCTACAGTCCCAGCATTATCTTTCCAGCATTGTACTCATAAAGGAGGTCATTATAGACTGAGCTATTATATTTGAATCATATATGCATAATCAAATAACAACATTGGAAATATAGAGCACAAGAAACAGGAGAATGAATTTAAGAGTGGCTTTGTTTGTGAACAAACTCAGCTTGTAAACTATTTTTTTAATATATATTTGTATAGGTCAGTTCATTATCACTCCTGTTTCTTATTTAACTATAAAATATTATTTCTGTCAGATTGCAGTCCAGAAATATTGAAGAAGCCAAACTGATAGTATATAGTATTTTAAATGACCCTTGACATGACATCTTCGACCTGGAAATGTAAGCACCATAATGTTACAACAGGGGGCAGAATTGCCTTTGACTTCCTTAGCTGTATAACCTTTTATGATTTCTGCAGGTCATTTGTAGCAGGTACTGTCATGTGATTATATATTTTACAGCAATAATACAAAATTTCACATTTTTATTCAAACCGTCAGCAAGAATGAACTCCAATATTACAATAATGAAATATAACATACTTATATATTACTGATATATTCTCATACTCCAGTGAATCTCAATATTACATGCATATATTCTCTCAAAAAACATTTTGGTACATTAATTCAATATGTTGCACACAGTTTAGCTCATAAAAATGAGGTGACAAGAGGCACATCTTAAATAATAGGCTCAATGTCCTGTGCAGCAGTATGTAGTGTAGAGGAGTCACGAATTTTCTTTTTTGTCAAAAACAATATTTATTCTAGAGTATTTATAGTATTTATTGAAATAGTGTTTATGTATACTGAAGAGCTGACTCGCAGTCCTGGGAGGAAGATCATCCGGCGTAAAACCTGTGCCAAGTCAAATATGTGGACCAGATGATCTGCTGTGGTGACCCCGAACAGGGAGCAGCCAAAAGAACAACAACAACACAATAGTTTATGTAAATTGTCTAGTAAGACTACCACTAATTAAACTGTACCAGTGCAGTAACACTGAACTTCATGAGAGCTTAGAAAAAGATATTAGAAGGAGAAAAATGATCACTGTGTCATTACAAATGTTATAAATCATGTACGGTGTTATACTTGTGCTTTCTTCTGTCAAATGTCTTATACATGGTTTTGATCCACTGTTGCGGTCTGTGTTTAAAAATGAACAATATTGCTATTGAAGCTGTGACCCCTGAGCTTTTATTGCCTGGTAAAATCAATTTTCTCTTTGTTTTAGTCCTAGGGGTCCTGAAGTTTTCTTATTACCTTTCTTTACTTTTAGATTACAAGTCCAACCTTCAGAATCACCGAACTGACCTCTGATCACCAGTAAAGCCAGAATGTCATCATCAGTTTCATCTGTCACTCAGGTATTTTGTAAGTTATTATCATTTTGTGAACTTTTTAAAAATAATACAGTAGTTCTAGCTGGAATGGGCAAATCTTTTCTATATGAATGTGCATCTTTTTGTGCATCTTAGACTGTGCCTTTAAAACATTATACCCTGGTAAACCTTTACTGTTCACTATGGTTAGTGAATAGCACTGTGTTTTATTCCTGGGCAGTAAGTGTTATTTTCTAATCTGTTGCTTCGATAACAAAAGAACAGAAAATATCCAAGATCTGGAATGTTCTGGAAAATAACATAATAAATTAATTTATATATATATATTATTAATGGGTGAATTTTCAGTCAGAAATATTTTAAATGTTTTCATAATATATTTTTTTAACTTTATTTTGAATGAAAAGATGCAAATTCACCCATTTTCACTCAAAAAAAAAAAAACACAGATTAATTTCAAAATGCCAATGTCCAATGGTTATAAATACAAAGTCCAGCCATTTTCTGTACTTTTCAGACATAAGCAACTAGTAAACAACACTTTATACCCAGGAACAGAAAGTGTGTTACATAACATAATTCATCTGTACCTGAATATTAAGCTGGGGCATTAAGATGTTAACTCAAAAATCCTTCAAATACAGAGAAGGAAAATAATGTGCATTTTTAACCAAAAAAATTGATTTTTTTTTCAATGCCGCCACAAGCGTCTTGGTCATGAACCCTTTTATTTATTTCTATGGAAATAATCAGCCGTCTAACACTTGCGTTCTAGTTTCATTGTTTTTCTCACCTCGATAGCACATAATTGCCTCATTCAGAGAACATTTCAAATACACACTCCCCACTGTGCATGACTGGAGCATTTCTTTTCGAATCTTATAATTTCCTGTGCTTTTGCAGAGGTTCAGGTATTGTAAAGGAACTACGGTGTATGTGAATGGGTTTGGGTCTGCTGTGTGTTACTGGACCTGGTCCAGTTTATCTATTTAGCTCAAATTCACATTGGCTGGGGTCAAATGAGGTGGAGCCTGAATCTGAATGTGAATCACAGTGGGTAAAGTGCTTATTATTATTATTATTATTAATAATAATATTATTTTAAAGTGCTATTTCAGTTTAATTGGAGAAAGTTATTTCTTTGGCAAGCCCTGATTTAACTATATCCCATTTGTCCCCTGCAGTTATAAAAGTCTTATTAAAATTTCTCTGATTATAATTACAGAGAGATTATTGCTCTCGTTCTGTTATACTTTGATTGTAAGTTTAAATGTATGCTGTGCTGTATAATATTTAATCCAAAACACATGATATAATAAGCCAACATTGTGTTCAGATTTTTGATAATAATCTTTGAGCTATTATCTGTCTTGGGGATGACGCAAAAGCTAAGGGAGAGTTAAGGGAGAGTTGCTTATAAGCTTGTACTTTTGAAAGCCTTATAGTTTCTATTCAGCAGCAGAATAATGCAGGATACTGTTAATATATTAGATAATACTGTGTTCACATAATATTTGCCAAAACAACTGTGCATTTATCTTATGTTAGAATTTACCCTGACCATAGTCAAAGTGAATCCAGCTCTCTGACAAAAGAGGTTGTAATGCGCTCTGTGCCCTGCAGTGTCTCACTGTAAAAGAGTTCTAATAAATTACACATGGAGCAGTCTGGAGGTTGGCAGGTTTTCTCCCTTGGCTGGCGATTTACTGCCTTCTGCCTGTGTAAATCAATCTGTGTAGCATCGGCAGGAACCACACTCTCCCCCCACTGTGACACACACAGCTACTTACTGTCACATGCTCTGTGATATATATATATATAGGAGACCAAATATTTAATTTGGCAAAGCATTCCCAAACCAGAAAAGAAGGGTTTTATAAATACACAAATCAATAAAACGCAGACGTAATCATCTCCAGTCATACTTTTGTTGAGAGGATAAAAATGATTTAGTTTATAACTAGCAAATATAAATACTTTTGTAATGGTGAAATGGAAAGTGGTATTATTTGAGTACATTAGTGTTTAGTTTTGGTCTGAGAAAACATTTTTTTTTGCATATTATTGTGTATTTTTGTTTGCACTTGTATCACCACTAGATGGTAATGTTGTCCAGAGAGAGAGAGAAAGAGAGAGAGAGAGTGTGTGTGTGTGTGTTTCTGTCTTTATATCTTGGAGGAAACCAAATGTCTGCACAAGTATACGAATACTGGTAACACTTTCAACAACAGTACATGAATAACCAATGATGCACTAATACCTGAATGTGAACTAATGATGAGTACTAATCATGAGCTCACCTTAACTACCCCATGTGTGTATAATACATTATTAGTATTAGTACCTTAATGTTTGTTAGTTAATATCTACACAGGGGTCAATGAAATCACACATGCTCTATCTAAAACCAGAACACCAGAAAATAAAAATTTTTTAGAGAACTCGCTTTAAATGTTATTAGATAATAGTGTCTGCTAAATGAACAAATGTTACTGTATTCATTTCACTCTTATGGGTAAAGGAGCAGAGCCCCGGGCCTGAGCCTCCCAGAGCATGTAATAGCACTACAATGGGATTTAAAGAGAAATGGATGCAAAATAGGTTGAGATGAAATTACTGGTTTTTTGAATTGTTTTTTTATTAGTGGCTCGTCGTAAAGCCTAGCTCTTTATTAGTTTGTGATTAGTACATTCCTTAACTCATTATTAGCTCATATTTAATTGTGTATTAATTCAGGTACTAGGATAGGATTGTTCATGTACTCTTATTGTATATCTCACAGTAGATAGATAGATAGATAGATAGATAGATAGATAGATAGATAGATAGATAGATAGATAGATAGATAGATAGATAGATAGATAGATAGATAGATAGATAGATAGATAGATAGATAGATAGATAGATAGATAAATATTGTAAGAAATATTGTTTCCTTTTGGTTATTGATGTTTAGGTTATGGTTAGAGTTAGGTCTAGCATAGAATTGATTAGCCACATTAATATTAAGGACAATGGAGGGTCCTCACAAAGACAATAAGTCGAAACATCTTCATGTGTGTGTGTGTGTGTGTGAATACAAAATGACATTTTTTTGTAGTGTGTCACACTCCTTACAGCTATCACAGCTACAGTGTTAACACAGCCATGCTGTTTCAACGCTATATGTTATACATCAAGACAACTCTAAACACATTCCAAGCTGCTTAAAACATCAGTATTGCATCAGTCCACTGATCTCTACTTACCCGTGATGTCATACGGTAAAAGACTGAAGCCCTGCGTGTTGTTTTTTAAAGTGGCTTTAATTGCTTTCATCCATCTTCTGTGCTGAGAGGAAAGGTTCAGAATGGACTCCATTTCACACTGCGTGCACTCCTTGTAATAAGCCAGAGCCAGCAGGTGTGAAATATTTCTGTTTGACCATGTTTTATTTTATGATTATTGCATTGTGCATTCATTCAGCGATCTCTCCGTGCCGCTGATGAAACTTATAAGCGATATTCACTTGAACTCCTTTTTCTTTTAGAGGCCAAATGGACTTGGGCTAAGGCGGAATTATGTGGCATTTCTTGCATCAAGAATTATATGAGATCATCTGGCTTATACAGAAGGTTAACAACTCAAATAAGCTCCGGTAAAAGATGGACATATTTTTCTTTTTCTTTTATGAAAGCGGTGGAACAGAAAGGTTCCATTACATTACCCGGCTCATGCGGCGCTACCCATCTGCACAAGATTGTTCCACGGGAAAGTCTTATTCACTTTTAGATTCCTGTTTTTTTTTTTTTCTAGCCTAGCCATATACTGAGATTTATGCTGTGGAATATGGACTGCTAAAGTTTCATCTGGCACCGTGTGAATTTATTCAGTGCTCACTGCTATCTTTCTCACCATGTGCAATGCACAGACACGACTCGTATAGTCATATAGCAAAGTATGGAAGCCATTTTTCCACAACATCATGGATGTCAGCTAAGAGTGTGTGCATGCGTGTGTGTGTGTGTTTGTGTGTGTGTGTGTGTGTGTGTGTGTGTGTGTATGCACGTTCTGGCCATCTGAGAAATGTGTCAGTTGGACTCTCTCGACTCTCTCTCCTGTCTCCCCAGATTGCAGCACAGACTGTTAGACATTAACATATTCATGCAACGTTTCCATTCCTCTTCACAAAATCATAATGAAACATGTACTAAGCTATTATCTGAAGGAATCTCCCCGATAATGAAAAGAAGCACCATGAAAATGGGGTCTTTTTTTTCCCTTCTAACATTTTGGTTGGATCCATCTCTTTGTTGATTCTGCTTTTGTGTAGGACAATGAGGGATGTGCTGATCTCATGGCTATAGCCCCTTCTTCAATCTCTCCTCAGCACGCAGACGGGTCGACAGGAAATGAAGGAAGCGCTTTGACTCTCACACACTCAAACTCTTTCTGACCTCTGTTCGGATGGAACTCTGTATTTATTTTGCTGTGAGGAAGGGAGGCGGTGTATCAGTACAGACTGTGAAAACTCTCGACCCATTAAGCATTTAATAGGTTAATGTGTTGAGAGAGGAAAGCAAGCGCAGACATCCTATGGACAAACATCCACCCAAAACACAGCTTCATCAATTGCATTCCATAGATAAGCAGCACAGAGAGCTACAGTCTGAAGACTAAAATGAAACGGCTGCACATGATGAGCTTTCAGGACAGCTATTGAAACATGAAAACCTTTTAACCTGCTAAAAAAAAAAAAAAGGCCACTGAGATTGATGTTCACAAAGGGCCTTGAAGAAATGTTTAAATGATATTGGTGTGGGCTTTAGGAGGTGGGAATATGTATTGTCTTACAGGCATAAAGGTAAGAAATGCAGCTTATCAGTCTACTGCTCAAAAAGAAGAAGATGATGAAGAAGAAGAAGAAGAAGAAGAAGAACAAGAACAAGAAGAACAAGAAGAAGAAGTAGTAGAAGAAGAACAAGAAGAAGAACAACAAGAAGATTTTTATTTTTTGTATTCTATTGTCATTCTTAAGCACAGCACACCAAGACAAATTCCTTGTACATGTAAACCCATGGTATTTGCCAATAAAGGTGGTGATGATGAAAAAGAAGAAGAAGAAGAAGAAGAAGAAACCTACCCCAGCTTATTGTTCTACTGTTCAAGAAGACGAAGAACAAGAAGAAGAAGATGAAGAAGTAGACAAAGAAGAAGACAAACAGGAAGATGAAACCCACCTAGCTTATTGTTTTACTGTTCAAGAAGAAGAAGAAACCCACCCTAGCTTTTTGTTCTACTGTTCAAAAAGTAGAAGAAGAAGAAGAAGAAGAAGAAGAAGAAGAAGAGAATAAAAAGAAGAAACCCACTCTAGCTTGTTGTTCTACTGTTCAAGAAGAAGAAGAAGAAGAAGAAGACACCCATGCAAGCTTATTGCCATACTGTTCTAGAAAAGCTATAGTTATGTGTATATACACATCTAATAGCAAACATTAGTGTGAAAAAGAACCCCTTTTCATTTATTATGTTCCATTTACTGCAAGAATATTTATTACATCAAAGTTATGGTGCTATGTGCCTCATGAGAAATAAAAAAAAAAAAATGTCATCCTAACAGACCAAATGAGTATTATATCCTCTCTAACCTTATTAGCTACTTGTTAGGTGACTTCCATTATATAATAAGTTAAGTCCATGGAAGTATCATAAACCGTAATCTTCCTCTGTTCGTCTCGCATTTAATTAAACCATTTCCATACTGTTGCCTATAAATAGTTCCTTTCTTTGTAAATACATGTCATTTAGGCCCCTTATTTTCATCTAGCAGTCTTTTATGCTTGTTGTCATGGTTACACTCCAACTAGTCATGTTTCTGTCAGTCTTATGTTGCACAGTTCGAGTAAAGTGTTGCCAAAAAGCGCTACAGTGATGTGGTCAGAGCCTAATGAATAGAAAAAAGAAAAAAAAGCTATGTTATGTTAATATACATGTAGAACATAATACACTCTATAAAAGAAATCTATAAGCCTTGAGAGTTATTTCCCAGTCACTCTCAGAAAGGTTTCATGTTTATTCTTCGTGTTATCAAGCTAAAATCCTGTAAATATCGACCTATCCCATATAGATCCCTAGATGCTAAGAATAAGGATTCTTTTTGTTCAGAATCTTACAACACTGATCATGTCGTTCATCTAAAAGTGGCTCACGAAAGTGATAGTAGACTCTCCTCTGTGTTTCTGTTCCACGTTTCAAATGTCCTGTCCTTATTATGGCATTTGCAGACTACGTTTCTCATTTTTTATCTCTCCCACAAGTGTCAAATAAATTCTTATAAATTACACACATATCCTGTAATTTTATTACCAACACATTCCAACCGTGATTGTGGGTGTAATGAGCAATATTAGATTTTCTGATTTATATTAAAATCTAATCTCACTTTCACCTTAGGGGGAAAAACCCCTGCTCTCTAATCTCTCACCCTTCCAAATCTGTGCACTCTGACACTGAGAGAGCAGCTTGTATCGCCCTTATACCATCAGGCCCTTAAACCGCTGATGAGCTTTGAAGGTAAATTAGCATTTAGACAAACCAGTGGCCCCAGACATAGCTGTCTCACTCGTTAACCTGCATCTAAATAGCTGTTGGGCTCCTGTGTGGACTTGCTATAAAGCTGACTGTCGGCATGATGGATTTTGGTTTAATTTGGTGTGGGGGACAGTGCAGCATCTTTAGCCCTTTCACTACTCGAACTTTTCCTTGCCATCTGACATTCATCTCCCTCCTGTGCCTGAATACAAATACAGAAATCAGTCTACTTTATGGATGAAGCCTCTGACATTCCTAACACCGCGCACAATCTTATTAAACAGCTTTCCTCCGTGCCGAGAAATGAGCTGGGTTAAACAAATGGTCACATTGTTGTTGTAGCTCCACTGCCAAATTATTAATCCAAAGCCGCTGTGTAAGGCAGAACCTGGCTGTGATGCTAATGATGGGTACTAAGAATGATCTCTCACCGTGTCACTCAGTATTACAGGGATAAATGATTATTACTATGTTTTACAGCCCCTTTCCCTTCAGTCAGCCTACGCCACTAGGAGAGTGAGGAGCACACCGGCTGTCTGCTGTTAGGATAACATCTCGTTACGCATTTTTAATTTAGTTCTGCTCATTCATTAAAACCGGAGAAGAGCGAACAAAGACAGGCAATTAAAACCAGCATGGTGGATGTAGTCGTTATTCCGCTCATCTTTAATTCACCTGAAACAAAAATAATTAGAATGTGATATTAAAAAATGAAAAGATAAAAAACAAAAATGTCTATCATGTGCACACAGATAGGCAGGGGAAGTTTGTTTTCCTCTCTCCAGGGAGAAAAATAAACTATCGCTGATACAGGTGTCACTGTAGCAGTACAGGTGGATGAAGAATTTGTGCAATACGAAGCTTAGAGATAAACACAACCTTCTTTACAGAAATAGCCCTGACCCTCTCCTTGCCTCTTCTACTGAAGTAAAAGGTTTCATTCAGGTTTCATTCAGGTTTGGACTTTTGTGGGACCAGGTTCAACAGCATCGTAAATGGATCTAAGAAAAACATAAAGAGTGATATGAGGAAGCGAGGCCAGGACTGATTTCTTTCTAGCCCAGACTGTAGATTCATGCAGCTTACCTGTGAAAGTCATGGCAAATTATTAAAAAGCATGGGCAGATTTTTTTTTTATTCATATATCCAGAACACATCATCAGCATTGACTTAGAAGGTACGATCCTGCATTTAATAAACATTCAATTCAGTTCAATTTTATTTGTATAGCGCTTTTAACAATGGACATTGTCTCAAAGCAGCTTTACAGAACATAAGAAACAAAAAATATTGTTTTGTGCAAACAGTCCTAGATCATCCCTAGTGAGCAAGCCTGAGGCGACTGTGGCAAGGAAAAACTCCCTTGGATGGTATGAGGAAGAAACCTTAAGAGGAACCAGACTCAAAAGGAACCCATCCTCATTTGGGTGACACCAGAAATCATAAATAAGGTTATTTACTCTATCATACTTTTTTCCCTCAAAATATCCTTTGATGAGACACTAAAATAAACCTAGAAAAACTTATACATTAACTTTTAAACAGTTTTTAAATTGCAGAATGAAAATAAAATGTCAACATTAGATCTGGATTAGGAATTGGCTGATACTAAGAGCTCTGCAGAGAGTGCTGCGCTTCAGTTGAGCACATCCCCAGGTTTGCTCTCCCCTCTCTGCATGACGTCTATACCAGGCGATGCAGTACCAGAGCTGCTAAAATCATTAAGGACTCCACCCTCTCCGGTCTGTTCAGCCTGTTGCAATTAGGCAAGCGCTTCCGTAGTCTGATGGCTAAAACCGAGAGTCTCAGAAGGAGCTTCTACCCTCAGTCCAACAGGCTCCACCTTACAGATCCCTTAGTTCTCCTTAAAGCTTCTGTCACTTCACTGACACTCTGCACACTGCACTTTTTACTGTTTCTACATGCAAAACATCTCTACATTTTCAAAAGTTCATGACTTTTGCACATTCTGTACTGTTACTACAAGTAATATGATTGCACATCAATATTCTATTTCTTCTTGTTATTCTTAGTGTTTTCATTTTAATTTTAGTTTAGTTTTTTAACTAGTTTATCTATCTGTATATGCACAGGAGAAGCAGTGGGCAGGTTGTATGCTTTATAACTGTGTATGTGACAAATATCTTGGTATCATTATCACGTCTAAAATAACCATGATAGTCATGATACTGTCCCCCTTTATAGTATCAGGTTTCTATTTATTCACCTCTAACAGAAAGGCTAGCATTTTTCTCAGAGTGACCAATAGGCGGACACAGTGGGATGTTCTGGTATAATCCACTCCCTTAGGGATTCGCTCGTTTTCCCCAGTTTATCTTTTCCTCCTTTACTCAGTGTAAGGATTTAATAGGTTGTGTGTGTGCTTTCTGATCTCTAGAGTAAAAGACTTCAGGTGGTAAATTAAAGCAAAGAGTGGATTCTTTATAAAGCCCACAGAAGCCCTCAAAACAGGTTTCTTCCATACAGTCAAGCTGAGTTCTTCTCCCATAAGACTTACACACTGTGTGGCACTTCTGTCTCTCTCTGTGAACGCTGAAAGCAAAATGAGGCTACCTTATTCTTCACTTTCTGCTCCTATTTTCTCTGGCTTTCTCTCTACAGTACACTAGTCCAATGCATTTTTGTCTTTGTGTGTGTGTGTGTGTGTGTGTGTGCGTGTGTGTGTACGTGTGTGTGTATGTGTGTGTGTGTGTTGTGAATAGTATGGCTCTTCACATCTGGAAGTGATTCTTTCTGCATTGCGCAAAAAGGCTGTTTATCTCTAGCACCCACCACAAAAACAGACCCAGAAATTTGCAGCCATTTTCTGCCATTTTACCATTAACTAATTTTTTACTTATCACAATGATGTCAGATTTGTGCAACAGTAGGGCTGAGTTTTCCATTGCCGCGAAGTTACTCCATGGACTGCATCAACACCAATACAGTCTTTGACAGTGTTAGTGTCAGAACCCATTCTAGCATGAGCAACATGTGGCAGGCTGTCTTTTCAGAGAAATGCGCCAACCGTCAACTGCACGCTTGTCGCTCAGTCCCATCTGTAGAGCACTAGCGTATGTTCCTCCACTAGTTCTGGAGTCACTATTTTACTATGTGCCCTCAAAGTGTCCCTCTATATCACGCCTCAGTAGAGAGTGAGTATAGTGTTCAAGTGCTTCTAATGGAGCAAAGAAATGGACAACATTTTCTCTTGAACTCGGGGCCAGGGTGGAAATACAGCAGGGTTTTGACATGTCTGCAGAGGCCTGACTGTGTGACAGGGCCGTGGAGGAGCAAAGAATTCACACAGTGGGTTTTGAGACCCTGCGGCCCAGCCTGTCATTCACACTGATGCCTCACAAAGCCAATAATTACTTTTTCAAACCCACGGGGAGACTGTCTTCCTGCCATTGCCACACACACACACACACACACACACACACATATACATTACTGTGGGCACATAATAAAATACACCCACCTTATTGGCACACTTTGTAGGTATACAATTATTCACTGTAGCCCATCTGTTGACATGTACCATTTACGAGCCCCCTCTATCTCATCCATCAATGAAAAGTGACCACTGTAGGACTGCTGACCAGATATTACTTGCTTGGAGGACCATTCTCAGTACAGCAGTGACCCTGACATTACAGTGTGTGTTATGGTAGTGTGTCATAAGCAGTAGCATTACTGAATTGTTTAAAAGTCTACTCACTGTTTAAGTTTCTGGGTTGAGCTTAATATCACCAGTGGTGCTGTAGTCAGAAACCGATACCTAGAATGAGCTAAAGAAGAATTAGCAAATATTGTCCATGAAAAAAAAACTTTACATCTACCTGGTGGACCAACATGATATGTGCTGTGTCTGATACATGTATTCTGGCACCACATACACTACCATGTAAGTGCCATTACTGTGCTGAAAAAACGTCCTACATCCAAATAATATGTGTTTAGTCCTGGTCCTGTGGTGCTCCCTTTCTGTTTATGCTTGTTGACAAAATGTGCAGAGCATGGATGGGTTCCCCATTTTAATTTATTTCTCACCTACATGCTGTTTTTTTTCTATTTCTGGCTTTCTTGCATGTATGTATTCTTTATTACACCTTCACAGACAAATATAGGCTATGCTCTGTGGCTTTGTTGAAATCGGTTTTTACTAAATTTTTCATCTTTCACACTTCTAATTCAAACCACATATCAGCACATTTCCACATGATGCCGAACACTCAAGAGCTTACATAGACTGATGAAGAGGGTGTAAATCAGAGGTGTTGGGCTGGGTGTTATTTTTGTGAGCCTTTGAAGAACTATAATTTTATATATATATATATATATATATATATATATATATATACACTATATTGCCAAAAGTATTCGCTCACCCATCCAAATAATCAGAATCAGGTGTTCCAATCACTTCCATGGCCACAGGTGTATAAAATCAAGCACCTAGGCATGCAGACTGTTTTTACAAACATTTGTGAAAGCTCAGTGAATTCCAGCGTGGAACTGTGATAGGATGCCACCTGTGCAACAAATCCAGTCGTGAAATTTCCTCGCTCCTAAATATTCCACAGTCAACTGTCAGCTGTATTATAAGAACGTGGAAGTGTTTGGGAACGACAGCAACTCAGCCACGAAGTGGTAGGCCACGTAAACTGACGGAGCGGGGTCAGCAGATGCTGAGGCGCATAGTGCGAAGAGGTCGCCAACTTTCTGCAGAGTCAATCGCTACAGACCTCCAAACTTCATGTGGCCTTCAGATTAGCTCAAGAACAGTGCGCAGAGAGCTTCATGGAATGGGTTTCCATGGCCGAGCAGCTGCATCCAAGCCATACATCACCAAGTGCAATGCAAAGCGTCGGATGCAGTGGTGTAAAGCACGCCGCCACTGGACTCTAGAGCAGTGGAGACGCGTTCTCTGGAGTGACGAATCGCGCTTCTCCATCTGGCAATCTGATGGACGAGTCTGGGTTTGGTGGTTGCCAGGAGAACGGTACTTGTCTGACTGCATTGTGCCAAGTGTAAATTTGGTGGAGGGGGGATTATGGTGTGGGGTTGTTTTTCAGGAGCTGGGCTTGGCCCCTTAATTCCAGTGAAAGGAACTCTGAATGCTTCAGCATACCAAGACATTTTGGACAATTCCATGCTCCCAACTTTGTGGGAACAGTTTGGAGCTGGCCCCTTCCTCTTCCAACATGACTGTGCACCAGTGCACAAAGCAAGGTCCATAAAGACATGGATGACAGAGTCTGGTGTGGATGAACTTGACTGGCCTGCACAGAGTCCTGACCTCAACCCGATAGAACACCTTTGGGATGAATTAGAGCGGAGACTGAGAGCCAGGCCTTCTCGTCCAACATCAGTGTGTGACCTCACAAATGCGCTTCTGGAAGAATGGTCAAAAATTCCCATAAACACACTCCTAAACCTTGTGGACAGCCTTCCCAGAAGAGTTGCAGCTGTTATAGCTGCAAAGGGTGGACCGACGTCATATTGAACCCTATGGATTAGGAATGGGATGTCACTTAAGTTCATATGCGAGTCAAGGCAGGTGAGCGAATACTTTTGGCAATATAGTGTATATATATATATATATATATATATATATATATATATATATATATATATATATATATATATATATATATATATATAAAATCTAGCCATGGGGGTCACAGTCCAGTTTACTCATGCGAATCATCAGTGAGGCAAAGAGGAAGGCCAAAGAGGAGGTATATGGATGTAATTAATGAGGATATGTATATATATTTATATATATATATATATATATATATATATATATATATATATATATATATATATATATATATATATATATATATATATATATATGAATAACAATATAACATATATAAAACATTATAAATATAATATGTGAGTCCAACCATCAGTCCTATATGTGATTTTTATTCCAAGATTCCAAGATTTCCCCATTCCAGACTTAGTGACTTCTTTGCTGTTATAATAACCTGGGAAGCCAGGGTTTCCACTAGATTTTGCACCATTGTTGTGGGAATTTCTGATTATTCAGCCACAAGAGCATTAATAAGGTCAGGCTCTGATGTCAGATGAGGAGGCCTGGGTTGCAGTCGGTGTTCCAGTTCATCCCAAAGGCGTTCAGTGTTCAGCGGGTACTTTCACTTCAATTTGGCAACCAATTTTTATGGACCTTTCATTGTGCACAGGGGCATTGTCATGCTGTAACAGATTCGGACCCCTTAGACCTAATGAAGGGAAATCTTTAAAGCTAAAGACAAGCAAAGACATCTAGGCAAGTGAGAGCCTCCAACATTGTGGCAACAGTTTGGGGAAGGAACACATATGGGTGTGATGATCAGGTGTCCACAAACATTTGGTCATATAATGTAAAAAAAAATGTACAGAATTATCACAGAGCTGGAAGCATATATTTCCTTTTTCTCCCTTCTCTCTTGTTTTACATCATTGTAGGGCTTTGGATTTGGAATCAACCACTGAATGATTTTTAGACACTTTTGTGCACAGCAGGAGCTGATTTTGCAGACAGAGATTAAGCTTATACCTTTAGGCTTAAATTAGTGTCATCTGCCATATCCTATTGCCATTTCAATACTAATCTTAAGGATTTTATGCTGTAGTCTGTAATCCTCTGCACCTACTCAGAACACCACGGTTCTCAGCGGCACATCTTTGAGCTTTTTGTCTCTGATGTACACCAGTCACAGTGCAGGTTTCAGCAGCCACTTTAACCTCAGATTGTGTATTAGGCAGCTGATGCTCATGTCAGCAGTCTGACAGCTTTTGAGACCTGCAGTCCGATGACACAGCTCACACAGAAGAAGCCCTGCGGCTGTGTGTGTCTTGCTCTATTAGTCCTGCTTCCCTCAAAGCCTATCCTTAAGCATAGAATCTCATCTGTAGCCTTCTTGAGTTCGGAATGCCTTTGTGGCTTGACACGCATGCCTTGTTCACACTGCTTGTGAAATCTCAGCAAACACATTGATTTCTGGCAGTTGGCAACCTAGCCTATGAGAGAGATTAGGTTTGTGGTGGTGTTTGTTATGTGTGTGTGAGAGAGAGAGAGCATGTGCAGACTGGGGGTATGTGTGTGTTTCTATAGAGAGGGTGGCTATATTATTGCTTGTTAAGAAGACATATAGAAATCTGTTGACTAATATGACCAGTTTGTGTGTGTGTGTGTGTGTGTGTGTGTTGAAAGAATGCTATGTTTATGCTGTAATGGTATTGCAACCACATACAAGTAAGAGATTCAGACCACATACAAGTAAGAGATTCAGTTTGACTTCACATGCTGCAGTAAATCTATAGAAGAATACACTTTAGTGGAAATGGAACACACACACACACATTCCTCCACGCATATCTGTCAAATGAGACCCTCCTCTGCTCTCCTCTCCATGCTTAAACTCATACACACAATCCCTCAACAGCTGGAAAATGACTTAAAGTCATAAAAAAGCCACACTGTTCCTCTGTTGTTTTAATGGTGGTTCACAGAGGAAGAAATGCTGTGAGGCAGGCGACTGCGCTATTCAATGACTAATCCATTGTTACTGAACCCAGGTGGAGAGAATCTCACCAGAGAATGGCACTGAATCAAATTCTAACCTTACCAGAGCTATGCCATTTCCACCGTCATAGAAAAAAATCCTGAAAGATAATGATAAGGTAACATTTTTACTGTAAGTAAGCAACAGGGCAGTGCAATAAGGTGCGCTGGTATGAGCCATGTGTTTTGGATTTCTTGGTATGTCATTGTTTATCTTTTTATCTTTTGGTCAGTTTACTGGCTCACTTGGGGATAAAGACTTTACTTACTGCATTTAACTAAATATATATTAGAACATAAGCTTATTTAGTTTGGGGAAGGAAGGAAGGAAGGAAGGAAGGAAGGAAGAGTATATTATGTGCTGTTTATAAAAGAGTTTAATGCCTGTTTTTTTAAATAGCAAAGAAAAACTTTGTGTACTTTAGTAGTGAAATAATGTACTACAAATCCAGTCACATGACCTGTCAGATGATCCTCTACCTTGTACTCATTCCCAGGATTTCTAAATAGAGCCACATGTTCCCAGTTAGGACACTCGCCATAAACAACCCAGACATTCACTGTATCTTTGTAGTGACATTTCTTTCTTATACATTTCTTATCTAGTTCTATATGTTTTGGCCAGAGGAAATCCATGACTGAATCGTCAAGCTATTAACAGAGATTCGGAAAAGTAACTACTCTGGACAAGGAGCTAAAACTGCACAAACCTTCTTTCTCACTCCTCTCTGACACATTTCCTATACCAGTCCCATCTCACTCACTCTCTCTCTCTCTCTCTCTCTCTCTCTCTCTTTCTCTCTCTCTCTCTCTCTCTCTCTCCCCTCTGAACTAGCTCTCACATCAAAAAGCCATTTGAGAGCATTGCCTTTTTGTCTTTGTATGTATTTTTCATGGCAAGCCTCCTCACATATGGAAGCGATTTTGAAGAACAGGAGACATGCCTTGATTACTTATGTTGATATTTTTTGGCTTGATTTTTTATTTTATTTTTTTTTTTTTTGAAAGATGCATGTTTACGAGACCCTGCAATTCCACTCTGTTATCTCAAAGAACAGACATCAATCTCATGGCTATGAAGGGACACTTCAACAGGGATCAAAGCAGACTAATTCTCCACCCTTGACTAGCCACTCTTAAAGCAGCGTCCTCTTCTGTAAATTCTATAAATTCTGTGTTCCTAAAGCACCCACAGTGCGGCACAAGATCACAGGTATAGCCACTTTCGAGCACTGATACCCTCCTCCCCTGTGTGCAATAGTCAGGCGAGTCAGACATCCTTGAAGATGAGTGGTAGCATGACCCATAAATCTCAACATCAGTCAAGAAAGGTTCTCAAGAGCTCTCTATTTATCACTGAGATGACACCAAAACACTTCTGATGCCATTTGCATACTCCCTTACACATTGAGTGTTGATGTCATGCTGCTACATTAAGAATCGTAAAGAGGCTACAATTCATAAGTCTAATACATAACGATAAATTTTCTTAAGCTCACCAAGTTACACTTTAAGACGCAAGTTTTGAATTTTGTATTCACATCTTTTGAAAAGTAAAATGATTAATCTCTTTTGCAGGATATGTGCTGCCTTCCCCATGGGAGCGATTGTGTTCTAAAGGCTTCTTAGTACAAGGCGTGATTCGACTGGTAATGTCCAGATTAATTCAGGTTCATTTGCATGGACTTCACCTCCCAGACAGGTGCCAAACCAGTTCTCAGGCTCATCTGAAGGCCTGTATCAATTCTTCAGCTTCCCTCAAACGTTCTCAGGGGACTGTGGATAAAAGCTGTAGATGTAAACTTGCTGACTGAGGTTATTAAATGCATGTCAGGGCCCAGACGCAGAGTTATTGATAGTGCTTCATTAGTCATTGGGTGCGCGTACTGAGTGTCCGTAACAGATGACGCCGGCTCTGATGAATCTATAATGCTGCAGTGAGGTGGTTGAGTGTGAAATCTTATGAGTGACATATCAAAGCCTGCTTACGTGAGAGGGTGTAGAGAACATAAATGTGGGGAAAAAACAGAGTATAGATTTTCTTTAGGAGCCTGAAGGTCAATACTTTCAGAAACATGGCATATAAAGTCTGTTGATAAGAGTTTGTTGAGTGGAATACCATAGAAGCAAATTTAAAATGCCATGGATTACTTTTTTAATGATAACACAGTGCTGTTGAACGCTGAATTCTGATTGGTCAGAAGGTTATGATTATTATATATTATATAAAACCAGCTTTTCCAGCGGTGAGGCAAATCATGAGTTTATATCAATAACCCTTATTCTAATACATTATTGTTTTAGTTACTCAGACTTGGATGTCGAACTGTCCATGTTGTTGTTGTTCTCTGGGCTGCTCCCAGTTCGGGGTCGCCACAGCAGATCATTTTGTATACATATTTGATTTGGCACAGGTTTTATGCAAGATTCCCTTCCTGAAACAACCCTCCGATTTTTCGAACAGGCCATGTAAACAGGTTTATGTACAATAGTTGATATGGTGATTTGTTTTGTGAGTTTATTTAGCGTATCTGTAATCAATTTCCACTGTCAAAAACTTCTGACAGTCAGAGGTAATGCTTTTAGCTTTTCAACACGATCAACTCATGACAAGATGCACTTTTCTGACTTATTAACTCAGGATAACTCATTAACCCACTAAGTAACTTATCTGTTTCTGTAGAACAGAAAGTTCTACAAGTCTAAAAAGAAGTTCTACAAGTTCTAAAAGTCACAGTAATGACTTTTTACACTAGAGATTTCTTTAGGTATGCATTTACATGATACATGGGTGATCGGTCAATCTTCCTTGGCAATGGCTTTCATGTAGAATTGCATTGAATTTCTTCATTTTTATTAAGTTAAATGTGATTAGTGTTGTATTTCATGCCTGAAAAATCTTTTTCACCTGTAATTGGCTTCTGAGTGTGTGTGGGATATGGGGAGTAATCATGACATAAACATTACACAGTACAAAGAGTGGTAATATTGAATACTGAGACATTACACACCAAACAGCTCAATTAGCTATTAAACATCACACACTGTAATAAACAGCACAAATGGACTGTTAAAGCTAAATAAATGACAGCTTAAGCCGTCTTTAATGTGTCCATGCTGGAAACTGGATACGAATCAGGTGGTTAATTATAATTTCTGGAGGAACACAGATTGGGAAACCTGATGGTTTAGTTGTAAAACTGTCCTTTAAGCAGTGGGTATTGGACTAGTTGCTCTTGTATAATTTGCCAGATGGCAGCAATGTGACCAAGTCTCTTTATACCCCACCATGATCCTACATGTTTCATAGCATTTCTTAAAGATGTCAGAAATGATGGTGATCCCGTAATCTGCAGGTCTGCTTTCACTACACACTGGGGGAATTGTGCTTTGATTCACAGCAGCAAGTTTGTAACGCCGTGGTTGGAATTTATTCTACTTTGCCTTCGGATAGATAACTTTTCTGAGCTTTCTTTGAAAGATGGATGCTCTGTTGTACCTTTTATGCTAGGCAATTTCTGCTAAGATGACCCTCCTGATCTCTGCCCTATCGATTCAAACATGGGCATTAGCAGCCATAGGTCATAGGTTTTATTGTGCAATTTCATCAATCTGTTGGGTTCTTTATGCTAGATGAATCAAGATTTAATAAAACTGACCCGAGTTGCTGATGCAGGATGAGTTCATCCATTTTATGTGTGTTATAGAGAACTAAACATTTTTCCTCGCCATAAATGCTGCCATTATGTGTAAGGACCTTAGAATAGAATACCATTATTGGTGTTTCTTGTGGCAATAACTAGAAGGTGAAAAAGAAAACTGGCAAAGAATTATGGCAAAATAATGATGTCATAGACCACCTTTGTTCTCTAAGGAATGTTTTGTCCATTATTATTATTATTATTATTATTATTATTATTTACCAATTGTCATTGTTGCCTGAAAAAATTTCATTCATTCATTCAGTAACCTTCAATAAACATATTATACTAGTCAGGGTGGTGGTGGATCCAGAGCCATAACATGGACATGAGTTTGTACTACACAATATGTTGTAAGTCTTTGTAAATCCACTGTATGGTCAGGAAGCAGACACTGACCTGAAAACATATCCAAGAGATGTGTGGAATATGATACTATCAGACAGCGACTGCTTGGTATTTTACCGCTCACCAAACATGCTGTCAGATGATATAAAAATTCACAGGACACATCTGCTCGCTTGGCTCAGGTGGTCCCACCAGGATCTCAAACACATCTGGAATATGTGGAAGACAAGGTTAGTGCGCAGCAGACGGTAAACACGTTTCTCTCCATCACCATCTTGGAACTCATCTTTTCTCTGAACTCCAAATCACCTTTACCTGGATAATGTCTGATGGACTGTCAGCTGAAAATTATTAGCAGGAGTTAAGATCTAATCAGACATGCACATTACCATTTTCAATTTCAGTTAGTATGATGCTTACATGACATTTATGCACCGAGGACTGGAGGTAAGGTAAGGTAAGGTATATACAGCAGGAGGTACAGAGCAAAAGCAAAATCAAGCATCTCTGAAATAAACATTCAGTTTTCTTACACTGTAGCTCATCATACAAACTGCTCCTGGAGATGCTTAGCAAATCTAATTGACAAATTACAGTTTAAAGCTGATGTGTGGTGGTGGAAATGGTCAACCACTGACTTGTCGGAAATATAATATGATAATCAGTGAGGTTTTTATTAAATAAAGACCCTCCTTTCAGAACAAGTAAACAATGTGGAGGGATTTAATACTGTTACCATGACATACTGCATGCCATTTGATTTTCACAATTATTTTGCATAAATGTGTGCCGTTCAACTGTATTACATTTTTCTTGAAGTGTTCTGTGGCCTTTATCCCATTTGGAAAATAAGCAATGTCACACAAGTCCTGTTTTCAGGTACATTAGTCATTATTAGTCAAGATTGTAGCAGAAGCAGTTTCATCATTAAAGTACAACAACAATGCAACTCCTTGGTCCTCCTATTCCTACCCATATACAAAATACATGGCACCAGAATCTGGACTAGCTAATGGGAGTTCAGTTAAAGTTAGCATTACCAAAGATTATTATGCTATTCCTTCCAAACATTGAGGTAGACTGTTACTTTGTGAAGGTATTACAGGCATTATGTTATTTAGAAATATCTCATGGAATTATCTCAATGTTTGTTTTACAACATTAGGAAAGAAAAGCTTACCTCACGGAAGATAAATATCTAGTTGCTTAAATTGGAGATCCAAGTACTCTAGGATACATCTCATTAGAGAAGCTGGCATCTGCTGTCCTAAAATAATTCCACGGGTTTTTAATATCAGTCAATCTATGAAATATTATTACATTCCATATGCCATGTTCCAGAACACGTTGCCTAAGTATAGTTCTTGCTACAACTATGTTTTTTGTCTCAGCAGACATCAAACCTCTATGTCTGCTGGTTTAGTATTTTAGCCCAATGTTGTTTTGCCCACTAGAACATTCAAATGCAAAGTCACAGCACTATATGCAGATCACATTCTAATGATTTGCAAAGAATGGTCAAAAATCAGAATCAGAATCAGGTTTATTGCCAAGTACACCGATCAGGCATAACATTATGAGCAGTGCCAGGTGAAGTGAATATCACTGATGATCTCCTCATCATGGCACCTGTTAGTGGGTGGGATATATTAGGCAGCAAGTGAACATTTTGTCCTCAAAGTTGATGCGTTAGAAGCAGGAAAAATGGGCAAGTGTAAGGATTTGAGCGAGTTTGATGAAGCCATATAGTGATGGCTAGACTACTGGATCAGAGCATCTCCAAAACTGCAGCTCTTGTGGGGTGTTCCTGGTCTGCAGTGGTCAGTATCTATCAAAAGTGGTCCAAGGAAGGAACAGTAGAGAACCGGTCATGGGCAGCCAATACTCATTGATGCACGTGGTGAGCGAAGGCTGGCCCGTGTGATCCGATCCAACAGACGAGCTACTGTTGCTCAAATTGCTGAAGATTTTAATACTGGTTCTGATACAAAGGTGTCAGAATACACAGTGCATCGCAGTTTCTTGTGTATGGTGCTGCATAGCTGCAGACTAGTCAGGGTGCCCATACTTACCCCTGTGCAGTGCCAAAAGCATCAACAATGGGCACATGAGCATCAGAACTGGACCACGGAGCAATAGAAGAAGGTGGCCTGGTGTGATGAATAATATTTCCTTTTACATCACATGGATAGCCGGGTGCACTATGGGAAGAAGGCAAGCCGACGGAGGCAGTGTCATACTTTGGACAATGTTTTGCTGGGAAACCTTGGGTCCTGCCATGCATGTGGATGTTACCTTGACATGTACCACCTACCTGAGCATTGCTGCAGACCATGTATACCCTTTAATGGAAACAGTATTCCATAATGGCTGTGGCCTCTTTCAGCAGGATAATGTGCTGTGCCATACAGCAAAAATGGTTCAGGAATGGTTTGATCAGCACAACAATAGGTTTGAGGTGTTGACTTGGCCTCCAAATTCCCCAGATCTCAATCCAATCCAGCATCTGTGGGATGTGCTACACAAACAAGTCCGATCCATGGAGGCCCCACCTCACAACTTACAGGACTTGTAAGATCTGCTGCTAACATCTTGGTGCCAGATACCACAGCACACCTTCAGGGATCTAGTGGAGTCCATGCCTCAAAGGGGTCAGGGCTATTCTGGCAGCGAAAGGGGGACCAACACAATATTAGTGACTTTTCTTACAGTACAGTATATGTAGAGTGTAAAGTAAAGTGTAACAAGTTTGTTAAGAGCATGTTGGTCAGGCTGAATATTCTTCTCTGTCCTCTTTTTCTTTGTGATGAGTTCAGAAGACTTTTCAGCTGACTGTTACTACTGTGCACGTGTTAGCTAGTTAACATTCTTACATTTCTGTGAAGGTGGTTTGTCTTCACCTTTCAGAGCCATAAAAAATGTATCTACTTCATTTGTTGTGTACTTCCAGTTCCCATACTTTACACAGATTAATTTTAAATGCTTGTCTGAGCGCAGTCAATAATTCTGAGTAATAAATAGCAACACTGCTCCTGAACAGATATCTCTAATTCAGCTGTAATAGACTTCTCCATATAGAAAAAAAACAACCACAACCATTTCTAGGTTTATTATGGTTTTTGTTGTGATGTCATTCAAACTACTTCATTTTGATATATAACACAAAAAGATTTGTTTTCTGTACAATAAGTATAGCTTCATCTCTGTACCCACATATCAAGAAGTGGTGAGAGGGGAAAAAGTTTTACTACAATGAGAGATTTTTATAGCTGTCGTGATGTAATTCCTTGTAATACATAGCAACAGTAAACTCTTGCGTAATAGATCTTTTTTACTATATTTCACCACATATAAAAACTGGATATTATATTACCTCCTCTGTTCAATGAATGTCCTCGGAGATAGATGGAGTTTTTTTTTTTTTTTTGCACATGCTCTAAAAGTTTTCTTCAAGACAGCATATTTACCGCTAACACTCATTAGTAATTGATGACTTTCTGGAGCGTTTACATTTCACACTCTGATAGTAGATTTGTGGTATACTTCCTCTGAAAACGTCAGCAGACACCAAGAGAGAAAAAAATATAATGGGTTGCATATTTAGAACTAGCGAGGATTTTATTCGAACAGTTGCTTATTGCGCACAAATCTTCACAACTCTAATCTGTGTGACAGGGAAAGCATTAAGTGTGCCAAAAACATTCTTGTAAGAGGCTCCCGTGCTCCATTTTCAATTGGATTTTGCTTATGGTCTCTAATGTGGGCCCCCAGGGGGGCTTCAGATTGGCTTGATGGTCTCTCCAACTCGTCCCAATAATCAGCACCCATCTGGCCATGAGAATAACAGGCAAATACCCCCGAATGTTTCCCTCCACCCCCACCACATCACCAGCTGCTCTGGGTCTCTTTAATGAGAGTGGAGAGAACTGATCATCGCAGCCAATACACTGACATGCACACAGCTCTACAAGTGCTATTTGCTAAACGGCACAGTATAGCTGAAATTGTTGGTTATATGTGTTGCTTTGGTCATATTTGTCATCAAAAAGTGATATTTTCTTCTGATCACTGAACATTTGTATCTGTAGGCATTGTTTTATTAATATAAATGTATTTAAATAAATAAATAATAGGGCAGATAGTAATAAAAAGAGAGAGTGCATGTGTGTGCTTGTGCATGCCTAGGCTTTGATCGCTGTGGGCACCGACTACATAAAATTGGAAAAGGCTGATAAATGTTCTCAAAAAGGTCATGCCCATAAAAAGATAGGAAAATTGTCAGTGGTCAGGTCCATGTATGAGGGTAAAAGTCACCGTGGGGATGTTTTCTGTAATGAATAGGTTGAGGCTGGAGGCAGCAAAATTGTTCATGTCCTCTCAGTTGTATTGTAAGTGCAGGATTTTTGGTTTGACAGAATAGAGTATGTCAGCTTCACGGTAAAGCAATATTACTCTGCTGTTCCTTTTAATCCATGCAAAGGATTGTATATACCTATAATTCAGTCTGTGCGTGCAAAAAAAAAAAGAAAAAGAAGAAGACTTCTCACATGAAAAAGTGAAGGAGTGCCGGTGATGAGCACCAGGTCGGATTTATATTTATTTACTGCCATCGGCGTCTCAGTGATGGAGTGCCCATGTATCACTGACATTGTGGAAATGTTTGGAGAGTGTGTGCTCTGTTTAGCAAGATGGACTCCCAACATTTAATAATAAAAAAATAAAAATAAAAAAGTAAAGATTTTTAAATCATTTGTCTGCTTAATACACTTGCAATGGATGGATGACTGCAAAAAAAAAAAAAAAATAGTCTGAGGAAAAATTTTCTTATCCTATATGCTACTTTTCACTATCACTTCCACTGTAGATTCAGCAGCATTATGTATGCATTCAAGCAAACAAACCATTATAAGTTATAGCGCATTGAATGATGAGTATTCTGTGCCTGTGAGGCTACATTATTTTTGTGGTGTACACGCGCATTGGCTCCAATTTATGTTTAGACTCTAACAAAAATCAAATCGAGATTTGTAGAAAGCTTAAAGTCAGAATCTGTCACAAACATGCCTAAAAGACTTCATTTGTCTGAGGAGGTTAGTGCACTGAAAAACCTGCGCCGTCGAGCCGACTCACTAGCCGATGCAGAAACTAGCCAGAGATTAATGTTACAGAAAGTTATTCCTTGAAGCTGAATTTTGTGTTTTTTATAAAAAATCCAGTTGCAATTTAGCTAAATTGGCTTTACGTCATCCTTCCAATAGACAGCATGAACATTAATGAACAGCGTGAGCACTAATGGCTTGTCAGATGAGAATGAGAGTGATTTGCTACGACACAGTATTATGACTTAGAAGAATTGCAGCAGAGAGAAACCATGTGAGAATCTAGCAAGAATAGAATTAAACTGCAATTAAACTGCTTATTGCAATTATAAGCAGTTTAATGCCAAGGCTTTCAACATGAAAGTTAAAAGAAAGAGACTGAAATGTACAATTCATGCCTTCAGCAGTACAGAAATGAGAGCACATGTCCAGACCTTGCTGCATGTGTGATGGTAAGCCAGCAGGAAAGAGTAAGACGACTAATCACCTGTTTGACGTCTCTTTTCTTGAGAGCGCAACAATTTTTTAAAATATATATGGACACAGATATCATCTCTTTCTAGCATATGTCTTTTGTTCTAGCCACTAACTACCTGTTGCAAAGTTCTACACTTTATCTATTGTCCCATCATATTTATTACATTTTGCACTTATCAGCACTTATCAGACTTTCGTCAGTTGAATGATAGAAATTCAAATGTATTTATTTGCTATGACTAAAATGAACACCAACAACTATGCTAGTAATGTAGGAGTAGCTGGTGAGATTGACTGCAGTGTCATTTAATTTATTGTTTTGGTTTGGTTTATTTCCATGTTTTCCTCGTATCCACATAGGATTTCTCCCACATCCCAAAAACAAAATTGCCTCTTGGTCTGTGTGTGTGTGTGTGTGTGTGTGTGTGTGTGTGTGTGGGTCCATGATGCCTTGCAATCGACATAATGCTAAGAATGCTGGAAATAAATACAACTCAAATGAAAAGGAAATGCAATACTGTGCAACAGAATACTGCGTAACATGATGAGTAATAAATAGACAGGAATGCCTCTTTAACAAACAACAGAAACCTGTTGAGTCCAACTCTCTCGTGTATCCAGGACAGCGCTGACCTGCAGTCATGACGCGCGGCTCTAACTGCCCCGCCATACGTTTAAGTTTCACCTCATCTCCATATCCGAACGCTGAACACGTAAAGCTGCTACAGTGAAGTTGTTAGTGATCTTGTTTATTTTTACACCATCACTATTAGAGCACTGCATCAACCACACATATAAAAGCCATGCATCAAATTACCCATAAACCTCAAGGCCCAAGGGGTTGCGCCTGCTTCTACACCACGGAGCCCAAATTAATCTCTGTCATTAATAATTCAATCGCAGCCTCTTTGTTTAATAAACAGTTTGTCAGTGATTTATTGTGGGGTGGCCGTAATTTGATTGCCAGAGGAGCAGGGCGGATATGCATATGGCAGCCAGTTCCGATAAACAGAATTATTATTGCCGGTTAGCACAGAGCAGAGATCACATACGCACTACACATTGCCAAGAGAGAGGAAGGACACTGAGAGGGAGGGGGGCAATTACCCCAAAATTACATAATCAGACCCTGATGGATGGCTCCCTCCTTTTCCCACTTCTCTCAGAGTGCAACTACACAAATGCAATAACATCAGGAAAGGCAAAGAATGCATAATTACTTTTGTTTGGCGATAGTGGCTTTCTCAGGTTCTATCAGCATCTTTCATTCTCTCTCTCTCTCTCTCTCTCTCTGCCTCTCTCTTGGGCACACAGACAGAAAAAAAGTATTTGTGTGTTTCTTGTGAATTATTTTATAGCTGGACTGAGGGCTGGGCGGTATCAACGCAGTGGATACGGCTGATACTTCACCGATCCTGCTTCACATATTCACATCTGATGACCCGATGACCTACCCAGGGTGTTTATTCTCACTTCATGCCCAGTGTCCCTGAGACTCCTGAGAATCCATCACAGTCCTGGCCAGGATAAAACGATCGCTTGAGATGAATAAATGAGAGCTAGATTGCCTCGTTAAATTGATAATCATAGCTTCAGTGGGGGTTTCAGAAAGGCTTGATCAACACATTCTCACATGAGTACAAGTACCCATTTTGTTAATGAGATGGAACAGTTGTACTGCATTGTTTCAATATTTCTATAGAACAAAACACTGAAGCCTGACACATTCGGTTCATTAACACTTGATACATGATGTTTTATTCAGTGAGGGAAACTGCTTTGCCAAACACTACAAACCCAACCCCTGTGTCCTTGTAGTCATTTGTAAAGCATCTCGTGGTGAACACACGCCAGAGAACCGCATTGTATGACAGTGTTTAGAAAGAGACGAGTGTTTGGATGACTCTAACATCCTGTTCTGTATTCAAAACCGAGCTGAACTCTACAGGAATCCGAAAACACTGACGCTGTTTATGGCTCATCATGAACACTAGATGGCACTGTGTAACAAAGGGGACTTTTCTCATCCTTACCAGTATGACTAAACTAGCTTTGTGTAGACCACAGGTACCCGACACTTAACCTGGAGTATCACCTTTCCTGTAGATTTAAGTAAAATTAACGTAATACTAAAATGTGCAGAACATGGGCTGCTCCAGAGCCGACTTTGGAACCTAAGATGCAGCCCAAGGCATCACAGCACAGTGACATGTACTGAGTGTTGTCTCTGCGTCAAGTCAGTGCAGTCAGCTCTTAATCAGGGACACTCATGGAATTCTAAAGCATACACTAGTAGCTGAAGCAGGTCTTAGTATTGTGAACAGTCTAACATCACCTCGATTACCATGCATGCTCAGGAAACAGGCGAAACAAAGGAGAATGTTTTGATCAAATGTTCATGAATAAACATTACAGAACTAGTGTACACATATAGTTACCTTCTAATTTTCCCATGCAGATGCATTTCATGGTTTGTTTACTTGGAGTGCACTAGGGGGCTGAGGACGCAGATATGAATTTCATCGTAGCGATTATCGCACTCCACTCTTGAACTCGCCTTCGAAACATAATATCTTCTCACATACTTAACTGAAGTGAGTTAAATCTACTTAGTCTAATTAAGCATAAATTAATTTTGTATGCAGCAATGAAGTCTCTTTCTATTAGGGACACTGAACCCATTTAAGGTTTAGGATTTAGGTTACATGAGGGATCCTAACTGGCTAGTGATTAGCAGTCAATATTCATTTAGATGAGAGAACGTCATTTGTATATTTTGTGTGTAAGTGATCATGCAAAGTGGGAAAGAGTAATGAATCTAATCTTGCACAGGTTTGGCAGGAAATCCTTTCTCATCTATCATACCTAGTAGTCAGAAGCAATAAAATGACCAATTACAGCGGGAAAAAAAACAACTTTTCCAGCACACTGATACTACTTGCTGTTCTTGCTGTTATCTGTACACATGCCAAGGACATTCTAATACTTTGTCTGGCTTATTATATATTATAACCAGGATGTGCTTGTGCTTTTCTACACAAAACAAAGATCAGTGATGTGAGACAAAATTCTGTGCCTAAAGCCAAAACATTTGTGTAATTATTCCTGTAACGTAAAATCGTTAAACTGAGCTAAATCTGTGCAGACTTCATTCTTCAGTAGTTTTGTACATGAGGAAAAAATGTTGCATTGAGAAAAAGAGTCATTAATATTAGGATCACCAAGCGACTGGGATTAAAAAACACATTCCCAACAGTCACTATTAGCAACACCTCCATGCCATCAAAACATGACACACTGACAAATATTTCCTCCAGAAATGATAATTAGCAGGAACAATAGTGTGAGCCCGTGGGGAAAAGCCTGCACTGAGAAGGAGCTGTTCTGGGAGACTGAGCAGAGGAAAAGATCTGCTCTGTCAGACTGATCACTAACTCATTTCCTATTTTGATGTCCTTGTCTGATGTTTGGGCAATTGAATTTGTGATTAATTGTGCTAGGGTAGTGCCGGGCTAGTTCCTTTGCATGTCCCCCCCTATCCAACATTTCTACAGAACTCCCCGGGGTGAAGATGTTGCCTGTCAAACCACTCATTAAATAGCAAAGCTCTGCCGCCAACTCCTCTCCTGCCGGAGCAGAGCACAGCTGTTTGCTTAAGAAAAGTGCGGCGAGGATGAACGTCAGAGTCGTTCTGAAAGAACACCCGCTTTCTGCTCTTTGGTTGCCATGGTTATGATGCTTTTCTTGGCAGCTGATGGCTCTGAGGTGCTGGTGCTGCCATGCAGTGCTAAAAACCCACCAGCCCACTCCCGTCCTCCCTTACTCTTTTCCTTTCAGCCTGCCAGAGACTTACAACCCAAATACATCCCCTGCTGGGCCAGATCGCCTGAACATACCTTCTGCCAATCCACTTAAACAAACTACACTTTCTGAAAGGCCCTGATTGGAGCTCCCGCTGCCAGCAATCATCCAATCAGGGTGTGGCGCAATCCCCTTCCCACTGTGCCCTTTTGCGCCTGAGATTCTGTCCCTTTGTCCCTGCAAATGCTCTGGCCTTGTGGCGAACAGGTAAACAGCTGCCCCGCTGCCTGAGCTACATTTTTCAGACTTCTCTCAGCTGGATGGCTTGACTCATTTTGTCCCTCCCGGCAACATTCTGAATCTAACCAGACGTGTGCTGGGACTTATCTCGGCCTCAGAAGTGGCTTACCGACCCCGCTATTAGAGCAGCTGCCTTCCAGGTCATGAATGATGCGGGGAAAGAGGATGGCAGCCAGAGGATGGCATGCCTCTCTCTTAAACCTCTGCTGTGTTATCACAGTACAGCCTATTATGACAGCAGCCATGCAGAGTTCATTAGCCCCAGTACTTTAACTAATCCAGCAGTGCTGAGCAGGATTATGGCAGCTTTATATGGCAGGAGTTACAGATACTCTGACTTATTTAACAACCATAGTTTTTAAGGCCAGCTCAATCTTCAGGTGGTGTCATCGCACTAAATGGCATTAGACTTTTCGGAATAGTAAGAAATCCCTGAATTTGCAGTTTAGAAGAAAGCAGTTTGGCACAAGAACACTCACTCTGTCACTCGGCTGGTGTTGCATTATGAATGATTTCTGTGCACTTCTGTTTGTCTTAAAATAATCATTAGTTGAAAGTGGGTCTGAAAAAAATATGCAGATTACAGAATCTGTGCAAAACCTGCAAACTCAGTCTGTCTGAATCTAAATCTAAATCTGATGTGCATTATTGCATTGTAAGGATATAAGCTCGTGAATCTAATATATAGGACGCGTTCTGTTTTTTTTTATACACAGCGTGTGCGAAGATGTGTGTTGAGTAAGCACTCTCAGCTACTTTTCAACATCCTTGTCTTTGCTCAGCGCTGAGTCTTACCCATCCTTTTTTTTTTCTTCACAAGACCTTGCACAAACTGAATTAAACTGCTCATTTAACATTGATGACAAAAATAATTCATTTAGATCTCTCTCTCTGTACTCCCTGTCACTCGAAAAAGGAAAAAGGGCATGTTTTTTCCTCCGAAGCTCAATGGAAAACTCGTCCTTGTGTGTCTCTGTTTGTCCCGTGTGTTCTTCATGGGCCCGGGTACTCGGGTACAGTTCCTATTATCAGCTGCCATTGGGCTTGATAAGAGAGACGAATGAAAAGACATAACAAGACAAGAAGGACTTTCCATCGCTGCTCCTGAGGGACGATGGAGATGGCAGTCTTTTGATGGAGTAGGACTCATCCTCTGAGAGTCATTGATTTATGCGGATTGTGCTATTTCATTATGGGGCATTTGTAATTTCCTGCAGGTCTGGTCCATTACTGCAGCCCTGCTTCGTCGCATGCTGACCATGAGCCAGAGTAAGAAAGGGAAAAAAAAGCAGGAGAGAATGAGAAAGATTGGGGGGGAGAGGCAAATGGAAGGAAAAGTGGGGATGGAGGGATGGAGGGGAGGATGGTACATTTAGCCATTAGACATTAAAGCTTGAATATGGGAGCAGGAAAAAAGCAAGGTGCGAAACGCACCACTGCTTAATTACCCCTACTCTATTCTGATTAGATCTAAGGAGATAAAAGCTCGGAACTAATTTAATCAGCTCTTTGTTCATCCAAACAGCCGTATTCTTCTCTTTCTTTCTCTCTTCCTTTTTTTTCTTATCTAAATGCACCATCCTTTGCAGGCAAAACTGAAATCTGCTGTCTTTTCTCTCTTCTGTTCCCAGCATCATTCATTAGAGTGCTATTGCTGATCTCATCATTGCATTAGTCCACACCTTTTGTGAGCGAGTATGAGCAGTGCTGTCCTCTAAAAGCCGTCGCTGGCAGGGTGATGTATCTGCAGTGCACTAGATTAATTAAGGTGGGTTTGTGCCGGGATAATCTCTGCTGTTGAAGTTTCCCATTTAATGGACCATAGAAAAGGTCTGTCTCGCTCTTGTAGGCTTAGTGCATTAACTAAAAGGCCATTGATTACACAGTAAAATAGTGGCCTTTCAGAGACAGGCACACTTTTCCTTGACATGAAAAAAAAAAACAGATATCTCTTTCTTTAATAGATCATCAGAAACAGCGTTGTTGTGGTCGTCAAAGCATGAGCGGTAGAAGCTTTTTTATTATTATTATTATTTTACACGACCCTAGTCTCTGTTCATTGATTTTAACAGATTGTTCCAAGAAACAGGGCTCATTGTAAACGAGTAAAGTTTAATATACATTTTGTATTATAACAGACACTTTTAACAGAAGGTAATACTGTATTTTTCAGTGTATATGGGCAAATAAAAATAGAGTCATCGATGCAGCTATTTTCTTAAATGTTTTATGCAACTTTATCTTGTTTCAAAGTGTGTATGCTATGGGCAGAAATTCAAACTCTCTGAAACCTTTCTTTTATTAAAAATAAATAAATAAATAAATGAAAAAGTAACCATATAAAGATAAGGGCAAAAGGTAGTCGCCATCCAACCCTTTGACATTTAAACAAACAAAAGTGCCTGGAAGACTTTTATTCTAAAATAAATAACAGTTTTTTCTTTTTCAGTATTTGGTCTGTAATATTTTTAAGTGCTCATTGATTGCTCCCTTTTGGAGTAATTACCTGGTAAAAGGCCAGAGGTGTTTTAGCTGTAGCCACTCTCTCTCTCTCTCTCTCTCTCTCTCTCTCTCTCTCTCTCTTTTTCTCTCTCGCTCTCTCTCTCTCTTTTTCTCTCTCGCTCTCTTTGTCTCTCTCGCTCTCTCTCTCTCGCTCTCTCTTTCATCCTGACTGTCTTTCTTTCACCGTCTGTCTCTTTCTGTGTCACTGTTCTTTTCTCTCTCTCTCTCTCTCTCTCTCTCTCTTTTTCTATCTCGCTCTCTTTGTCTCTCTCGCTCTCTCTCTCTCTCGATCTCTCTTTCATCCTGACTGTCTTTCTTTCACCGTCTGTCTCTTTCTGTGTCACTGTTCTTTTCTCTCTCTCTCTCTCTCTCTCTCTCTCTCTCACTCTCATTCTGACTGTCTTTCTTTCACTGCCTGTCTCTTTCTGTGTCACTCTCTCTCTCTCTCTATCTCTCTCTCTCTCTCTCAGGCTTGCTGAGGCGTGCTGCAGGATTCCTTTTCAAACGAAACACACCAAACTGTCAGAAATTATTTTAACAGCTCAAATCACATCACGGATCAGCCTCCTGTTCCACTCTTATTGCTTCCTGTGTTAATGAGAGAAAGTTTGTCTTCAGCTGGAATTGGGGAAATCTGGTATTGAGCTGAACTCACTGAAGAAAACACAAGTGGCCCGAAAGGCTTCATTCAATACTTCATCTCCGAGTAAATAAAATATAAAGGTTAAAAACCTGAGCAAGGAGTCACTATGAAATGATATTTGGGTCAAAATGATCCATTTTATATTTAAACAAAAGGAACAAAGTATTACAGATGAATGGTCTGGTATTAGATGTAACTACTGTTACTGTTTCGTTTTTATTACAGAAATGATGCTCAAGTCACTCTGGCCTGGGAGTATAAAAGTGAAATAAAAGTATAAAAATGACTGAGGTTTGCAAATCGGAACTAAAATGTGATTTTATTGCCTGTCAATCCATCCATCTCTTATTTACATTCATATTTGTGCCTGGCATCAGCAGGACCCCAAACAGGGCAGGGCTGCCGTGCGTCTGTTTTATTAAATATCGTTTATAGTTCTAACTATTAACATGGAGACATTTATTGCTTTTTTAAATAGTTATTGCGAATGAATTGGTATAAAAACCCAAACAGATGGCCTGGATCAGTGAATCTTTGTAGCAGTGAACAGGACATGAAGATTAAACTGCCTTGAGGTTTTTGTTTAATATACACATTCTATTATACTATTCTTTTATACTCAGGTTTTTAAATGACAGAAAAAGTCACAAAATAGAGATGCAGCTTTGCAGCTTCGTTCCAGAAATCATCTGAATCGTGATATTGCAAGTAACAATTAAAATAAATTGCTTTTCATTATTAGTTTAATGCATGGCTATATAAATTATTTCAGATCTTAGCATTGACCAAACACATTAGGATGACATAATTTCATTTTGCAGCATTACTGTAAAAGCTTTTTTTTTTCTTCTTCTTTCTTTATGCAAACGAATGATCAAGTGTTTCCATGATTAAATGCAATACACTGCACTGCACTGAAACAGTAGATTAGCTCGCTATAGGCTGCAGTTCATGGTGCTTGGTTACTTAGTGAGGCCAAAACCATTGCTCTGAATAATTACATCAATGTGGAATAAATTCCTGAGGTAAAAACAACAACAACAACAACAAAAAACGATCTTTAATAAAGATGTAATCAGTAATTTAATCTTCTAGATTACTTAGGCATAACCTAATCTTATTAGTTTTGAGATCCTTCGGAGTGCACCTGATCTGTAGCTAGTGTGGCTTTATTGTAGAATAGTCTTGTACCATTTCACTAAAAGCAATAAAAGCAATGAAAGGAAAATATTTAGCAGCTTCATCAGCTACTCTCTTTATCACCCAAAATCATTCCAGTACAGGGGGAATGTAAATGAAACATCTGACAACAGTGACACTGCATGCCAGCAGGTTTCATCTAGGAGTAATAAGGCATTGTGAACCTGGTGGATTTCAAATCAGTTCAGGATTCATTAATTTTCTGTAATTGCTATATTTACAGCTTCTATTCTTAGGGGTCTGGGCATAAGAATTCTTTGAAAAATGATTGAAAATTCTTTTTCCAGATTCATCGGCTCTAAATAACAAACAGACAAACAAACAAATAAATAAGCCTTAAGGAACCTTAAACTCCACCCACTTAGAATTTGAGTGAATTTACATAGTATATCAAATCTATAGGGGCGGTGGTGGCTCAAGTGGTTAAGGCTCTGGGTCGTTGACCAGAAGATCGGGGGTTCAAGTTGCCACTGTTGGGCCCTTGAGCAAGGCCCTTAACCCTCTCTGCTCTGGGGGTGCTGCTCAGGCTGACCCTGCGCTCTGACCCCAACCTCCAAGGATCGGATGTGCAAAGAAAGAATTTCACTGTGCTGTAATGTATATATGACAAATAAAGGCTATTTCTATATTTGCAAAGCCTTAGCCCCAGTCATCACAAAATCGTCACATAAATACTACTGAGTAGAGTTTGAACAACAAAAAATATATATATATATATATATAAAAAACGATAAACAATATGGTCACAATATACGGCTAAACAATTCTGGTGGTATGGAGCTTCATTTATTTAATCAGCTTTACTTCAGGATTGATTGCAAAGTCAAAATGCATGTTCAGGATCAGATTAAGGAAGTTTGGGTCCTAGGTATTTATAGGAAGCCATGCTTTATTTCTAATAACTGTTTCTCAGGAGTCGTCTGATCTAGAGCTAAACATTTTTTAGTTTCAGTTTAAACATTTTTTAGTTCAGTTTTGTGTCATTGTGTTAATCGGTATGTGGATTTTGTAAGGCTAGCTGAGTTATTCAGAAAACATGGTCACCGTAAGCCAAGCCGTTTTCACCAGGTATTTTTAGATGCTAGCTTCATGACACTTCCACAGTATGTTCACGTGGTTTCTTTAGTGTTCTGTGTAGCTTCCCTGTCCACTACTTTCCCCCAAGACACCCCCCCCCACCCTGTGACTACAATATCTTAAATCCTTTTTGTATTCAATAAGGTGTGTATTTTAGTAAGTAATATGTATTAATGTTCAATATTCATTCTTTATCGTTATCTGGACTGGAATCCCATTCAGGGTGTACCGCATGCACAATGTCCGCTTTCAAATAAAATAAAGGAAAGCTAGGAATTAAATATACCCTACCCCCTATTTCCCATCATCCAATACAACTGATGTTATCTCACACATTAACGATAGCTGTTATGCAGTGTATGGGCAGCTCAGGAAATGACCAATTAAAAGATTATTATACGCCGACGTCAAAAAGCATAATGGAGTAATCCATAAGCAAGGAATTTAATTGTATATTTTTTTCAAATCAAAGATTATGTAATACAGAGTACATGTACTCAATTATTCCCAAAGACTAAGAAACAAAGCAAAGTCTCAAAAGGCAAAGTTATTATTTGTTTAGTTTTGTAATATGTCTAACATTGCACAGCACTCAGCATAAACATTGATTTTGTCTCCAACAGTTTGCTGAATAATATATATACAGGGAAAAGTGTGTTTACTTTGTTACAGCAGTGCTGTATAGGGAGATGGCAGAGCAAGCTGTTACAATCCCATAATTCAAATTCTCTTCCCAATGCTGATAGACTCCCTGTGAGAATTCTCCACCAAACAGGATTTTCTCAGGAACATAAGCATGAATGTTTAATTAGTTGCAGCTGGTATGAAATGTGTGCATCACTCGTCCCATATCTGGTGATACTTTTCCTCACAGGACCGGATCACACTTCCTGGTTACTGTGGACATAAGCGTCTAAACTGTCAGGTTAATATGATCCGTGAACAAGTCGTGTGTCCTGTCATTTTTGCTTCCTTTTTTTTTTTACTCACTTTAGTCCTGTGAACCTCATGTAATATTGTAGCAGACTTTACTGAGCTTGTTTGCACCATGCACCCGAAGTACTTTTTTCCATTTTTAGTACAACGTTATTGGATTAAAATGTCAGAGCTGTGTATTACTTGATATCCGATTCTGATCCGAAATAGTCATCCGAGTGACTTTCTGAAAGCTTTCTTTACTGACTTATGTATGTGTGTGTGTGTGTGTGTGTGTGTGTGTGTGTGTGAGAGACAACATAACACGATACATTAGTAGATCAAAACAATATGTTAAATCTGATTTAATACCAATCTGGTGTCAGGTTAGTACATGCCTAAAAATCAGGATTGTGAAATTATTTATTTATTTATTTATTTATTTATTTATTGATTGATTGATTGATTGTCTAATCTGTAGTGAGTAAACTCTTTTTGAGATTCAAATATCAATCTATACCTGACAGTTTGGTTCCAGTAGCCATCTTTGTGTGTATCTGAGTCAGTGGTACAGGTCAGGGGAGGTGAGCTTCAGTAATTGAGTCCCTCTGAGTTCTTTCCTCCAGTCTTCAGCCACAATATTGCTCTCCTTCTCATAGAAAATCCCACAACTTATAGTAGATAATCCTCTGACAGCCAAATTGCCTGAAGGGATTTCATGTCCCCTTTTTTTTTCCTATATGACAACCCAATTTGTTTGGTCACTAGCCTCTTCTATTACCCAGCACCCCCTCTCTAGCTTCATATTCAGAGAGAGAGAGGAGAGAAATCAGCATTATTAGTAACAGCCTCTTTCCATCTGTCTGAAGTGTCTGTATTCTTCATCTGCTACTGGAGCTCTCATCTTAGAATATGGTGTTACTTTTTCCCCATTGTAGCCAATTACCTACTTCCACTCCAGGGGCTCTCCAAGAGCCCTACTGTGATAACATTGTGCCAAGTTCGAGATGGTGTCGCTGGAAACCATGGTAACCACAGGCAGCCGCGTCGGTCTAAGGAGGAGGATGAAAGGATGATTAAAAGGTGCCCTTTTGAACAGGGTCTTCTACGTCTTAACAAAGGGTCAGATTTATCCGTGTCTTATACTTATTTGAATTTATAGCACTCAGATTCTTCATGGAGGATTAACAGAGCTAAAGAAGACTAAAGACTTATATTATTACAGCATTTTATGTACAGTAAAGAAAAGGGGGGAAAAAAATGGCTTCGGATATTCAGAGCTTTAGGGCATTGTAGCAATCTATACTACTTCCCCATTTATTTCTTTAAGATGGTGGAGAGAAGCAGGAATAAGAAAGAAACAAAGATACACAAAAAAATACAATTTCAGAATCATGTCACAGGGAAAAATAAAGAAAAGAAATGTGTGTAGAGGCCAGTACAAGGTCATGGATGTTTTCCCCGCTTTGGAAAGACAACTAGAGGAAAACCATTTCATGCAATCTGGCAGAATGCACTGTACCATCATCACATGTCAGTCACTGGTCTTTTTGCAGCTTCTCTAATATATATTTTTTTATAAATATTACCTTTCTTGCATTGTATTTACACAGATTTGGGAAGAAAAAACGTAATTGGTAGGTAGGTAATTTATCAGTATAACAGTTATAAAATTCTAAATACATATAATATAAAAACAGATCAGACTTAGCTGAGCTATAAAAGCAAAAAATAAAGACGTCAGATTGAAAGAGAAAGAGCGAGACATAGATGTATAGTTCTGCACCAGGTGGCGTATATTTTCTAATCCTACCTCCTGCCTCTTCTAGGCTAGATAAAGAGCTTGAAAGAGTCTGTTCAGTCTCGGGAACTCACGTGGACTCAGAGAGATGAAATGTAGAGCACTGCCGTTCTAGAAAAGAAATGAGAACGAGCGAGAGGAGGCAAATTTACCCACGGTAAATGTAATGACTTCAAAATAATATAATGGTAACTGAAAAGGGTTGCCATACATTTTCTTCTAGGCAGCTTGATACTTTGCATTTGAATTCAACAGCTATTACTCTATTCATTGTGTAACACATTTCTGTGCAGGAAGCTAAGGATATGCATCAAACTGCTTCGCTTTTTACTGGGTTGTTTTGATGAAAACCTCAATAGAGGGAAATTTCGGAAGCGCAAATATCACCTGCATTACATTATGGACTGCATTAAAGAAGAAAGTGTCTATAAGCCTATGAAATCCTATACCTTTGTTGTATATTTGCTTTCAGTTAAAACTGGATCATGGATTTGGAATTGATTACGATAGTTGTTAAAGCCAGAGGTGACCTGAATGCAGAGATATGTAGATACACAGCTCTTTAACCTTTCAGTTGTACCATGGCAAAATTTGTCCCCTCTGCTTTATAAGCCCACAATAGCGAGATTGTGGCTTTAGTGACACTATATTCACACACAAAAAGTTGAATGAACTGAAAGTGTTCTGTTCCTGTACTTTTCCTCAAGTAAGATCCTCCGAGGAATTTAGTTGAATTCATAAACTAGTTTTAAGGCACATGGATTAAACAGAGAAGATGTCTTTTGGCAGTTGTGTAATGAGAATTTCCTGCAGCTTGGTCGCGTGCTAGAAGGATTAAATGCTCTTTAAATCTTTGTATCATATAGTAAAAAAAAAAAAAGGTTCAATATCCATCGAGTTCTGTTGGAGAGATGTATTGAGATATCACAGTTTTGATATTCCAGCATAAACTCTAAACTACCCAAATGTTTTGCAGCTCAACAAGGTCTATCCTTTAACCTCACCTCAAATTTATTTTTCCTTTCATTGTCTGTACCGCTTATCCGATCTATCCTCGGGTCACGGGGAGCCTGTGCCTATCTCAGGCATCATCAGGCATCAAGGTAGGATACACCCTGGACAGAGTGCCAACACACACACACACATTCACTCATGTAATCACACACTACAGGCACTCCAATCAGCCT
Organism: Hemibagrus wyckioides; assembly: GCF_019097595.1. Taxonomy (NCBI): domain Eukaryota; kingdom Metazoa; phylum Chordata; class Actinopteri; order Siluriformes; family Bagridae; genus Hemibagrus; species Hemibagrus wyckioides. The sequence continues at coordinate 13,169,503 of NC_080715.1, forward strand.
AGAAGCATGTCTTTGGACTGTGGGAGGAAACCGGAGCACCCGGAGGAACCCCACCAAGCACGGGGAGAACATGCAATCTCCACACACACAGTGAGTGGGAGCGAGACTCGAACCCAGGACACCCAGGTTTTAACACAACACATTCATATGCTGTAAGATCAAAGTCTGTTTGGTTTTATTTTTTATGAAGCTATCCCCTAAACTTAAAAACAGTCTTAATCCCCCAAAACCCCAAATAGCTATTAGTAATACACATATAAGAAACAGAGCATTTTTTTTTACTATTATTTTACTTATTCTTATTGTTTCCCAAACCAGATGTTTTACCACAATATTTTACTGTAAAGCATTTAACACTACACAGATCCATTAGAACCTAAAACCAAAGTTGACCTTCAGTCCCAGTTACACCTGACAGTTACACCAGTTTTCTTTTACTAATGCAGCACATTGCATGTTGCTAGCTAATATCAATAATATTTAATGCTAGTTATCTGATGTTATCCATCACATTAACTACAGACCACTAACTAAAGCCTGTCCATTGTCTCACAATGTTTCTAAATCAACTAATTAACTTATTTCTGACCATTATAGTATTATAGTTCCTTATAATACTTATACCTTTTATAATACTTCATAAAAGTTAGGATTTTTAGGAGTTATGATAGTATTATAGTTTATTTTTGACCATTACAGTATTATAGTTCCTTATAATACTTATACCTTTTATAATACTTCATAAAAGTTAGGATTTTTAGGAGTTATGATAGTATTATAGTTTATTTTTGACCATTACAGTATTATAGTTCCTTATAATACTTATACCTTTTATAATACCTTATACAAGTTATGTTTTGTATGAAAAATAAAACCATCAGCTTTAAATAATTTGTATTAAGGTAGATTAATACTAACTGCTTGATACAACACTCCTCAAAGTGCCTTTTTGTTATAACCCTAATGACATCCCTGTGAGTCTGACATTCACAGACTCCTGTGAAGGCTTGATTAACTTAATCAGGTGTGTTTACCTTTTAGATTTATGGCTGAGTTATGAATTATTCTGAATTATTCACTAACTACTGTGTGTAATTATGAGAATGATGAATGTACTTATGGACCTACCAATGGGCCCTGTGAGTTTAAGCGTATAAATTATGTTTGCGAATTAAAAAACCCACAAAAAGCGTGCCCTCATTTCTATTATTCAACATATAACTCCGCAAACTAATGGAGCATTAGTTTTTTAAAAATCTTTAAAAATCACTTCCTTCTTCTTTATTATTATTATTATTATTATTATTGGTCTTTAATATATCATGGAAATATATTTGCTCATTATTAAAAGCAAAAACAAGCTATAAATAAGTCTGTAACTTACAGTAAACATCCGGACTACATTATTTTTTTAATTACATTTTTAATATTGTTTTTACAGACTAGGTTAATTCTGTTAAAAAAAACAACAACAAAAAAAACAGGACACTACTTTGCTTCATGCTTGCTCATCTTCAAAAGATTCTCTAGACTCATTTCTATATTCATTTTTAAAATGTTATGCAGTTTATTCGTCCATCTCTCAATGACAAACATCAAAAGAATCTAAAATATCCTTTTTCTGAAGGACAGAGAGAGAGAGAGAGAATAAATATATAAGAGAAATGAGAATCCAACTCCAGTTTCTGGCCTCATTTGCACTTTTAATGACTGTAACAGTTGTGCTTGAAATAGCTCTCCTCTTTCATGTTGACGCTCTGCAAATGCTTAGGCAGAAAAACAAACCATCGCAGCACCAAATGTGGGGCATTAATTAACATCAGAGAAAGATCTGCTTGTGTGAAATCTCCAGACATGATGCCATCATGATGATGATGATGATGATGATGATGATGGTGTCCACTCTAAAGTAGACACTGGTGTGTCATTCTTCACATGTGACCTAAATCCTAGCAAGAACTCAGTCACATGTAAAACATGGCTGTTATCCGTGACTAAATGTTCATTGCGTTACTGTTCCTACGAGATTACTGAAGAAGAACATTTAATATTATAGATGATTAGCCATCAGTATTCTTTGAGGCTGGCTGTTATATTACTTGCTGCTCTGGATATTTAGTGTCCTGATATTTTTATTGCCCTTAAGGGGGCACTCTTTACCCAGGACATACACAGAAATCATCCCAAAAATGATGATCAGTGGAGGGTTTGTATTTATACTGCAGTACTGTTTGATTCTGATTCGGTCAGAAGGTGTTGATTTATTTTCTGCAAAAGCAGCACTGACAGAAGATCCAGCCGCAAGGTTTAAAATAATGAGCGAGATTATAAATAAAAACCTGTGTAAAGTTTTTTAAAGTAAGTCTATGAAGAGACGATTATTTCCCATTCATCAGCGCATTGAAGCAGTCAGAGATAAATCCATTCCTTTAAGTTTTCTCACACAGGAAAATCTTCAGGATAAGGGATTTATGGGTTCTCTGGAAAATGACAAAGCTGTATATATTTGTCTTATTAAATTAAAGAAAGAGAGAGAGGGGGGAAAAGAGAGAACAGGAAAAGGAATAGCTGTTTATACTTGATAACAGAAACTTGCTTTGTGGATGTTCCATAACATTAAACATAACTATTAATGGGTAAAAAGTACAACCAGGTATTCTTTAATTGAAAATAAATAATTAATTGTTAGCAGATTATGGTGTAAAATATTCATGATGTGCTTTTGCTTGAAAATAATAAACTTCTGGGTGGTCCAGAAGCTATACAAGACTGTCACAAAACTCTATTTTAATTTTCAGGGTTTTCAATCAAATAACCATTTATTATTATTATTATTATTATTATTATTATTATACATTTCATTTTTGTTTTTACTGTTGTTCTTGTGTGGTTTATAAACAACAATAACATCAACTATAATAATAATAATAATAATAATAATAATAATAATAATAATAATAATAATAATAATAATAATAATAATAATAATAATAATAATAATAATGAACAATAATGATGAGAAAACTCACACAAATGTCATCAGTATGAAACCTTTAAATGTTTTATTCATAATATTAAGCTTTATAAATTGACTTAAATAAGTACTGTAATTTTTATTTTTGTGTTTACTACAAGTGCAATTGTGCTGATTTCTCCATCACTATTGTTTACCATTAACAGTTGATTGTAGTGTATATTTCATGGTGTCTATACATCACATGGCGTCTGAGAAACACAGAGAACTGAGAAAACCGAGAAGGCTGTCATTCTATTGTCTTTCAAATAAACCATATTTCTAAATTCTGCATTAGCTCCTGGGTGATTGAAGCCGTTCTGTAAGGTCCTATGTAGTTTAAGAATAGTGCTAATACACATACACATCTAATCTTAGCACGCAATCAAACGCTCGGCTGAAAGGATCAAACCTGTCACCATAGCAACGTTGCACTCATTTCAATGTGGAAAGCAAAGTGGTACAGCAGATACAATAAAATGAATGAATCATACAGTATGCTGGGTAGCCAATCATTACAGAACAGCAGAGGCTCGGGGCTCCACGTGTCCATCCTCTCCAGATGTGTAGATAATCACAAAGCCAGGGCATGTCCAGACATGGCTCAGTTTTCTGGTCTTACAATGCTTTCAGTGGTCTTATATGTATTAAAGAAGACATCAAGCTGTTTCTAAAGCACAGAGCTGTCTCTGTTGGGGAGCTCAGTCCACTGGGTTAGATCTACACCGAATCTCTCGTGAGAAGAGAGATGTGAAGGGCTAAAACTCACTGAGGGATCTCACACTCCCTGTTTTTATACTATATGGCAATATGACAGATGTATCCGTCTATATCCCTCTATCACCACGTTCTAAAGCGAATGAGTTTACTGATTAGATATGAGCATTCAATCAACCACCAAATGAAAAGACTCAGATTTCCCCTATTCTAATGGCACTAAGCATATTAGAACATCCAGCACTGAAAGAAGACACTTTCATATTTGCACTGATTGCTTTCAACACCTTTTTTTTTTTTTCATAATTCTTCCATTTGCCCATACTCAAAGACTTTTCCTCCGAGATTCAGCATGAAATAACACAGAATTGGTATGTAGCGTATTTTTCTTCCCGAAAGATACAGGGTCAAGTGGAATGTTTCAATGATTCAGGGTTTTCAATTAGTACATTTGCATAATTTAATTGTGTGTGGCCGGACTAGAGAACATTATCATGATATCATGGCCTTCATATCAAGGCAGGTAAAGATGATGATGACCTCTAAAGAGAGGAGGAAGAGAGAGAGAGAGAGAGAGAGAGAGAGAGAGGGAGAGCTACCCGTCTGGTCCACATCTGCTTTGCCAAAAAATGAATAAATTGCTTCATGCATGAAAATGTTTTATATTTTTCTGGGGTGAAAGCAGGTGACCCCCAGCATCAGTGTTTCATTTTGTGCCTGTAGATTAACTCACTATTTTTCTTTTTTTTCAATTTTTTTATTTTTGGCCTGAACCCATGGGACCAAACATGGTTTATTCTGATCAAACAGTGTTAGGGGGAAGCTGGGGGAAAAGTAATAGGATTTCGCTCCAGGAAGTCACTATATTACCTAATACCTTTTTTTTTTTTAAATGAATTTATTTATTTAGTTATTATTTATTTAGCAGATTATTAGATTAAAATATTCTTTCCAAACATGGTGATTATGCACTCCTCGTTCCTGAAGTATTTTCATTTTGAGCTATAAATTTCTTAAATATTTTTTAATAAATATTTTTTAATAGGTTAAGAGATCATTTATTACTATTTTTTCTTTTTTAAAACATGGCATAAAGCTGAGATTCTTGGATGCACACATTTGGTTAAATTTCAATTTTAGTTGTATAGCACATTAATCAGTAGAAAACATCATAAAACATCCTCTTCTGGGGGAATCAAACATTGAGATTCAGATCATTATAGTATAGGGATATACATGTTCTAAGGCAAAGATCAGTGTATAAATCTGCAGTATACTGTATAAAGATGGCTGTATCTGTTTGCTCAGAATAAAACAGCTGCCTTGGCTAGTTTACGACATTGATTTTCATAAAATCACTATCATCAAAACGCAATCATAATTGCCATGGTTACAAAACCACAGAATTACGAAGAAAGTGATTTAACAATTTTTCATGCCTATTATGATGCACCCAATTAATTTCATAAAGGTTCCTCTAAAGACAGTTTTAATTACCGTGCATTTCCTCTATCTTCGAACCGAGACACAGAAGTGCAGAAAAAAATCCTCATCTGATGTGACAAGGTGCTAATTTGCACTATTAGGCCCAGGTGCAAGCATGTGTGTTCCTGTGATTCTCCTAATGAATATAACTCCTCAGTAACACTCGCTGGCGCCATGTCTTAAGGGTGAGAGATTTGGTAGATTCAGTCTATTTTTGCACTTTCTTTGTGCACTGTGTGTCTTGGTATGAGGCATTTAAGAAGCGGGAACATCTCAAGGGCTTCTTGAAATAAAGAAACATCAGCTGCAAGAGAAGAAAGCTGCTACTCAAAACGTTTCCATAATGGAAAGAGGAAGGAGGAGAGGAAATGTTCTCATCCCTCTCTTTGAGCCAGAATGAGCTGATCTCAGAATCATTGTGCCATAGAGCCAAAGAAAGATGTGCATGGGAAATATTAGTCATGCACTTACGTCAGCTCGGTGAGGTGTTAGATAGCAGCTTGGTATTTTTTTATTGTTTAATCTCTAAGGCTGGTTGTGGAGTACCTTGCTGCACAGCTTCTCGCCAAATTACTTCTCCCCCCAGTTTCCTTTGTTGAAGCGTTGATTCCTTTCACATCCCAATGTGGGGTTGATTATTTATATGTTACGCAATAGTCTATTCAAACGTGTATGTACAAAAGTATAGGAAAGGTGAAGGTGGATGTGTCTAATAATGTTTATAGTGGTATTAATAGTAACACTTTATTTTTAACTGCAATTTAGAATATCCATGGACAATGTACAAAGGCATTTAATAATAATAATAATAATAATAATAATAATAATAATAATAATAATAATAATAATAATAATAATAATAATAATAATAATAATACTGTGGCATCAGAGAGAAATAGCCTTGACCGGGAAGCACTCTTTTATTGGCAACTCACACTTACAACAACAGAACTGTTAAATATGTGGAAATGGGTAGGGGTGACAAATTAAAAACAGGCAGCACATGACCAGTGAATCCACTTTACCAAAAAAAACCCACAGTGCAGCACAAATAAAACCATAACACATTTTATCTCACATTATTCTAAATCCAACAGATATAAAATATTAAAACAGCAAGTATACAGCAAAGACTTGTGGCTGTGCAAATTAGCACTAACTTGTAGCACAGCAAAGCTATATTATACTTTACTATATTCTATGACCTATATTCAATGCTATATTATATTTTACTATATTCTATGACCTATATTCAATGCTATATTATATTTTACTATATTCTATGACCTATATTCAATGCTATATTATATTTTACTATATTTTATAATCTATATTCAATGATATATTATACTTTACTATATTCTATAACCTATATTCAATGATATACTTTACTATATTTTATAATCTATATTCAATGATATATTATACTTTACTATATTCTATAACCTATATTCAATGATATATTATACTTTACTATATTCTATAACCTATATTCAATGATATACTTTACTATATTTTATAATCCATATTCAATGATATATTATACTTTACTATATTCTATAACCTATATTCAATGATATACTTTACTATATTCTATAACCTATATTCAATGATATACTTTACTATATTTTATAATCTATATTCAATGATATATTATACTTTACTATATTCTATAACCTATATTCAATGATATATTATACTTTACTATATTCTATAACCTATATTCAATTATATACTTTACTATATTTTATAATCTATATTCAATGATATATTATACTTTACTATATTCTATAACCTATATTCAATGATATATTATACTTTACTATATTCTATAACCTATATTCAATGCTATATTATACTTTACTATATTTTATAATCTATATTCAATGATATACTTTACTATATTCTATAACCTATATTCAATGCTATATTATATTTTACTATATTTTATAATCTATATTCAATGATATATTATACTTTACTATATTCTATAACCTATATTCAATGATATACTTTACTATATTTTATAATCTATATTCAATGATATATTATACTTTACTATATTCTATAACCTATATTCAATGATATATTATACTTTACTATATTCTATAACCTATATTCAATGCTATATTATACTTTACTATATTTTATAATCCATATTCAATGATATATTATACTTTACTATATTCTATAACCTATATTCAATGATATACTTTACTATATTTTATAATCTATATTCAATGATATACTTTACTATATTTTATAATTTATATTCAATGATATATTATACTTTACTATATTCTATAACCTATATTCAATGATATACTTTACTATATTTTATAATTTATATTCAATGATATATTATACTTTACTATATTCTATAACCTATATTCAATGATATATTATACTTTACTATATTCTATAACCTATATTCAATGATATACTTTACTATATTTTATAATCTATATTCAATGATATATTATACTTTACTATATTCTATAACCTATATTCAATGATATATTATACTTTACTATATTCTATAACCTATATTCAATGCTATATTATACTTTACTATATTTTATAATCTATATTCAATGATATATTATACTTTACTATATTCTATAACCTATATTCAATGATATATTATACTTTACTATATTCTATAACCTATATTCAATGCTATATTATACTTTACTATATTTTATAATCTATATTCAATGATATATTATACTTTACTATATTCTATAACCTATATTCAATGATATATTTTACTATATTTTATAATCTATATTCAGTGCTATATTATATTTTACTATATTTTATAATCTATATTCAATGATATATTATATTTTACTATATTTTATAATCTATATTCAATGATATATTATACTTTACTATATTTTATAATCTATATTCAATGCTATATTATACTTTACTATATTTTATAATCTATATTCAATGATATATTATACTTTACTATATTCTATAACCTATATTCAATGATATATTATACTTTACTATATTCTATAACCTATATTCAATGCTATATTATACTTTACTATATTTTATAATCTATATTCAATGATATATTATACTTTACTATATTCTATAACCTATATTCAATGATATATTTTACTATATTGTATAATCTATATTCAATGCTATATTATACTTTACTCTATTCTATAACCTATATTCAATGCTGTATTATAGCTTAATACATTCTATGATCTATATTTAATGCTGTATTATACTTTACTACATTCTATGTCTATCTATATCTAGATAGAGATGGGTTAGATGAAGGAAGAGACACCAAGACTTGCTCAGTGTTTGTGTCAGCAGTGAGAAAAGGACACAGAAAACATGCAGCAAGGTGCTCAAGTGTGAGAGGTATATGTTGCCATGATCTGGTCTGGGAAAGAACTCATTCTCATGCTGCAACCTTTTCATCCTTGAGGCAGGGAGTCCTTCAAAAACAGTGATCAAAAACAGTAGTCTTTGAAACTCTGGATATGGCGATCATATGCCAAGTGTCTCTGCTGCAGAGTGGAAAATACGGGGATAGAATCTGGCACTGTTCTTAAGGTGAAAGAAAACTGTCTTAGTCATGTTTAATGTAAGAATCAAATGAGATGTGACAGCAAGACTGACCTTAGCTGAGGTGGATGTAATGAAGTCAAAGGACAGTCAGAGGGAGGTATTTTATTTTCTTTAGGGTGCCTGGGGATGTGTTCACTATGGCCTCAGATTTGTTACTGCTGAGCCTTCAGAAAGCTTGCAAGTCCCCAGCTCGGTCATGAGGTCCATCAGAGTGGGCGGACACAGTCTGTGTGAGGATTCAGTGTGTATGTAAATCAGGAAATAGCAATCTAAGTGCAGACCATGGCATCTGCCAATGGAGAACATGAATATAATAAGTAACAGCAGGCCCAGAAATGAGTCTTGGAGAATACCATTACAGAGAAGAAACAAGTATGACCTAAACATATTAACTGAAATAACTTCTGTCTACGAAATTAGACTGGAACCAAGAGACGATGGAAAAAGTAAGGCCAACTGACTTACTGACCATCCAGCATGCAGATCCATCAGAACAAGTGCATTATATGGCCAAATGTACAGTATGTGGACTCCTGACCATCGCACTCATATGTGCTTGTTGAACATCCCATTACAAAATAATGGGGTGTAATATGCAGGATTTGTGCTCATTTATCCACAAGTGCATTATTGAAATCAGGTACTGATATCAGTTGAGGATGCCTGGCATGCAGTCAGTGTATAACTCCATTCAACATTGTGGCAACAGTTGAAAAGCCTCCTACATATAGGTGTAATGGTCAGGTGTCCATATACACTATATTGCCAAAAGTATTCGCTCACCTGCCTTGACTCGCCTATGAACTTAAGTGACATCCCATTCCTAATCCATAGGGTTCAATATGACGTCGGTCCACCCTTTGCAGCTATAACAGCTTCAACTCTTCTGGGAAGGCTGTCCACAAGGTTTAGGAGTGTGTTTATGGGAATTTTTGACCATTCTTCCAGAAGTGCATTTGTGAGGTCACACACTGATGTTGGACGAGAAGGCCTGGCTCTCAGTCTCCGCTCTAATTCATCCCAAAGGTGTTCTATCGGGTTGAGGTCAGGACTCTGTGCAGGCCAGTCAAGTTCATCCACACCAGACTCTGTCATCCATGTCTTTATGGACCTTGCTTTGTGCACTGGTGCACAGTCATGTTGGAAGAGGAAGGGGCCAGCTCCAAACTGTTCCCACAAAGTTGGGAGCATGGAATTGTCCAAAATGTCTTGGTATGCTGAAGCATTCAGAGTTCCTTTCACTGGAACTAAGGGGCCAAGCCCAGCTCCTGAAAAACAACCCCACACCATAATCCCCCCTCCACCAAACTTTACACTGGGCACAATGCAGTCGGACAAGTACCGTTCTCCTGGCAACCGGCAAACTGAGACTCGTCCATCAGATTGCCAGATGGAGAAGCACAATTCGTCACTCCAGAGAACGCGTCTCCACTGCTCTAGAGTCCAGTGGCGGCGTGCTTTACACCACTGCATCCGATGCTCTGCATTGCACTTGGTGATGTATGGCTTGGATGCAGCTGCTCGGCCATGGAAACCCATTCCTTGAAGCTCTCTGCGCACTGTTCTTGAGCTAATCTGAAGGCCACATGAAGTTTGGAGGTCTGTAGTGACTGACTCTGCAGAAAATTGGCGACCTCTTTGCACTATGCGCCTCAGCATCCGCTGACCCCGCTCCGTCAGTTTACGTGGCCTACCACTTCGTGGCTGAGTTGCTGTCGTTCCCAAACACCTCCACTTTCTTATAATACAGCTGACAGTTGACTGTGGAATATTTAGGAGCGAGGAAATTTCACGACTGGATTTGTTGCACAGGTGGCATCCTATCACAGTTCCACGCTGGAATTCACTGAGCTCCTGAGAGCGACCCATTCTTTCACAAATGTTTGTAAAAACAGTCTGCATGCCTAGGTGCTTGATTTTATACACCTGTGGCCATGGAAGTGGTTGGAACACCTGATTCTGATTATTTGGATGGGTGAGCGAATACTTTTGGCAATATAGTGTATGTTTGGCCATACAGTCTATGTTTATTTATTTATTTATTTATTAGATTTCATTTCATTTTTCTTGCTGGTGGCAATAGGCTGTGATGCTCAGACCTGACTTTTCAGCTCTTACTGGGGAGATCCCCAGACACTCCCAAGCTAATTGAGATATAATCACACATAAGTCCTGAATCAGTCCAATGGGACATATGCCTCTTGCTTTAAATATTAAACATAAGTATATCGAAGACATTTGTAACCCAGGCCCAGATCCATGACTGAAACTCCTCCAGTAGGTTGTAGGTCTCCAGGAGCTGATAATACATGCTAGAGATTTTTGCCCAGACGTACATGTTAGGAACAGGCAGGTAGTGTCAGAGCTGTCAACACACAATTAAGCCCTGGGTTATTAAGAGCTGGTGATTGAAGCTCCTTTCAAGTTGGGGGACAGAGCCACAATTAAGACAAGCATTGATAAGCTTAGCTGTGAGACAGAAGACCCTATGACCATACAGGTGGTGGGTCTGTCTTGTTGTTTGCAGGTATGGACATTTGGTGAAACTGTAGATTGTCTTTAAAAATGGCTGAAAATTTGTTTTATTTTGTTTGAAGTTTAGTAAATGTATTAAATAGTTTACTGAAGGTGGAAAGAACGGTTTCCCTGAAGAACGGTTTCATAGTCAGTTATGACTTCCTTAAGTGCCTCCTTATAGTGCTCTTTGTATGCAAAGGTACCTGCACTGTCAGGCCAGTCTTTATAAAGACACTCTAACTGGTGACCACCATCTTTCATACAGCAGAGCTCAGGAGAAAACCAAAGGGCAGGATGAGTCAAATTAATGGCACACATTGTGAAAGGAGCAGGGAAGAATATTATCTTAATGGCTGACCAGGGCCATTGGGGATTGAATTGTGCAGTCATGCATGGGAAACTGGTTAAGTATGTTCATTAAGGTGGGAAGGTTAATGATTTGTGAGTTTCTGAAGGTGATGTTACTATGTTCTTAATGGCTCTATAAGTGGGAAAAAATAGTTAAATCCAACAGTATAGCTTAATGAGATGCAGAGATACTCAAATTCACACCACAGAGGTTGTTATGTGTCTCGTCAACTCACGATATCCTACGTGTGCCCTTTATCCTGAGTGGGAAAATGTGGAGGAGATTTAGATAAATAGCAAAAAAGAAATACATTTAGCTTCATAAACATGAATTTTTAATTCTTCTCGCAACAGTATGACAGTAAGCATAGAGCACGGGTTGTCCACCCTTTTCACCCAAGCACTGCTTTAAAATAAAGTCAATGAAACTGGAAGATTTCATTAAGCATTATCGTACACTAATATAGAAAGTCTAATAGAATACAACTATTTATTTATGCCATAGAGCTTTCTACTGCTGAAGTTAAGCACATTAAGCACAATTTACTATTTATTTATTGAATACTTGTTTTGAGTAACTGAGGTGTGGACTCAAATCAAGGGATCAGTCATAATATGTATTATATATCAAATTTATTAATAGATTATATTATATAATGTAACATTTTTTTAACCAGGCCCTTTGGCCACACTTCACAGACCCCTGGAGGTCACTAGTGTGGCCCTCACTTTGAGAACCACTGACACAAAACGCAAAGAGCCGAGTAGTCAGATATTTCAATGATACAATCAAATGACGCTTTCAGTGTACCTAATAAGGGCTTAGACTTAGTGATATTTAATAAGATGTACAAAAAATGTTAGGTGGAGAGTTGACCTTGTGATGAACAATACAGAACAGCATGCCCATGACCATGACCAGTAATCAGTACTGCCCACGCACTTATGCTGTGTGGGTGTGGCTCGTTTCAGAAGAAAGTAATCATTTGGCTGTCTCCAAGTTACAGTCAGACATAAGGTCAGTGTTGTCGTCTATAATTACACCGGAGCTAAACAATGGCTTAACATTAGCTGTAAAACAAACTCTCTCTTAGGTCTACATCTGTTATAACCAGACTATTTCATCATAAGCACCTCTGTCAGTGGAATGAACACAAATCAAGCTTACACTGTGTTGCCAAAAGTTTTGGAACACCCTCCAAATCATTGAATTCAGGTGTTGTTTTTCAGGGGTTGGCCTTGGCCCCTTAGTTCCAGTGAAAGGAACTCTTAATGCTTCAGCATACCAAGACATTTTGGACAATTTCATGCTCCCAACTTTGTAGGAACAGTTTGGGGGTAACCCCTTCCTGTTCCAACATGACTGCACACCAGTGCACAAAGCATAGATGTTACATAAAGACCTGGATGAGTGAGTCTGGTGTGGAGGAACTTGACTGGCCTGCACCTCAACCTGATAGAACACCTTTGGGGTGAACAGTGAGCCAGGCCTTCTCATCCAGCATCAGTGCCTGACCTCACAAATGCACTTCTAGAGGAATGTTCCCATAAACACACTCCTAAACCTTGTGGAAAGCCTTCCCAGAAGATTTGAAGCTGTTATAGCTGCAAAGGGTGGGCCAACTCCATATTACATTCATGTGCATGTCCCAAAACTTTTATATATAATATAGTGTATGTGTGATGCATCTGTTATACTGTTTCTGGAACTTTGCAAAGTAACATATTGGTGTTTGACAGCTTTAGAAAGTCTCTGGGAATTTAATTCAACATAAACGTAAGAACATACCCTACTCAGCCATATGAAGATGCATAAAGAACAGCTAATGACACTAAGTTGCTTAATCTATGCAGTTTTAAATTGGTAGGTAATCCACAGCCTTAATTCTCTCAGGGAAAAAAAAGCAACATTTGAAACTCAATACATTGAGCTCTTGAGGACCAGAGGCTGCAGACAAAATCCATTTTTTTCACAGCTTAAGTCTGCAGAATTGTAGCCTCTGCAGAAAACGACAAATATTGATTTCTGTCTGAGATGAGGTTGCTAGCACTTTCAGCTTCAATTTAAGAGACACCATTCATTCAGATATAATCACACTAACCTCTATTACTACCGCTATTACTACAAATATGTTTGTCTCTCACTTCCTTCGATTGGATCATAATTAAAATCTTTATTATCAAATAAGCAACTCCAAAATGGATATTGGTATGGGTGAAATAGCAAAAAAAAAAAAAAAAAAAAAAATCCCTGCAAAATCAGGGCTATCTAATGTTTCAGTAGGACTTCTTTAGTGCTACTCACCCCCTGCAGTGCCACTTTGGTAAGGATAGGTTGAACAGACACATCGATTTGTTCCTCGGCTCTCCAGCTAGTGAACAGTGGGGATGCATTCGTACGGCACTATCCAAAGAGCCGAGCTGCAGGGGTCACGTCTAGACAAGCAGCCATATGGAGCTGGCAGATCTGACATACAAATAACACAGTAACTTAACGCACATACAGTACAGCACACAGCTTCTACTCGGTACTTCCTGGTGGCAAATGAAATACGCATTGAACTATTTTCCGATATTTGTAGTGATTTGAGGGGACGGGTTCCTTTTTGAGTCTTCTTCTGTATAAGGATTGCTCTGTGTGTCTTCACAGGGTTTTTTATTTTTATTCAATGCCACTGTCCCTGACTTGCTCCTTAGGAATCTAACTCTACATCTGGATTTCTGTAAAGCTGCCTTTTGACAATGGGTATTGTTAAAAAGTGCTATCCAGAGTGCTATATTAAATGTAATGGAATTGAATTGAATTAAATCTGTTGCTTTGTGTTGTATTTCCATGAGAAGTTTGTAAGCTGTGCTACAGTAACATCACAGTGGGACATTGCTAGCAGTTACGATGATGTTTAGTAGAAGACAAATTTCCAACGATCTCAAAAGAAAGGCATAATAGTCAGAATTTGCTGTAAACTTCTTTTTTTCATTGATCATTTCTATTGATGTTCACTGATATTGAATGAGAAATTCGATGTGAAAGTAGAGAAGACAACAGTCGTTAGGTTTAAAGCATGCAATGCAGCTATGACGCAGTTACAGCAGGTATTCATCTCAGCTAATTACCGATCTATGAGATGACAAGAATGATGATGTTGTAAGCAGTTTTTCCAGGAAGCAAAAAATGTTTCCTGTTGGCTGAGATCAACATGTGGTCCACCTGACTGTCTCATTTCAGTCACCCTGGATCTCGCTTCCGACTCCGACACACCTGAAATCAGGTGATCAAGACATTATAGACATTTTAGCCTAAACAAGCAGCCTAGGAAATCTGAACTTATATAAAATTGGAGTGAAATCTCAGCTAAATGTACGATTATATGTAATCTGACGGCTCAAATCTGCGCAATCCTTTTCTTTTCTTAATTTAAAAGATATTAAACTAAAATCAATGTTAAACTAAGAACATATAAGTCACAAAATATATATTTTTTATTTATCTGGAAGATTATAGTGTCATCTCGGCTAATTACTGATTTATAAGATGACAAACGTGATGATGTTGATAGTGGTATTTAAGCAGAGTGAACAGATTAAGAGGTGAGAGGTCTAAAGGATTGAGGCTGAACATCACCATTAGTGAAAACAGAAAGAAGTTTGAACCCAAAACTCAATTTAATCTTAAAAATAAATCTTTCACAAAATCGAAGATCGCGTATATCGGTTCTAGAAACTAATATGGAAGTGGATAAGAGAAAGCACAATTATTAAATATTTCAGATTTCAGGCTTTATGCCAAAGAAGCTGGACATACAAATAAAACTTTATCTCTCAACTATTTTTTTTGTTCTCATCTCTCTCCAGAGTCTATAAAGCAGGATTCGTTTGTGTGTTTAGCCGCCGCTTTCGCTTGTCTAATCGATTAAAGTGATATTTCACCCTAAACAATCAGAGCCAGTAAATAGCCTGCAGGACGAAAGCACAGATGAGAGTGATTTTATTGACTGAACCAGCTCCAGACTTGTCAAAAAGCATCGATATCTCCCGGAAGTGCAGACAAAGTGATAATGATTTTATTAAAACAGAGCAAGTCCAGTCTAGGAAATCTTGATCATCTGGTTCTGGATGGACATCTAGCTACAGGTGTGTGATATTGTTTTGGGGGGTAAAACATCGCTTTCGATCTCTAATATTAACGGTATCTGCCGAGTACTCTATTTAAATGAATGCAGCAGAGTAAAGTTTTAGACTTGAAATGAATGTAAATGTTCTTATCACAACTACAACAGCAAATAAGAGATATCCAGTGGTGTGAGCAAGCCTCATTTATCATGCTTTCTTACAACAGCAATGGATATTAAAATTCCAGCTGAAGGTATTTAATGTTTGTTTCATGTGATCACACTTGCACTGCAAATGTAATCAAGTTCGGCAGATACACTTGCACTACCCAAAGAAAATGAAGTCATGCAAATGCAAATGGCCCTTCGGTGTTTTGAAATTTGAGAGATGATGAAAGGTTTGACAAACACATTCCCTGCTAAAATAAACTGGCGAGTAATAATCTATTGCAAAAACTTTAGTGTTTTTTTTCTTGCTTTTCCTTTCTTCTCCTTCTTTAAGACGGAATTAAGACCACATTTCCAGTGCCTTTTTAGTTCTAGATTTTATTTTATTTTTATAATAATTTTATTTTACTGAGCTTTCATCATTATTACAGGTTCATAAAGACAACTTTCATTAAATAAAACACTGAAGTGTTTTCGTTGCACTGTTTTTAAATGTAAATGAAATTCAATACTCTGGGTGCCAAATAAATCGAAACTTTTAAATACACCGCAATCTAGACTTTTAACTAATCTGAAAGATATATAACTCATATCGTAAAACTAAATGATAAAATCATTTTTTAGGAGAATGTACAGAGTAGGGAGGTGGTGATCTCTATATCTCTCAGTTTGACATCTTGGGATTGTCAGTTGTTTCAATTCCTTGAACTGTTTGACATTGTCAGTTCCTTGACCTGTAGCCAGTTGGACTTAAACAGATTTCTGGCAACACCCAAGACATAATTTAATGCATATCATATACTATAGTGTTCAATCTAAGAGTACAGAGGACGTCTGGGCACCCTGATTACTTTACAAACCCGTTTTTCTTTTTTTTTGCACTTTTTCTAATCTTTTAGCCTGCTCTACAGTCAAGGAATTGTGCCAGACAGTTCTGACTCTTAGAAAGCAAATTTCTTTAGCTGACACAGCACTTCCTGTTGGCTGAGATCAACAGCATGTGGTCCACCTGACTGTCCCGTCTCAATTACCCTGGATGGCGGCTCTGGCTCCAACACACCTGGAATCAGGTGATCAATTATAGAGATTTTAGCCTAAGACATCTACAAGTGTGAGAAAAGTAAAAAATAAAAATAAAAATAAAAAAAATCTGATCATATTTAAGGTTGGAGTTAAAATTGTAGTCAGAAGCTAAAGAGTGGCCAAATCTACTCAATACCTTTTCTTATTAAAAATTAAGAAATAAATAAATAGACCAATGATAAACTGAGCACATTAAACTAAACATGACTTTAACTACACAAGCACCTTCCACAATCACAAAATATACATTTTGTAATTAATCAGCAAAGTTATAATGTAATGTCAGTGGGATAAGTAATGAGAAGACTATCTTCTTTTTCTTTCAGGTTTTCCTTTCAGGGGTCACCACAGCAAATCATCTCTCCCCACCTGTCCCTATCATCTGCATCCTCAACACTTGCACCCACTAGCTTCATATCCTCATTTATTACATCCATATACCTCCTCTTTGGCCTTCCTCTTTGCCTCCTGTCTGGCAGCTCCATGTCCAACATTCTCCTACCAATATACTCAAGTAATGAGAAGACTATAGTCGCCTTAATTTTTTAGCTAATCTCACTGAGAAATCCTGACCTTGCTTTTAAAGCAAGCTGAATACTACAAATAGCTTCCCCTACATATGTAAACTCTTCACAGAGATACATTTTAAAATGTTTTACTTTAATTCTGAAAGCAGATATGTTTCTCTTTCGCATGGTATCTTAATCCAAAATTCTAACATTCCCCAAAGAAGTGGAAGAAATTTGCTGTAAAAGTTTTCTATCTGACTGAAACACAGGAGCATCGCAGACATTTTGACAGCCAGGGTCTGATTACCATCTGAATTGATTAGGCTGGTGTTCATTACACTATGGCATGCAGCTCTCCAACAACTTGATCAAAGCCTAATATATACTGTGTGAAGAAATCACACTTAGCTAACAAGGTATTAGACATCTTTAGGCAGTGCCTTTATTAAACTGTCTCCTTACCCGCATGATCTTTGATCTTTGCAGAAATTTAGCCTAGGCAAGATTGAAAATAAAATAACTATATTTCTATATCGAGTCAATGAATACTGTAGGCACCAAAAAAAAACGTAGTTCTGCCACAGTGAAAAGGTCTAAATGCACTCTGTAAGTAAAAGTCAGAGTTAATCCTTAATCATATGTATGGTTTCAATGTATTTCTGACTCCAGCTTTAGAAATGCCACTAATTCCAGCACTTAAAGAAAAGTTCAAGCAAATACAAACCCCACCCATCTGTGGCATTCACAATAAATTATGGGCAGACACACAAGAGGATAGGAGTCTTCTATGTGAGTTGCAGAGTCATTAGCAGTGAGTGTGAATAGGAGGATGGGCAGAAAGATGACCAACCTCTTCCAGTAAATGCCCCTGGAAAGTTGTTCGTGTTCATGACACACAGAAAATAAAATGATGTTTCTTCAGAATATTATAAAGATAGATGTATAACTTCTATCTTGAAATTTACATTAGACAAACGAGAGCTTTTAATGAATGCACGTTTCCTTATTTTTCTTATTCCTTATTTATTTCCTTAATTATATAATCAGCATATGGCAAAAAAATGTTTGCTACTAGAGGTTAAATGTTTGAATATAAATATGTTCAAGCTTTAGGGAAGCAATTTAATGTTGTTTAAAATGTCATTCTAGAGTTATCTATGATAGCAGAATTGCATATTATTATTTTATAGGCCACTTTCCAGCTATTCAACTGTAACCTCAGAATGGATTTACTCAGCACTACTTTCACTTCTGGGTCTAATTAACGGTTTTAAGCAAGACAGTTTTACTTTGTGACCCAGAAAAGAAATTACAGCATAAGGAGATTGCACTAAAGTCTTCCTGTTGGCTAGTTGGCCGAAAGGGGTTTTCATTAAACCTCTTCAACTATGATGGGAAATCAATACTAGCTGGCAGACTGCCATTGTTATTGCCCATTAGTTTGCATGCATGCTTAATCACTTACCTTAAATTGCTACATCCTCTTCAGCTCAGGTCTACAAGATGTGTTTTAGTTACGGTATTTTAGAGTGCGCTCAGAATGTGCGAGTATCAGAGTCCCAGCCCTAGTTTTACAAAATGACACCAGTTTTCAGGAAGTAGGCATACAAGCCAAATCCCTGTTCCGGTATGTTCCACACGTGTTCTTTCATCGCTAGATCAAGTGAATATTTTTTCCAATTTTTGTCATTTGTCAATAGCTCATTCGTTCCTCCATAGTAACCACTTTACCCTTGTCAGAGTGGCGGTCGATGTGGAGCCTCTCTGGGGAACACTGATCGTAAAGCTGTAACAGGCCTCCACTTCATCACAGGGCACCGTGCACGCAAACCTTTACAGAACATAGCCCATCTGCATACCAGCATGCTTTTGGGATGGGAGGAGGAAAGAAACAAGAGAACCTGAAAGAAAAGCACCCAGAAACAGGAAGAGCATGCACAAAAACTCCAAAGAGACACTAGGACCAGCAGACCCTGGAGTCTATTTATCAATACTTATCAAGGGTGAAAAGATAAGAAGTATTAGGTCTTCTTAATAAGTAATATGCTCTTCTTTTTTTCATACTTGGTAGCATACGTTCAGTGGTCATTTATATTTTAATAAACCTAAAATATTACATACAGTACAGCATACATTGTGTTTTTAAGAAAAATGCCCAAGCAGGAAGGAATCCTTACCTATTCAAGAACACCTGAGACACCCTTGTTTTAATAATTTATACTGTGGTGTTGTGTGACTGACTGAACAGTACAGTACAATCACACAAGACAGGGCATAAATATCATTACAATGATTATAAACTTATATACTGCTACTTCATATTGCACATAAAGTTACTGTCTGTGTGGAGTGCTATGTTCTCTCTGTGTCTGTGTGGGTTTCCTCTGGGTTCCCTGGGTTTCTCCCACCTCCGGAAATGTGTCAATACATGGATTACCTATGCTAATTGTCTCTAGCGTGAACAAGCGTGAATGTGTGTGTGTGTGTGTGCATGGTGCACTATGATTGACTGGCGTCCGCAGGGTGTATTCCCACCTCACGCCCAGTGTTCCTACAATAGGCTCCTGTTTTCTAATGAATTGATTTTCCTTATATAACTATCCAACCACAGATCTTCATTAAAACAATAGTAAATTTTGTGCTATTTTGTGTAATATATCACTGTGACCTTTGTGGCTTGAGCTGAAGTATACATTGAAAGCATGGTTTGCTAATGTGACATGGAAGAATTCAAATGGCCTGCATGGAGCCCTGACCTCAATCCCTCTAAACACCTTTGGCATGAACTGGAACTCCATCTGCATCCCAGACCTCCTCACACAACATCTACAACGTCAATGTTACAATCTTATCTTATCTTATCTTATCTTATCTTATCTTATCTTATCTTATCTTATCTTATCTTATCTTATCTTATCTTATCTTATCTTATCTTATCTTATCTAATGCTCTTGAGGCTGAAAAATCACAAGATATGTGATTTTTAGATAGTATAGTAGATAGTAATGGTCAAGTGTCTACAAACCTTTGGCTGTATAGTGCATATAAAGACACATGAACTTATATGCATCCTCTTTTTAAGTATACAGGATAAAGTCAGGATAAAGTGATTAGTAAAGATAAGAAAGAATGAATGTTTAGCAAGCTTTCCCAAAGGGTGTATATAGTTTATTTTAAGGTTTACAATTGTTCTTGCACCCTTATCCCCTGCGACTGTGGAAAAATCTTATCTCCGGGCCCCATATTTAACACACAAAAGGTACTGTACTTCAAGAGTATGTTTTATGAAGTATCAGCAACGTAAAATACACACACACACGCACACACACACACACACATAGCGAGAGAGAAGCAATACAGTCCACATACAGCATGTGATGAAATACATGTACAGTGTTTAGATAGCAGTAAATGTATTACTGTACAGTATACACAGTACAGTACAATGCATACAGTCATTTATTCCAGTAGTGGAAGCGAACCATCAGGATCTTCATCCTCATAGTCTTCTATGTATTGTTTAAAAGCTGTTTCTAGGCTGGCTAATACCAAGACAAAGAGTTTGGCATCTCCAAAACATAGTTATCTAGTGTATCTTTTGTTTTTATATTATTGTGTGTATATACATTGCATTGCCAAAAGTTTTGGGACACCCCTCCAAATCATTGAATACAGGTGTTGTTTTTCAGGGGTAGGGCTTGGCCCCTTAGTTCCAGTGAAAGGAACTCTTAATGCTTCAGCATACCAAGACATTTCGGACAATTTCATGCTCCCAAATTTGTTTGTGTTCCTCTTCCTGTTCCAACATGACTGTGCACCAGTGCATAAAGCAAGGTCCATAAAGACATGGATAAGTGAGTTTGGTGTGGAGTCCTGACCTCAACCCGAAAGAAACTCTTTGAGATGAATTAGAGCGGAGACTCTAATTCAGCATCGGTGCCTGACCTCACAAATGCGCTTGCTGAGGAATGGTCAAAAATTCCCATAAACACACTCCTAAACCTTGTGGAAAGCCTTCCCAGAAGAGTTGAAGCTGTTACAGCTGCAAAGGGTGGGCCAACTCCATATTAAATTCATGTGCATGTAAAGGCAGACGTCCCAGTTTTGGTCTGGCTTGCAGTCTCCACTCTAATTCATCCCAAAGGTGTTCTATCGGGTTGAGGTCAGTACACCGTGTCTTTATGGACCTTGATTTGTGCACTGGTGTGCAGTCGGAACGTAGGAACAGAATGTAGGAACAGGAAGGGGAACACATAGTCTGGGATGTAGTAGCTTAGTGTTTAAGGTGTTGGACTGCTGATCAGAAGGCTGAATTTGAGTTTGAATCCTAGGTCCACCAAGTTGGGTGCATGAATTTGATGATTTGGAAGGGTGTTCTAAAACTTTTGGGAATATAGTGTATTTATGAGAGTGGATGATAAAAAAAAAGGTGAACAATACGTAGATTTTATGCACTGATGACGCAGTAACTTTGCCAATGTATGAACTAATTCATGACGACTCCTGAATAAACAAACCCCTGGAATGCAGAGGGCTGAATGTATACACATACTGCGTAACATGGGTCCGAGGAGAGAGGAGTGAACTGAGTGCTGGCCCTTTAAGAAAGTTCCAGCGCGGCCCAGTAAAGTTTGGCACCGCGGCGGCGGAGGAGGCTCAGGGAGAACAGCGGAATGGCGAAAAGAGGAAAATATTGATGCAAAAACAAAGCCGCGATTAATGAGAGCCGTTTGTAAACACGTGTTTTGCTTGGTGTGAATGGGACAGTTGGACTTTTTTCCCAAAGGTCGAATAATAGAGGATGATAATTGGTGGATAGCCAAGCAGCGCGGATCAGAAGGGGTTTTTTGCCGCTATAAGCCGCTTTGCTTCTCTCTCTCCATCTTTCTCCAAAGTAAGCGCTTTACGGATTTCAATGAACAGCTAAAGGAAAAATAACAAACGCTAAACAGGTCTTGTGATGAAAAGGTTTCCTCCATAGTGATGTGTGTTAGAGAGAGCAGGGGTAATACTGGGCTGGAAACTAGTGAAGGCTGTAACTTTAGCTAGCTAGCCGAGTAGCTAATCCCTTTCCATCTTTCCTTCCAGCCTCCAGTTAGCATTCCTGCATCTCTCTCTCTCTCTCTCTCTCTCTCTCTCTCTCTCTCTCTCTCTGTGTCTGTCTCACTCTCTCTCCCCTTTCTTTCTTTCTTTCTCTCTCTCTCTCTGTCTGTCTGTCTGTCTGTCTCTCGCTCTCTCTCTCTGTCTGTCTGTCTGTCTCTCGCTCTCTCTCTGTCTCTCACTCTCTCCTCTTTCTTTCTTTCTTTCTTTCTTTCTTTCTTTCTTTCTCTCTGTCCATCTGTCTCTCTCTGTCTGTTACTCTGTCTGTCTTTCTCTGTTTCTCTCTCTCTCTTTCTTTCTTTCTCTCAGTCCATCTGTCTCTCTCTCTGTTTCTCTCACTTTCTGTCTTTCTTTCTTTCTTTCTTTCTTTCTTTCTTTCTTTCTTTCTTTGTCTCTCTCACTCTCTTTCTTTCTTTCTTTCTTTCTTTCTTTCTTTCTTTCTTTCTTTTTCTCTCAGTCCATCTGTCTCTCTGTCCATCTGTCTCTCTCTGTCTGTTACTCTGTCTTTCTCTGTTTCTCTCTCTCTCTCTCTCTCTCTCTCTCTCTCTCTCTCTCTCTCTCTCTTTCTTTCTCTCGGTCCATCTGTTTCTCTCTCTCTCTCTCTCTCTCTCTCTCTCTCTTTCTTTCTTTCTCTCAGTCCATCTGTCTCTCTCTCTGTCTCTCTCTCTCTCTGTTTCTCTCTCTCTCTCTTTCTTTCTCTCAGTCCATCTGTCTCTCTCTCTGTCTCTCTCTTTCTCTGTTTCTCTCTCTCTCTTTCTTTCTCTCAGTCCATCTGTCTCTCTCTCTGTCTCTCTCTCTCTCTGTTTCTCTCTCTCTCTCTCTCTCTCTCTCTGTCTGTCTCTCTCTCTCTCTCTCTGTCTGTCTCTCTCTCTCTCTCTCTCTCTGTCTGTCTCTCTCTCTCTGATTCTGAATGTTGAACATCTAAAAACAAACAGACAGACAGATATACAGTCTTGGGAAGAAAGTAAACCCAACTGAACAGTGGTACTAAGGAGTTTTATTTATTTATCCTTCATATTCCTTTAATTAGTGTGTATTAGTAATATTTTTAGGTATAAGTGCATGCAGTAAATGTTTATATTTAGAATACAGCATTTATATTTAATACTGTGAATGTAATATGTTGCAAAAGCAAATAAAATGCTGTACCTGTTGTGATGTGAAGCTAGCAATGTGCGTCTTTGCAATGTGAATGCAGCTCCTGGTGAACCCGGCAGAAAAACAGCTCGTTTCCCACGTTTTGTGATCGAAGATGAAGGTAACGGTCACTTTTGGTCGCACCGGTGTGGTGGTGCCCTGTAAAGAAGGCTGGACCGTCCGAGACCTCATTCACCAAGCCACACAGAGATACAGGAAACTGCTCGAACAGGTAAGATGACATTAGAGGTTCACTCCTGCTATCTTTTTCTCAGTGATCACATGATACCTGGTGATGATAGCTGATATTAACCTTCGCCTGGTGACCGAGATCATTCTGAATGTCACTGTATTTGGGTTTGCGTGTTTGTTCTGGTGCAAGATCTCTTCAATTCTTCTATGATTTTTAAAGTAGGTGGATGAAATCCAGTATAGATCTCAGTTTATACTCTGTACATCGTCATTAACATATACATATCAGAAGTAGTGTCTGAAGAAGTGATGAGTGAGCAATGAAAGTCCAGTGTTTGTTGTTTGGGTCAGTTGATTGTGGAGCATCCCTGTTTCAAGTCAGTTCTCTTCATCACTTGCTTTATAGAAATGATAAACATGTTCACAGAAGCTTGTCGTATTACTGAGAAACCACAAAGCATAGATAGATAGATAGATAGATAGATAGATAGATCGATAGATCGATCGATCGATCGATCGATCGATCGATCGATCGACTTTATTGATCCCATGAAGGAAATTCTTGAAATTGACGATGGACATTTTACTGACCAATAGAAATTCCTGACACTCCTTACATTCCTATCAAAGGGGATGTGGTAGCTTAGTGGTTAAGGTGTTGGACTACTGATCAGAAGGCTGACGGTCAAATCCTAGGTCCACCAAGCTGCCACCTCTGGGCCCCTGAGCAAGGCCCTTAACACTTAATTGCTCAGTATAAAATGAGATAAATTGTAAGTCGCTCTGGATGAGGGCATCTGCCAAATGGCAGAAATGTAAATGTAAGTAAACAGTATCTTCACTTAAAACCTCACCATATCAACTATTTTAGCTATTAGGGTTGCTTTATGTGGAGCCTTACAAGTCTCTAGAAACGAGTTGTTACGATAGAAACCATGGCATTTAGAATAAGCGCATTAGTAAAACCTAGGATTTGTCTTACAAACCTTTCCCTTCTGTCAGAGCTGATATTAGAGAAATCAACAACTGGGAGTTCAATAGCAATGTGGCAAAGAATATTACGACCGGGTAAAGGCTTGGCTAAATGTATGCTAGCTAATTTCTGCTTGTAAAGTCTACATTCCATTACTCGAGGTCCAGAATTCCCCGAAGGTTGACATCAGCACATCGGAAAGTCATTTTTTCAATTAGAACCTAATCAGTCATTTAACCGGTAATGGACCTTTTAAGTGAAATGGTATCCTCTGTTCAGCATCTGAATTTAAATAACGTTGACCTTTTATTCTTTGTAGTAAAACGTGACACAGGGTTCACGGTTCCCGGTTCCCGTGCCACTGCATGCGGATAGATTGCACTAATGTAAGAGGAGGGATGTTATGGGTGCGTACGACTTATTCTATCTCAACCTCTGTTGAATTTAAATGAGGATAAAGGGCATGGGCCTCGGTCTCTTCAGAGCTCTGACCCAGACTCTGGCCTGATTCTACTGAAATGTATATTGGCTCCATTATTTAAATAACAGCAGTGTGAGAGGCAGACACTCCCCTTTCTTTCCTGTAGACTGATGAGAGGGTGAATCTCTCTCTCTCTCTCTCTCTCTCTCTCTCCCCCTCTTTTATGCATCAGGCTGTGGTCTGGGCTCTAATAACCGATCGGCACCTTATCCTGGATCCCTGTAGGGGCACCGGTTGAAATGAGATCGTAGATTGCTGCGAGACTTACTCAGCCTGCAATATTGCACGTTATTGCTCTGTCTTTAGAGGTGGCAATTTGACTGATGGTGCGAACGGCTGCATTCGTGCGTTTTTTTTTTTTTTTTGCTGATGCAGGTGTGTTGTGTTAAGCCTGAGCCAGGCTACTGCGTATTGCACAGTGTTGCTCGATCACCACATGCTTAAATTATGCAGGGGAACGAGATTATGTGCTTGCAGTGGGGTTTGTATGCTAGTATTGCACTCCTCCTGCATGAATGGATGAAATGAAATGGGTGGGGGTGATTTAGGAGAACCCACCTGTACTGTACCAGGCTTGTGTTGTGTTTCCTTTATGGTTTTAGTTCTCTTATGTGGCACTATATAAATCAACAACACCGTGCCATCATGTGCCCAAGCCTGTGTGTGTGTGTGTGTGTGTTATATGTTACATATTGACTGTTATTCCCTGTGGACTTGGACTTGGTGTGTAGGTTGGCGATGTACAAGCTGGACTCAGACTCGATGGATGGAGCTGTTTAGAGGAATGTGATTGGCTGCTATCTCCTGGGCTTCATTTACAGGACAGTCTGATATGAGTCCATGACGATTGTCTGTATTGAGCGCTAAGTTATATAGGGTCACAGAGAGAACACACACACACGTACTGTATGCTATATTCCCACACAACCCAACAGAATTTTTTTCACTTCACCTATTACACATGCTATGACTTCATTTTTAATCTTTTCTAATTCTGCCTTTTCTACTCTCTCTCTCTCTCTCTCTCTCCCTCTCTCTGTCTCTCTGTCACACCCATTTTCAAACCCCCCTACACACACACACAGACACACAAATTACTTGCTCACCGCCTTCTCATTCTCGCTTTCTCGCAAGCATGCACACATTCAACTTATAAACCTTATTATTGGCGCTGGTTTTGCACATTATCTTTGATGGGAAACATTATGGTGCTGTATGATCCATCAGTCCAGGCTACACCCAAACCATCGATCTTAAGTGAAATATTGTTTTCATTACACTTTCTGCTCCCTTATGAGGCAGTATATATAATATATATACGAGCAGGCTGTAACAAATGCCTCCGAGCCTTCTTCTGAAGCTTCATTAATACTGTTAATAAGTCTAATGTTGCTTTTTCTCTCATGTCATGTCACATGGCGTCATGCTCGCATGCTTGCGTTTCTGAGAGAAAATAGTGCAATCATTTATTTTTGTACATTCTTTTGAGTGTTTAGAGCCGTGATGGATTGGGGGTAGGCGATATTACCAAATATCCTAGCACGAAGCAACACGATATATAGGTCTGCTAACAAACAAGCAGTCTTGCAGTTGCTGATACTTTTATATTACGTCTGCAAAAAAGCTTTCACTGTTTTAGACTTTGTGGAATATGTGTGCTGTAAATCGCACGCTAGAGGGAAATGAATAGTAATTTATATAAAATTGATGCTGTGATCAATTTTCATGATTGAAAGGCTTTTTTTTTTTAATGTGTTTTAATTCCTTACTTGTTAGATTATCATAGTCTCTGAAGAAGTTTTCTCATGATTGTTGCAGTAAATAAAATAGTTTTTCTGCCCAGAACGTCATCAGCAGCTCAGGCTCACAATATTGCACTGCCTCGGCTGACACGACATGAATAAATGTGGCTTAAATCTCGAGACATTACAGTAAAAGAAAAAGTAAACAGCTAAACAGTCTACGTCTTTCAGTAGTGGCCCAGCTGTTTGAGGAAACATTTCGTATAACAGTCATGTAGGTAACATAGCGGAGCCGGGAGAGTTCCTGTGGAATCCATCGAGCTTGATTGTACTGCAGTAGACTGGCGGTTTGATTGGAGCCGTGCCGAGCTTCCATACTGTTAACTGTTTGTTCAAAACTTGTTTTGAAGACGTGGCTTTTTTTCCCCCCTACAATGAATAATACATTGCTTGATGTAGCGGTTCCACAAGAACACGTCATTAGACATCAGAAAATGGTACAGAAGCCTGCACACCAGGGATCATCAATTAGATTCGACGTGGGGCCAATTCTCAAATTCAATACACAAACACCCCCCTCACTGCAATAGCGACATTTGGTGGGAAAAAGAGGAGAAGTTTCATCATAGGACATACTGTATACAACCACAGAGAAATAAAACGGGGAATGTAATCTAAAAGGACGTTTATCTTTTCATATTTACTCGATGCTTACACTTGCTGCTCAACAACCTTTGACACTAAACCTAAGACCTGAGAGGGGTCGTCTTGTTTAAAGCCGAAATTATCGGCGTTTCCTCATTGATTCCTCCTCACTTCCTTTGTTATTTCTTGTTGTTGTTGTTTTTTTTCTCCAGCTGATAAGTGCTCTTCTTTTTCAGTCTGATAGCTAACAACAGCTTATTTTTCTCTCTGTCTTTCAAATGACACTCACTCATGAGGATGTAACCGGTATGGTATTGTACTTGGTGGTAGGATGATAATAAATTATTTAGCATTTCTGTTCCTTGTAATGTGCTGTTTGTGTAAGCTTTAGTGGATAGTTAGGATCAGAGACGGCCGTATTAATAACGTCCTATCAGATTTATGACTTAGAAAAGGAAGTTACCAGACAGTGAAATCATCCTTTTCTTGTGTCGTTGACAATTTGGTGTGAAATGCAACGAAATTCAGAAAATAGCTGTCTTAATTAGAATGTTGGAACAAATAGTGCGCTAATGTGATTTGACATTTTGGATGATGTCCTTGTGCCCAAGGGTGCTTTTTCACGCACTGTTTAGTTGTTTTGAATTCGAACCCCGGTGTGTTTTTTCCATCTCGGTGCGGTTTGTTTAAGCATGGCAAGCTCGCTTGGGTGTAGACCAAAACACCCGCTTCAAAAGCGTCTCAGTGAGGTGGTGTCGGTCTGGTTCCAAGACCTTGGTCTGATTTGCAATGAGAAGCCAATTCAACATCGAGCTGAGGAACCAAACATGTTGTGTATTTTGTTTGTGCGTAGATTTTTGTTTTGTCTGTGAAACTGAGCTGCACCAACGGAGAAGTGCCATGTGTTCTTGATATTTCCTCCAACAAACAAAAAGGGAAAATAAATGCTGGATGCAATGTGCAAAATGGTTTAAACACTGGCTCTCTGATCATTTTTGTGATTTCTGGAACGCTTGTTTTCTATTTCTGTGACTAAACAAAGCCAGTGATTTTAGCTCTAAATGCTAAAAATTTCTGCTTTTTGGTCATTTTACTTGGTAAACAAATCAAAAGTATATATATATTTTTTTCTCTAGTTTAGCCAGCCGACTAATAGGTGTGAAAGTGGATGTGGTAGTTTAGTGGTTGTGGCGTTGGACTACTGATGGGAAGGTTGTGAGTTTGAGTCCCAGGGCCATGATACTGCCACTGCTGGGCCCCTGAGCAAGGCCCTTAACCCTCAGTTGCTCAGTTGTAAGCTAGTTGGTTAATGTTGGAACATCTTGCTAAGTCTCTTTAATCAAACTCTAAATGAAATTAGCCATCTATGAACAAATTGCCCTTTGGCCCTTGTATTAGTCGCTGCTTATCCTTGCCCATTTCTCCTGCTTCCAGCACACCAAATTCAAGATCTGACTGTTCACTTGCTGCCTAATATATCCCATCCCTTGACAAGTGCCATTGTAATGAGATAATCAATGTTATTCATTTCAGTGGTCTTAGTGTTATGGCCAGTCGATGTCATTTATTAAGTGTTTATTGCCAGTCACGTGTTCAGTCCTGTCTCATTTTCCAGAGAGACTTTAAGCATTACTATGTGTTTAAAAATCTTCTTCTTCTTTCGGCTTTTCCCTTCAGGGGTCACCACAGCCAATCATCTCCCTCCACCTATCCCTATCTTCTGCATCCTCAACACTTGCACCCACTAGCTTCATATCCTCATTAATTACATCCATATACCTCCTCTTTGCCTCCTGCCTGGCAGCTCCATGTCCAACATTCTCCTACTAATATACTCACTCTCCCTCCTCTGAACATGTCCAAACCATCTTAATCTGTCCTCCCTAACTTTGTCCCCCAAACGTCCAACATGAGCTGTCCCTCTGATGTACTCGTTCCTAATCCTGTCCAACCTCGTCACTCCCAAAGAGAACCTCAACATCTTCAGCTCTGCTACCTCCAGCTCTGACTCGTGTCTCTTCCTCAGTGACACTGCCTCTAAACCATACAGCATGGCCGGTCTCACCACTGTCTTGTACACCTTCCCCTTGATTCTCGCTGATATTTCTCCATCACACAGAACTCCCGACACCTTTCTCCACCCATTCCATCCTGCCTGCACTCGCTTCTTTACCTCTTCACTATGTGTTTTAAAAAAATATATGAAAAGTGTTTGTCATGCAAGTTTTGTTTTTTGTCCTCCGGAGAATACTTGTGGTTTCTGTCTCTGATGTGTGTGCTGCTCTGTTGAGTTTACTGATAGTCTGTTGCAAATGAAATTTCATTGTTTCAGCTTCCCCCCATAATGCATTTCTGCTCCTCAATTCATCACGGCTGATTTCCAGCTGCACGCATGGCAATAACATTAAGGTCTACCGTGGTTTATCATTTTCCTGTGTGTTATATAACGTGACTCGGCTCTTTGAAAACAGTTTTCAGCTAGCTGAATATTAGTCTGCTCTTAATGGTTTCATTTTGTCTTATTAAGTCTTGGAGACCTGTAATTACACCCATACTTATTAATGAATCCATCTCGTGCCGTAAATGTTTAGCAGCTTAGTGATAATGAGAGGCTGTTACATTTTAAATTGATTAACTGGGTGTAATAAGCAGGCTAGGCTGTGTGTGGATGTATCACGTAGGACTAATGTTTTAAGTCCGTATTTGAGTATTCGAGTGTAGTTGAGTTTGTATGAAAGCCTGGATTAGTAACCCGTCCTCTCAGCTCATCCTGTGGATTTGTTTTGTACTGGTTTGGCGGTATAAGACATTTTGCAGTGTTCTGTCTATCTATCTATCTATCTATCTATCTATCTATCTATCTATCTATCTATCTATCTATCTATCTATCTATCTATGTCTATCTGTCTGTCTGTCTGTCTTTCTGTATCTATCTGTCTGTCTGTCTTTCTGTATCTATCTGTCTGTCTGTCTTTCTGTATCTGTCTGTCCGTCTGTCCGTCTGTCCGTCTATCTATCTATCTATCTATCTATCTATCTATCTATCTATCTATCTATCTATCTATCTATCTATCTATCTGTCTTTCTGTATCTATCTGTCTGTCTGTCTTTCTGTATCTATCTGTCCGTCTGTCTGTCTGTCTGTCTGTCTGTCTGTCTATCTATCTATCTATCTATCTATCTATCTATCTATCTATCTATGTCTATCTGTCTGTCTGTATCTATCTGTCTATCTGTCTTTCTGTATCTATCTGTCTGTCTGTCTTTCTGTATCTATCTGTCCGTCTGTCTGTCTGTCTGTCCGTCTATCTATCTATCTATCTATCTATCTATCTATCTATCTATCTATCTATCTATCTATCTATCTATCTATCTATCTATGTCTATCTGTCTGTCTTTCTGTATCTATCTGTCTGTCTGTCTTTCTGTATCTGTCTGTCCGTCTGTCTTTCTGTATCTATCTGTCTGTCTGTCTTTCTGTATCTGTCTGTCCGTCTGTCCGTCTGTCTATCTATCTATCTATGTCTATCTGTCTGTCTTTCTGTATCTATCTATCTATCTATCTATCTATCTATCTATCTATCTATCTATCTATCTATCTATCTATCTATCTATCTATCTATCTATTGAAAAGCCTTATGCTTCATGGTTTTTGTGTACATGGGGAGTTTGCATGTTCTCCTGTTGCTTCAGATGTTTTCTCTGACTACTCTGGTTTCCTCCCCCAGTCCAAAGAGATGATTGTTGAGAGATTTTATTAATCTCTAAATTGTTTGCATTGTGTGTGTGATTTGCAGTGGTTTGGCAACCCATCCAGGGCGGCCTTGTGATCCGAGTCCCCCGAGATGTGCTCCGGGGTCCCAGATGGATGCATGAAGAGATTTTAGTTTAAAGCATGGATTTCAACCCTACTGGCTTAAATCAGTTTTGAGTGGTCTGAAATGAAATGTTGAAAGATTAAGAAAAATAGCTAATCTCTGTTCTTCCGTGAGAGGCAAAATGGAGCAATAAATTCGATTTCATTAGCAAAGCCAAAAAACAAAAGAACAATTTCACAGAAATGGGGTGAATACTTAGCAATTACAATGTTTTGTTTTGCAGCATTTTTATAAAAGGAATTTTGTAGTTATTTATTTATTTAGTTATTATATGTATTGTTAATTTACTGTATTTATGTATAAATTGTTAAATATATTTTTCTTGTTTGAGAAGCTGGGTCTGGGTGCCAATACTTATGCAAGTCACTTGGTGTATATGGCACAAAGAGGCAATTTTTCTATTTTTCTCTAACCAATTGCAGTGCGTTTATCTGTTTTGTAGGCACTGTATCTTTTTGTGCGTTCAATTGTGAACACACTGGAAAGGAGTT
Source organism: Hemibagrus wyckioides (assembly GCF_019097595.1). Classification (NCBI taxonomy): domain Eukaryota; kingdom Metazoa; phylum Chordata; class Actinopteri; order Siluriformes; family Bagridae; genus Hemibagrus; species Hemibagrus wyckioides. The sequence continues at coordinate 13,201,694 of NC_080715.1, forward strand.
GCTGATGTATTTTTGGTCACAAAGCAAATTTTTATTTAATATTCATTCGTTTTTTTTTTTCTTTTAACAACAGACTAAATATAATGCGACCACTTAGCTGAAATGAATTTGACCCCCTTGCTTTAAAGCCACCGTCACGCTCTGTACAAGTTCCCCATGATCTTGTTCTACGAAGACGGGTTTCATCCTGAGCTACTGAAGTCTCTCAGACTCCAAACCTTTCATTTTTGTGTTATGGTAATTGGAGACATTTGTAGCTGCATTGGCGTAATTATGCGTTTAATGTGATCCAGGATTAAAGTGAAGTAAGCGCTGGCCTAGATTTAGTTGCACTAATCTTCGCTCCTTTTTAGAAATGGCTTTCTTACGCTTTTAAAAGAGTAGAATTATAGCTCCGGGGGCTTGCTTTCTAATTCCTGTAACCCTTGATTGCACTCCATCTCGTTTTAATTCACTGTTCTGAAATATTAATAGAGCTCCCAGTGACCCAGGAATGTCAGTGTCCTGCTGGAAAGAAAAAAAAAGAAAAAATAAGACCTGTGATGTGGAGCCAAACTTCTGAAGAATGTTCCAGAGCTTGGTAACTGTGTGTAGTTATTAGGTTTGGTAACACTTGAGAAATTTTCGTGCAATGTTGCCCCAGAGCTGAAGTGTCAAAGGCCATGGAGTTTTACGTTTTTCCCTCTTCTCACTCTCTAAATTTAGCACACCAAGATATATCTACTTAACTGATGTGTTGAATCTGGTATGTTACAGAGCTCATAATGCCCACACCCCTTGACCTAAGCTAATAAATCCTGAGAAGGTTTGAGGGAGAGGAGGAAATGTGTATGTATTATCAGCGAAAGCGCAAGAGGTTGTGAGCGCACAGGCCAAAGCCTTGAGAAGAGAAAGAGGAGGAAGTGCCCGGGAGTCATTCAGGAAGTTATCAGCCTGCGTAAAAGGGCCACTTAATTACTCAGGCGAACGTAGGCTGGAGCTGCATTGCTGTTTTTTCATTATGCTCAGGAATGCCTGCTGCCCGAGTGCTGAGCTGGCAGCGAGACCGGCTGATGATATCAAAACGCCTGGCTCACAGCCAGCCCAAAAAAACAATTAGCATGCCTCCCTGCAGCAACACAGTCAGTTAAGCATCTGCTCACAAGAGTTCCAAACTGGGCACGTGGTATCTGGAGGAAACCAGGCCCACTGTTATTTGGATATGAAATGGAGAGACTGCTGTTTAGTAGTTAGCAACGTGAGGAGATCTGGCAACAAGGTGTTATGATTATGGAGATGATTATTATTGTATTGAGAACCTAATGATGAAAATAACAACGCCCTTCACGCTCGCTAATGCTTTCTGGATCACCGGTGATCACCTTTTCCTGTATCGGAACGTCCATACTGCATATAAAAGGACCTGATACGATGTCCTGTTTTATGATGTGCTGTTAATTTTCTTGTGAGAAGATAGCAGTTGTACTGCTTTGAGATTACAAAGCCCTGGCTCCTAAGAAAAGAGCAAGAGCATCTTGTCCTACTTGCCATTATCCATGTTTGATGTCATATTAATGACTAATTCAGTGTAAAAGTAGTGGAGGTAACAAATGTTGGCCACAAATGGTGAGTTGTAGCTTGGTACCTGTGACTGGACAGGAGTTATGCATGCTGGGAAAAAACATAAATGTTTCAAGCTGTATTAGTATATGCAGTATAGGGAAAGAAGAGCTATTTGTTTATTTCACGTGGATTTCACTTCACTCCATACAACAGAGAAGGAACACGCAGTTTAGAAGACTAACATATAGGTATCCATGTTATTTTTCCACTTTCCACGTCGAAAGCGGCGGGAAGTGACATCATTACGACTTGCAAATTACCACTTACAAGGCACCATTAATTCTCACTGTCAGATGGATTGTGGGTAATGTAGTGAAACCAAACCGAGTTAAAAAATAAATAAATAAAAAGGAATAGGCATATCAACGAAAGACGTGTTAAATTACAAAACGTTCTCTTGCGATATAATAAATCTTGAATGGCAAATTCATTCTAAATATTGATGGACTTCATAGAGGATTTGTCCTTTTAGCAGCAGGTTCCTGTATTCAGTGATCTGTTCAGTAAATTCATTGTATTTGTTCTTAGTCATTGTGTGCGTGTTTTCCATTCACTCAAAACGAGAAGGTAGATGTTAAATTCGAAATTAAGACACATACATTTTTAAACAGAATTGCGATTATTATTTATATAACAATATGCAAAATAGCTGTGGTTTTTATATATATTATGTATGAGTGTGGAGAAACATCTCAGATATGGAACACTGGCATGACGGGGCCCGCAGAATGAATTTTTGATATTTCACACTAATGAATCATATAACCAGTGATGCATGATTCAATAAGAGAGAGGGAAATTGGAGTGAGAAGCAGACTGTCACTCATGTCAGAATCCCCCCCCCCCCAGTGAAAAACGGCATGGGATCTAGACTGCACTTCGGGTCCGAAACACTAACTAGACCAACTCTAAGTCCGTGTCGGGGCTGAGGTGATGAGATATTCACCACCGTAGGAGTGTACACTTGATCTTAAGAATGTGATTGATTCTTTGCACACCCCCGTAACAACAGTAATTCGATGTGTGTGTTATTTGATATCCTTGCTTCTGGTTGAGTGAACATTCCTGTGTGGATAGATCACAGGCCGTATGGATGCTGGCCTTTAGCTCTGTATATTTTTATAGACATGATAACAATTTCTTTATGCCTCTAGGCCTGGAAATCATCTGTGCGACTTGCTGGGTTTTTTGGGGGTGTGTGTTTAGCTTCTTAATGAGCAGTGGGAGTCTGGTGGACAGCTTCAGCTGGAGCAGACCAACCAGACGTGTTTTCTGAACAGGATTCTTCCTGTGTCTGCTAGCATCATTTAACTACTGATTATGCTCTCACACACACACACACACACACACACACAGCGACTATGCCTCTCAAATATTAATTTCATTTGTTGCTATACCACGTATAAAGTATCTCATTTCATTCAGGCCATTTTGCAGCTCATAACAGAAAATGAGGCAGGGGGAAAGAAATCACTGTGTTTATTAAACTCAATTCAGATCAAAATTGGTATTTTCATATTTGACCAGAAAGTGCAGGGATGCGGTGAGAAGGTGGGGAGATCATTCTGCGAGATGGACAGCATCTCTTATTGCATCATTATCATTATCATCATCCTTGCTGTGATGAGTGTGGTAATGACGTTAGGCTCTGTAATGGACCCCTGACATCTAAGACAAAAGCACGGTCACAAATACAGACGGAGCCGTGCCGCTCGCCGCCATCGGCAGAACACGACAAGCGCCTTGCAGAGTTCCATCATTTCATTACACGCTTGCTCCTACACACGTGGCCTGGTTCACTTGTCATAGAGCAGGAAATGAGCCTTATTTTAGCGTCCTGCCTGCATCCCTCTAACAGACTCTATACCGACGGTCATGTAGCCATGGTCACACATCCAGTATGAGCCTCTCTGTGCCTTCTGTACCACTTGTCACTCATGGTGGCCCGCTGTGTTGCAGATTCACTCAAGACCGACTGAAATCATCTTCACATTTCCTATTTAAGACAACTGTTAGAGGAATTGTCTGTCCTAAACGATTCTATTACGGTCGCTACTTCTGCAGTGTATGCAGGCACTTGGGGCTAAAGTTTTTCATTAAAACCAAAAATGTTCTGCATAAATATGAGGCCTCTTGAATTTGGTAATCTGAGGCATCTTAAGAACAGTGCTCAAGTTTATGGGTACTCGACTTGGAAAAAGAAAAGAAAGAAAGCTTTAATCTGTATAAAAACGACCGCAGCAGCTGGGATGCTGTATTTTTGACATCTTCACGCAAGATCTTAGGTCTTTCTTGTTACTACTTTATATCAGAATTTTTGAAAGTTTATTTTGGTGAAATTGAAGAACATGCTTCAGGGAAGTACAAGAACATGAGTCTGTCTGTCTGTCTGTCTGTCTGTCTGTCTGTCTGTCTGTCTATCTATCTATCTATCTATCTATCTATCTATCTATCTATCTATATGTCTGTCTGTCTGTCTACACATCCGTCTGTCTGTTTACACATCCGTCTGTCTACACATATGTCTGTCTGTCTACACATTTGTCTGTCTGTCTGTCTACACATATATCTGTCTATCTATCTATCTATCTATCTATCTATCTATCTATCTATCTATCTATCTATCTATCTATCTATATGTTTGTCTGTCTACACATCTGTCTGTCTCTGTCCACACATCTATCTATCTATCTATCTATCTATCTATCTATCTATCTATCTATCTATCTATCTATATGTCTGTCTGTCTGTCTACACATCCGTCTGTCTGTCTGTCTGTCTACACATCCGTCTGTCTGTCTGTCTGTCCACACATCTATCTATCTATCTATCTATCTATCTATCTATCTATCTATCTATCTATCTATCTATCTATCTATGTCTGTCTGTCTGTCTACACATCTATCTATCTGTCTCTGTCCACACATCTATCTATCTATCTATCTATCTATCTATCTATCTATCTATCTATATGTCTGTCTGTCTGTCTACACCACATTCTTCTGTCTGTCTACACCACATCTGTCTGTCTGTCTACACCACATTCTTCTGTCTGTCTACACCACATCTGTCTGTCTGTCTACACCACATCCGTCTGTCTGTCTGTCTGTCCACACATCTATCTATCTATCTATCTATCTATCTATCTATCTATCTATCTATCTATCTATCTATCTGTCTTTTTTAAGGTTTCAAAACCATGTAGCTCCTCTGCTCGCATAGCACTTCTCCTTCTAAACTTTTTATAAAGCTATTGTTTGCTCCAGAAACAATTACATTAGAAATACATACAGAGTGCTGGCCTGAGCTGTGGGATGGCCCTGTGCCTTTTTAAATTGGTGGCCAATAGCTGAGTTTATAAATAACATTTCTGCATATTCACACAGATTTACAACAGAAATTCCACATTGTTATCCCTAGTTTGTACTCATTCCCTTAAACGGAAATGGGCCCAGATGTGACTGCAGTAATTATGTCTGGAATTGAGATTAAATCAGTGTAGAGCCAGATCGGTGATGACATTCGTTTAAATGGCCTAGCGCCTGTTTGCGAATTTATCTTCTCTTTTCAGACCAACTAAAGCTGTTAAAGCAAATGCAGCAGACTAAAGAAAATGGGGGGAAAATGCACCTCGCTAAATCTGTCCATAAAATGTGTTCTTAGACGTTGATTGCCCCAATTGTGTCTTGAAAAGAGCAAAGCATTTGTTTAACCTGTTATGCGATGCTTGACGAAACGTCGAAAGCATTTAAGAATGCGTGTGCATGCAATTCTACTCATGTTAGAATTTCCATCAATAAATACTGACCCTATAGGTAAAAATGTAATATGTAATAAATGTAAATCATTTATGAATATTTGCCTGCCGATATTCACAGTTTGAAGGAAGATTCAACATATTTTCTGCCCATTATTTATTCTCAGTGAATTGCTCGCTTCTAAATTTAAATGCTCAAGTCAATAATTACGTCCCATAGGCATCTATAGAGCATCAAACGTGACAGCAAAATTGCTTTCAGCAGCTCTAAAATGCCTTTAATGCAGCTTTTCTTGTCATTACCTTATTTACATTTTATGGTACGAGTGTCTGTGATGGAAGTGGCATCCTATTCAGGGTGTATTGATGCTCTTCGCCCTGTGATGCTGAGATTGGCTCCGGCTTCATTGCAACCCTGCCCCGGATAATGCTCCTCTGACACCAAGAGAAACTTCGTTTGTTGCATCACTGTTACTTATTTCTAAATTCACCGTCATGATAAAGAAAGCAGTTAAACAAGGATTCTAAAGCGAGTTGCTGCCTGCTATTTTCTGATTGAGGCAAACTGTTGGAATTGGTCTTTCACCAGGTGTGAGCTATAGAGATGCCTTGAGGCCACATAAAGAACATCTTGTATAATTAATGTACTTTGCAAGTGCACAGTATAATTACAGTTGTTAGTGATTGGAGACAAAGATTGTGTTCACATATATAATATGTTACATACACTGATCAGGCATAACATTATGAGCAGTGCCAGGTGAAGTGAATAACACTGATGATCTCCTCATCATGGCACCTGTTAGTGGGTGGGATATATTAGGCAGAGAGTGAACATTTTGTCCTCAAAGTTGATGTGTTAGAAGCAGGAAAAATGGGCAAGCGTAAGGATTTGAGCGAGTTTGACAAGGACCAAATTGTGATGGCTAGACCACTGGATCAGAGCATCTCCAAAACTGCAGCTCTTGTGGGGTGTTCCCGGTCTGCAGTGGTCAGTATCTATCAAAAGTGGTCCAAGGAAGGAACAGTGGTGAACCGGTAAGGAAGGAAAGTGTGGAACTTACCTGGGGAACACATGGCACCAGGATGCATTATGGGAAGAAGGCAAGCCGGCAGAGGCAGTGTCATGCTTTGGGTAATGTTCTGCTGGGAAACCTTGGGTTCTGCCATCCATGTGGATGTAACTTTGACGTGTACCACCTACCTAAGCATTGTTGCAGACCGATTTCTTGGAAACGGTATACCCTGATGGCTGTGGCCTCTTTCAGCAGGATAATGTGCTGTGCCATACAGCAAAAATGGTTTGATCAGGAATGGTTTGATCAGCACAACAATAGGTTTGAGGTGTTGACTTGGCCTCCAAATTCCCCACATCTCAATCCAATCCAGCATCTGTGGGATGTGCTGGACAAACAAATCCGATCCATGGAGGCCCCACCTCGCAACTTACAGGACTTAAAGGATCTGCTGCTAACATCTTGGTGCCAGATACCACAGCACACCTTCAGGGATCTAGTGGAGTCCATGCCTCAATGGGTGAGGGCTGCTTTGGCAGCAAAAACAGGACCAACACAATATTAGGCACGTGGTCATAATGTTATGGCTGACCGGTGTATGTACAAGTACAATGAAATACCAGTATTTACATGCAGTTTATCACTCACCAGTGATGATTTTACTACTCTTGTTAGTGACCATGTATGTGTAATTTCTAATCAGAATGCTAGCTAAGAATTTTGTGTATTATTTTCCCCTGAATATCCAGTTGTACAGGGCTTAACAACCTCAGAAGTGGCTCGTAGGATTGTGTGCGTTTCAGATGATCTGGAACACAGCATGTGTTTGTGAAATCTGACCTGTAGTTCAACCCAGAGAAACATGTTTTGTTATATCTGTTACTAATTTCTAAATTATCCAAGAAATTACACAACATCTTTGTTGACTCACGTCTGAGGTGAGTAGCTTCCTGGTATTTTCTGAATGAGACAAACATTTTCAAATTGGTTTTGCATCAGTAGGGAGATGCATCAGTAGTGAGTTGGCCTGAGGTCTTGTGTGCTTAGCAAACACAGTGTGATTGTAGTGTTGAGGGCATCGTCTGATCTTTCTATTCAGTTCACCTTTTTTTTTTTTTACTCCTAGACGTTACCTCAACTTTTGCTCAGCTGTAGTTCAGTAAGCTGAACTGTTAGTGCGCAAGATTTATTTTCTATCATTCTTTACTGAACATTACTGTACTTTTTTCTATATTAATGTATTGTACAGATGAAATCATTATAGTGTATATCACAGAAACTTTCTATATTCACACGAACCGGGAGATTCCTCATTCAATACATTTTAAAAGATTTATTATTAATGATCGCTAGTGGTTGGGAAAGAGGATCATGTGCAGAGGATTCGTGATTCAGTTCAGGTTTGTTTAGCACACAAGTAAATCCCTTTTGTTTTTCTAACAACCTTCACTCTTTTGTAAAGGCTTTTCATTTGATGCATCAACCAGAAGAGTCTTTGTAAAGTCAAGCGCTGATGTCGGGCGAGCAGGTTTACCACATAGTCAGAGTTCTACTTCATCCCAAAGGTGTTCAGTGGGGTTAAGGTCAGGGTTTTTTCACTCCAACCTTGGCAAACCATGTGTTTATGGACATCATACTTTGTGTACATGGACATCATTCTGCTTGAACAGGTTAGATCCCTTTAGTTTCAGTGAAGGGAAATTGTAAAGCTGTAAAAAAAAAAAAAAAAAACACACACACTGATGAATGACATAAAAGAAAAGGGGTTTCAGCAGAGTAGGCCACTTTCTTCCGTTGCTCCAAGGGACAGTCCTGATGCCCACATGCACATTGTAGGCACTTTTGGTGGTGGTCAGCATGGGCACCTTTCTATCAGAGCCAGCATGAACGTTTTCAGCAGTTTGTGCTACATGTAGATCTATTGTGGGAACGGACCAAAAGGGCTAGCCTTCACTCCCCATGTGCATCAGTGAGACTTGTGAGCCCATGAGCCTGTTGTCACTTTACCGGTTTTCCTTCCTCAGATCAGGTAGTGACCCGTGCATACTGGGTGGGAACACCCCACTAGACCTGCAGATTTAGAGATTAGTCATCTAGCCATTACAATTTTGTCCTTGTCACACTCGATTAGATCCTTGCACTGTCCCATTGTTCTGCTTCCAACACGTTATCAAATCAACACATCTATCCCATCCCTTGACAGGGCCATTGTAATGAGGTGATCAATGTTATTCATGTCACCTATCGGTAGTTTTAATGTTTTGGCGTGTGTGTTTATTGAACATTAACGTTAAGGGCAGATGCTGAAACAAAATTGGATGGTAAGGTTAAATTATTGTGGTGGTGTTTTTCTCCCCCCCCCCTTTCGTATTTCTTTCCACATTGCTCAGTGTTATAGTCGGACTGTTCAGATTCAAGGGATCATGTTTTTTCCCAGCTGGTCTTGTTATAAGACATACTGGGTTCTGTAATAAGGTCTGCCTATTGGAAAAAAATTCCACCTAAGCCTTCAAGGTGTTATGTGTTTGGCCACGATGGCTCTCGGCTGGTCCGTCAGCCCAAAGTCATGATTAACCACCAGATGATCAGTCTTACTGGCAAGTAGTTCACTAAACAACTAACTAACTGAACATGTCTATTAATTTTATGAATTAAGTTAATTAGGGAGTGTTGGGTTGTGTATTTCTGTGATTTGCTAGTAAATAAGATCGCTCAGTACTATGGAATGATGCACCACAGCGAATGCACATATTTAGGTACTGTCACAGCTAATGGCTCCTTCCGCTGAGAATTTCAGTAGGGCACGTCAACACATGAACTCTGGAGAGCCTTTTTTATCTATGTGTTGTGCCATAAAGGCAAAGCTGAGTCTATAGTTTCACATTTTTGCATTCTAACTTTTTACACTATAATCTAATTGGTGGAAAGTTAACAGCCTCTCGCTGACATGAACCGAAGAGAGTCATGTCCGCGCTCCTTAATAAGAATTTGTGCCGAGTTTGAGCTGTCATATAGCTTTATAATAAGCCAAGCTTTCACTTTTATTATTCTCTAGCATGAGATGGGTCAAGATGGCTCACAGTTTTGTCCATGTGGTTAATGTTATATCAGCTATTTAATATCAATCAAAGTGACCTTATTTGCATAATATATATCAGCTGCGTTATAACCAGTGCAAATGAAGTACATAATTAAGCTAGATTAACTAAACTAGCTATACATTAGAACAGTAATGCTCTGTACTGTCTCTATCTGTATTTAGATTTAAAGCAGAAACCCTCTCTTGGAATGTACCACTGTCGTTTCTCCAGAAGTATATTAAATTAGATCACATGAAACTCCTTTCCAGTTACTTATGACGATAATGTATTTGTCCTCATGCAAAGTTCACTTGCATTCTTTCAGGTTTCTGTGTTTTTTATAGTGCTCATAAACATTTGGCCTGTTTTAAAGAGTGCTTTGATTTTAGGTATCAGATAGCACCATGGGAATGTCCTTCTAGAAGTGTTTGTAGAGACCTGATAAGGCTGGGGTCATGTCTGGTGTGTGCTTTGTGTGATGGTCTATGTCAATCTCTGTGCTCTCTAGGAGGGAGACTTCCTGGTACGGACCCACCACGTCGAGTACTGCGACGGGGGAATTCTGGATCCCGATGACGTGCTTTCGGATTTGGTGGAAGACAAGGACAAGGTAAGGCTGATAAACTCTGAGTGAAATTATTCAGGCTTGGGGCATGGTACTCGCTCTGAACATGTCCTGTGATGATTAAAAAAAACCCTTTCAGTAAAAATAAGAAATGCTGAAAGTGTTTGAATCCAGCTCCTTCCAGCATCTTCAAAAAGCATACGCACTATCCTAGAAACCGTTTAGCATCTGTTTGGTTGTATGTCACACCCAAGCTGAAAACACACTGGGATGCACAACAATAATGCAGTACTTTGGCCTCCGAAAGTATGACTTCAGAGCATTGGAGTGAGGCGTGCCAGGGTGTGATAGAGGAGAAATGCACCACTTTGGGAATTGGATATGACTACAGTAGGAGAGAAATGGGAGAAGAAAAATTGTCCCGCGACATTTAAAGCAGCCCACTGTACAGTAATTTATGGAAATATAGCATACCTTTTGCTAGGGAATTTAGTTTCATATGGAAATTTGAACCTTTCCAAATGCTGATGTAGACCTCAGTCATATTTCTAACCAAAACGTGCAGTGGCCACATGAGCGGTCTTCCCTCAAGTGCTCTCTGCAACAATCCTCTTGAGTGTTTGATTTGTCCCCTCTCTCTGTATTTGCTCTTATTGTGCCCCTAACTCGGCCACTAACTCGATAACTCAAAGGGCATTTTCTTCCTAATTGAATTCATACATATTTCAGATGGCCTATCGTGTGCAAAGCTTTTGATATCCCCATGCTAATTAATAGAAGTGAAGGAAACAGGATGTGCCTTTCTGCTTGTGTGCATTGCTAGGACATTGCCTCATAAGCAAAAGTGTGTGTGTGTGTGTGTTAAAGTAGAAAACAATTATTTACATTTTCTAACAGCCATTAGCACTGTACTACAAATCAAACTCTGAAATAGGGATGATGATTTTTCTTTTAACCCTTCAGAAATTTTCACTGTTCAATATGTGATGACTGTTCAGCGTGTTAGGTGTTGCACAATGTCTAGGTCACTATATAAGCATTTTGGGTATTGGTATCCATGCTATGGTCAGAGCTTTATCCCTTCCACTGGATCATGTGTTAAACACATCAGTAAGTTTTACACAGTGTTGTGGAGTCTGTTCGCGCGAGAACACGCTGTCATTAAAGCAAACTGTGGACGTGCCAAATACTGAAATCTGTGTAAATATTTCGAAGACGCTACGTTTCACTCAAGCCTTTGTGTTGAACTGAAATGGAATGCCAAACATTTTCACTACTGGTCACTCGTGGTTCAGAGTATATGTTAGGACATATGCAAGATGAATTTCAATCAGGCAACAAGCATTAGGATCATTTTACACATATAAGAAAAAAATCTTATTAGCAAATTCTCTGCGGAAATAAGTGATGTTATCTATTTATAATTTATGTCGATCGGATTCTCCTTCATCTCAGATCCACCCCCCCATTCAGTCAGCTCCCAATTCCTCCGAATTCCCACCAACCAGCCAGCTTTCTCCTATATCGTGACAGATACCAACTAGTGAGAGTGAAGAACATATGATTCCTTGGGGCATATAAAGCAGGCAAATAGCATCATTCTGTGACAGCATCATATAACATGCTCAGAGAAACGTGCCATAACTCCATATAGCGCTCTTCCATATACATGACCTCACAGATGTATGAGATTGGATGATAATGCAGTGATTGACAGTGAAGAGAGTATGACATCTGTCACCTAGAGAGCACTTCTTTTCCTTCCTAAACCAGGGATGACCGTGGCGTCGCCAGGCTTATAATTTGCAATTTCCTGTCAACAGGGTGAATACCTAGGGGTCACTCAAGAGTCAGTTTGATGTTAAATAATAATATGTAGTAGCTTTAGAAACCCTTTTCATGATGTGGTATATTTATCGTCATATTATTCGTCTCTAGTGAGCATGTATAGTTAAAAGAAATGCATTCGGGATTTATTCTGACTCCGAATTATTTCTTTCAAGGTAACGGAATGGGCGCTATTTACAGAGTTCGAGTAAGAAAAGTAAAAATCTAACACACTATCAGGAATCTCAGGGTAAAAGAAATACTTTGAGTACAATATTGGCCTCATGATTCTCTGTAATGTGACACAAAAGTGTCAGGCTTCTGTTATTGTTTGCTCTCCCTGACAGCATTTAATTAAAGGCTGAGTGATTTTTTCCAAGCCTTCATATACTTTTAAATGAAGACAGTTCAGATGCAGTTTTATATGAAGATGACAGCCTTTATTAATGTATTTTTACTTAGAGGTTTCATTTCATAAGCCTTTTATGCATTAGTCTTTTCATCTAATAAATTACAAAACATCTACACTTTATCGGCTGCTTATTTACATCTTTTTATTTCCATTAATTTGTTTATTATTCATAGAGATCCATATACACACACACACACACACACACAAATTGCGCTCAGGCTCAGGCATGAGCTATTGTGCCTGGATTCTGTGTAAGCAGGAATTAGCTCATAAATCCATGATGGGATGTGGAATGCACTTTCTCTGCGGCGACGTTGCCATGGCGACAACTTTCCCAAATGTCACAGCCAACATTAGCATTTCCTGTTGATCCAGGAACTCATCACCCCCCCACCCCCCCGTTCTTTGTGTAAATGTGTTTTTTATGGTCTCTTCAGGATAATTGCTTTATTGTTTTGCCGCGTTTTGAACCACACAGACGTTTCCTCACACACCATCTATAAAGATTATAGAGATTGCACGTCTTTTACGCAGCCAAATGATGCTCGAATATGAAAGTCAGGCTCGGATTTCGGCGCCGATTTCTGGGGAGACATTACTACAGAAACAAGCCATGCTGGGGCCAGATTAAGCCTGTGGTACACACTTAGGTTTTTTTGTTCTCACTAAATGCTTTCGAGCTTAGAAAAGAGCACAGACACTTCCAGGCTTACTTGTGTTTTCTCTGTGTTGTCCCTGAAGCCTCCAGTTGTTTCTTTATAACCTGTTACTGGAAGGGTTTTGTAGTAAGGAAGTGCATGGAGTGTATTGGCTCTGGGTTTACTGTTTCTGTCATCTCTCACACAAGCCAGCTCTTCTTTCACAGCCTGTGGGCTGAGAGAACGCTGCTGTCAAGTACACACTCAGTGGCCATGTCCTTTCCACACACAGGCACATGTTTCCTTAACTTTGATGCATGGCTGACAAATTAAAGGAAAGACGAACATCTAGTATCTTACAGCACAAGCTGGCAAGTGTATATTGATTATGGAAGTCTCCTGATGGCGCGATTCCCTCAACTGGTGTGTTTTTATGATGGAGAGCTCTGACTTTAAAATACCCCTGGGTTGAGATCTTGTTTCTTTGAAGGCAATAGCATCTAATTTGCATCATTTTCAACCTCCAACCTTCCAACCTTCTGTGCTTCTGTGGAGTCATCCTGGAAGAAGCCACTCCCATCAGGATAGAAATTTTTCATTGTAGAATAAAGGGAATCGGTTAGATGGACTCCCGTGTTATTTTGCACTGACCTGTCTTTGAAGGTGCAGTGTTACTATGCCGTCAGTAAAGACATTTCCAGCTCTCCGTGTGCAAGACTGTCAAACAGTTTCCCTTTTGATACAGTACTGCTTCAGATAAATACATAATACTGATTATTAACTACATTTTCTGCAAACTTTAGTTACGCAAATGTCGATGGGATGATTTCAGTGTGCTGTTTCCTGTGTTTGTGCCTGATCCATGCCAAGGGTGTTCAGTCTTATCCACAAAGGGCCAGTGCAGGTTTTCATTCCAACTAAGCAGAAGCCACACCTGAGCCTATTGAAAGCCAAGATCAGTTGACTAAACAGGTGGGGTCAGGTGTGGCTCCTGCTTGATTGGAATGAAAATCACACCGGCCCTTTGTGGATAAAATTGGACATCCCTGGTCTATGTTGTGTCAGCCAAAATCTCCGCTCTAATTCATCCCAATGGTGTTCTGGGTGAGGTCAGGATTCTGTGCAGACCAGTCAAGTTCCTCCACACCAAACTCACTCATCCATGTCTTTATGGACCTTGCTTTGTGCACTGGTGTGCAGTCATGTTGGAACAGGAAGGGGTCATCCCCAAACTGTTCCCATAAAGTTGGGAGCATGAAATTGTCTTGGTATGCTGAAGCATTAAGAATTCCTTTCACTGGAATTAAGGAGCCAACCCCTGAATTCAATGATTTGGAGGAGTGTCCCAAAACTTTTGGCAATATAGTGTATCTTAATAATTAGGATTAAGTAGCTCCCATGATTTTGAGATTGTTCTACGTTATTTGGTCTTGTTGTGTGTCTAAATCTGCTTTTAAGCCCTAGGCTTTTCTTTCTGTTCCAGAGAACATCACCACACACACTGAATGTGCTAAATGGCCACAGCTCTTAACTATATTTAGCTGAAAAAGTGGCCATAAAGTGGTACATAGAAAACACTTTCTCAGCAGTAGTTGAGCTGAAAATGAAATCTGAATATTCATCCAAGTCTGTGCTGTAAAGCTGATTATGAGGCTGCAGTGCTGTTCTGCTGGTGTTCAGCCAAGTCTCACATCTAATCACAGCTCCACTACATGGGCCTCTGCTCTCTACTGCCCTCTAGAGCAAAGATTTAGCGCTCATCTTCATCAGGCTTTTCTTTAAAAAAAAAACTTCACTGAAAGGAGAAAAGTGCTGTATGGAACTTGTTTTCCACTTTTTTTTTTGTATGGGGTATTTACAATTTTTCACAGCCCTAAAGCTGTGTTTTAAAGGTTACCGTGTAATGGAGGCGAAAGGAAAGGGAGTAACATGTTTGAATAATATTGATGTGTGTGCAGGAGGTTAATTAAAACCCTGAGTCATTCATCATGGGCCAAGGGCAGGCAGGCGGACTGGCCAGGGCTCGAATCAATCACCCAGCCTCGCCTCACTGCACCGCTAATACACAGCCTCTGCCCTCGTATGCATTTGTTCACTCACTCACTCTTACTCTCATACTTACTTCTCTCTCTCTCTCTCTCTTCTGTTTTTCTCCTACACAGCAAAATAGCAGAGCTCTCTAGCACTCCATATCTCATGACATCTTTATGGCAATATGCTGCCCAGTCTTAGACATTTAATCTGTCATCTTCCTGCCAAGTAGATTTAACTTGCATAATGTAACACCATGTTTGTAAGTCTTGAGTACTCAGTGGAGGGTTTTTTTTTATTTTTATTTTTCTGTGAAATTTAGTTAGTTTATTGTTTATTTGCATCTTTCAGGGTCTCGAAATTCTTTTCCGATCGCATCTGCAAAATGCTTACTGCTATGTGTTAGAAACCGTAAAGTAAAGCCGACTCTGATGCTGTTTGTCATTTTAATCTGTTTCCTGTATTTTTTATTTATTCACTAATAATCCTGCTTAGAGCCAAGGCCATGTATGAGTTTATTACTTTGTACTCTCGGATCCTGAGCCGCCTTCGCCGTATAGTGACATGATGTGTAGCTCAGTGGAAGAGATGTATTGTGTTTCCCTTTTTTCTGACAGTCCGCTTCTCACTTTGTCTTGATGTGCTGTAGTGTCCCCGCCTCTGGCCTTGACCGTCTGTGACTGGCTTTAAACTGGGAGCCTTCACACCAACAGAGAAGCCGGGTCTCTCTGTCTTACTGCCTCTCTTATCGCTTTTACATTTCTCTAATGAACTTCCTTAACTTCATAACCTTGTATGCTGAGCGCTCTGAGGATGTGCCAGTGATTCCTATAGATATCTGGATTTTGGGCTGTCTGGTTTGTCTTGGGGTCTCATAAAGCCACATTACTTAATGTGCGGTTTAGCAGAAAACGGAACAATCTGTTGCTTTGAGACGACGACGTGCACCAGATGAATAGTGGAGGCTGTTATTTATCGTTTCTTATAAGTATAAGAAGAAAGATTATTTTAGATTATTGTGCTGCTGCAGTCCGTACACAAGAAGTGGAAAGAGCTTAGCATGTATTAACACAACTCCGGTATTACTCAGGTGTTTCTTTCTCAAATTAATCGATGATTGAAAGTATTAAATATATCATCTACACATGCTTTCCTGTGTATTTTGGAATAAAAGATGGAAAAAAATGCTTTTCCAATTTGTCTATTGATGTTAATTGGTAAAAAAAAAAAATCCTCTTTTGTAATATTTTAAGCTGCTTTCCGTGCTATTGCGTGTCACTGGGAAGCTGAACACCCTTGAAAGCAATAACTGCATCTTCCACATACATCAGCTCACAGAGCCCATGATGACGAGCCCTCGTGTCGCTCTGACTGACAGCCGAGAGAACGATTGCTCCCTTTTTTTGGACTCCAGGCCATCAATGTCTTTGGGAAGGCATTATCGGAATCAAGCTTGAGATTTCCTGAGGGTCGAGCAAACGCTTTTCTGTTGTGTCACTTGGGAGCCCAAACACTCCATAGTTAGATCACTTTGTCAGCCTTTAAATAAAAAGCAAACGGATTTATCTTAAAGAAGCTCAAAGGGGTCAAAAGAAATTTAGAAAATTTAGATCAGTGTAGAGCAAAATATCATCATGTGTATTGAGTTTAAATGTCTGTGATATGCTGAAAGAAGAGAATTTGAAACCATGAAAGTGCTGCAAAATATCCTGAAATATGTCAAATATTTCAGTTCTTTAAACACAACATTCTGAGCTCCAACTGAAGTAGTACTATCTATCTATCTATCTATCTATCTATCTATCTATCTATCTATCTATCTATCTATCTATCTATCTATCTATCTATCCATCCATCCACCCATATCCATCTACCCATATCCATCTACCCATATCCATCCATCCACCCACATCCATCTACCCATATCCATCCATCCACCCACATCCATCTACCCATATCCATCCATCCACCCATATCCATCTACCCATATCTATCCATCCATCCACCCACATCCATCTACCCATATCCATCTACCCATATCCATCCATCCACCCACATCCATCTACCCATATCCATCCATCCACCCATATCCATCTACCCATATCCATCCATCCACCCACATCCATCTACCCATATCCATCCATCCACCCACATCCATCTACCCATATCTATCCATCCATCCACCCACATCCATCTACCCATATCCATCTACCCATATCCATCCATCCACCCACATCCATCTACCCACATCCATCTACCCATATCCATCCACTCACATCCATCTATCCATATCCATCCATCCATCCATCCACCCACATCCATCCACCCATATCCATCCATCTACCCATATCCATCCATCCATCCATCCATCCATCCATCCATCTACCCATATCCATCCATCCATCCATCCATCCACATCCATCTACCCATATCCATCCATCCATCCATCCACTCACATCCATCTATCCATATCCATCCATCCACCCACATCCATCTATCCATATCCATCCATCCATCCACTCACATCCATCTATCCATATCCATCCATCCACCCACATCCATCTATCCATATCCATCCATCCACCCACATCCATCCACCCATATCCATCCATCTACCCATATCCATCCATCCATCCATCCATCCATCCACCCACATCCATCTACCCATATCCATCCACCTACCCACATCCATCCATCCCTCCATCCATCCACTCATTCACTCATATACATATACCCACATCCATCCATCCATCCACCCATCCACCCATATACATCTACTCATATCCATCTATTCACCCATATTCATCCACCCATATATATCTACCCATATCCATCCATCCATCCATATACATCTACCCATATCTCTTCATCCATCCATCCATTCATCCATATACATCTACCCATATCTATCCATCCATCCATCTATTTATCCATCCATTTACCTATATACATCTACCCATATTCGTCCATCCGTCTATCATTGGAAGCCTAATGCCTATACCAGGGGACTTGGGTCATGAGACTGAAAAGGTTGCCCATTGCAGGGCACAATTGCTCGCACACCAAGGTGCGAGGCAATCATGCTAATCATTAACCCTCTACAAAATATGTTTTTAATAAATTTTTGTCTTTGAGTTTCCCAGTTCCAGTCTTGGAGCAGCACCGTGAGCACAGCTCCCTGTTTTCAGTGTGTAACACACCTGATGGTTGGTAATTAGCGGATGAACTGAACGTGTGTGTTAGGGCAAAAAGGATGCTAACCTGTGGAGGGCAGTCTGGGACTGGGACCCACACACACATTTGTTCTCAGTGCATTCATTATTGCTCTTGGCTTTACTGCTAGCCTGTGACTCTGGGCTTTGGCTTGTATGGAAGTGTGAAAGATTTGCAATCTGTCACAGTTTGACTGCTACATAGGCTTGTGTGTTTCACAGGTTCAGGAGACTTTTGCACGTTAGAAAGGAAATCTTGTACTTTCATAATATCTTGGGTGAGGATGGAGTTTGAACTGGTTCCTTCGAGACAAATCCTACAAGATGTGATCTTTGGGCATTAGAAAGATGCAGTCTAAAATAGGGCAGTTTTCAGAATCGTATTAATCAAGAACAAGTGCAACTCATAATGTCATTGCAAAATGTTTTTGGTGATAGATTTCCGTTAAATGGTCTGTCCTTCTGTTAAAATTCTACTCTTCTGTTTTGTGTGCTGTCTTATCTTCATTCTTTACTCATGTCCTAGCAGATTTGACTGATTTTAAAGTTTAAAGAACTTGTCCTAGAACAATGTGTGTACAGAAGAAATTAGTGCATTAGTCGGTGCAGCTTTGTTTGCATGAACGTAGTCCTCAGGGAGTGTGTGTGTGTGAATGTGTGTGTGTGGTTTTGATGATAGAATAGTCAAGAAAAAGTTTTGACATTTGGTGGGATTAGAATGCCTACTGATCTCATCTGGAGAGCTCACTAGAAATTAAACACTCAAAACTACCACAAATCAGTTCTCTGTAGGGTTGCAGTGAATCAATGTGTGTGTGTGTGTGTGTGTGTTTGAGAGAGTGAGAATTGTGACTATTTAGTCAGAGGATAACTATCCTACCCCACTGTTTCAGTGCCTGAAACAGAGCTTTGTATGGTGGATTTAGATGAGGCTTATTCTTTGAAACTGATTACAATGAAGCCTCTTTAAAATCTCACTTAATGCTTATTAAATAGGTTAATCAAGATTAATTAACTGTCATTCACGTCTCTCTGCGGTGCCGCCGCTCTGCTCTCTCTGCAGCTCCAGGGTCGAGTAGTTTGTTCCCTGTGGATGCCACGATACCGAACACAGTTTGATTTGATTAGAGAGCTTGCCCATCCAATCGCCATCAACCCCCAGCAGGCTCCCCGGCCCATTGGCTGAGATGGCACACGAGCTGATGAATATTCAGCAGGATCTGATGCATGACTATAGGCAGGCTGGAATGATGGCTTCTCAGGCCAGGCCAGGCCCAGCAGGAGCCCACTGCACATGGCTCAATGAGAGAGAGGCCATCATGTCTAGTCAATTAAGCCCTGGTCTCCCTCCCGGGGAGTCTCCAGCGAGTGGGCTCACTCTGACCATAAATCGAAAGATTCCTAAAAAGCAATCAGCTGTGACGGTCCTTAACTATCTCGGGAGGGGCGGGAACAAAAATGCCGTTAAAGGAATCATGACCCAAGCACTAGTGTGTGTGGTCCCTCAGCTTTAATTTATGGCCTCTCGGAGACGTTTCGGATAGATATTGACTGCCCCCCTCGTGCTCTGCTGCTCTGCGGCGTTGTTGTTATTGTTCTGTGGCTTTAATTTATCATCAAGCCTTGTGAAACTGACGTGAGCAGTTCGGAACTTGGAGGCGACAGCGAATGAGAGTTTAGCCTGGGTGTGAACTCTGATAATGGAGCCGGTATGGAGTAGTCACGGTCCAGCAGCCAGGCGAATGAGCGAGTTTTCGGCATCTCCGTCTCTTTCCTCTCCTCGCTCTTGCGTTTTCACAGCTGGTTTTGAGTGGCAGTGAAAAGGGGGTTTAGGATAGCAGGATTGGTATGATATGCTTAGGTGAGCAGGACCTTGCTTTAGTGGTCACCTTGCCGAATTGATGCACAAATCACTCCTATTCTGGAGCATCATAATTGATTACAGGCTTAGGTTGTATTTTTCCCTCAATACAGGGTTTAAGCTGTCATCCCAGTGGTGCTTGATTGCAACAACTCACTCCTTCCTGTCTGTTTTAACAACTATTTTTTCTGGCTCTGGCTAGACTGATTTGGGGATTGAAGCCTAACTTTTAGTGCTGGACTGTGTAATTCACATATAATACCCTCTACACAACAGGAGCAAGCTGAAAGATACACAGGTTACCAACGTGATATGATGTTAACATATCTGACTCGCTGTAAAGTCTGAGTGGCTGAGAGGGTATTTTGAGTACGGACAGCTGGCATGTTGGTGCTGCACAGGATTCAACACTCCAGGGGTTCTGTGTAAGCACAAGCTTGAGCTGGCATCAGTTTGAAGCGTGTGTGAGTGTGTGCTGTGTGCCAAGTGTCCAGACAGAGGATGGCTTTAGTGCCTTAGGATTTATCCCAGCGCTGATGCTCAGTCCAATTCCTCTCTCCATGCCAAACTTCTCTCTCTCTCTCTCTCTCTCTCTCTCTCTCTATGTCCACTTGTAAAGATACGTGAAGTTTTCCAGCACTCTCCAAAACACTGCAGAGTTAAGAGTATAAGACTTCTGATTAGTTAGATTGTTTGTTTGTTTATTTTTTGCCCACACAAAACTATGTCTGCAGTACCGACGTCAAACACTTCAGAAAAGTAAATCTCCAGGACTGGCAGTGATCACTGACTTTCCCTCATGTTGTTTCATTTGCCCTCGTCATTATGAGGCTCGTCAAATCATTTTTGGAAGGGCAAGCTAAAAAATAACCCCTCAACATTTAATGAACTCTGGGCTTGAGCTAGATCTCCCCTAATGTGTTGGACTGAAAATTACAGTAATTAAGAAATTAGAAATGCAATTTCACAGAAATGCTTTAGGAACTCTGGCCCCATCCGAGGTCTCCACCTCCCTGTGTGCGAGCTAATTAGCAACTAGCGCATGGCAGCCATCACGGCAAAATTATGCAGATAATTTGTAAATAATAGTTCGGCTTTTTTATGCTTTGTACAGCTGTACATCTGAAATGTGTGGGGTTTTTTTCCCCCACATTGCAGAGGCTTTCTGTCTTTGTCCTGCTTATAAAATATAGGCTTTAAATAAAGCATTTGTTGGGTTAATTAGGGGGTAATATAAATTAGCCTATTAAGCTTTTAGAAAAGTGTTCGTTGTGTAAATGTGACAAAGAAGGACATTAATGGTTTCTTCCCAAAATGGAAATCGTCCCCCTACCATCATTTTCTTTCTTTTCATGTGCTACCTTGTAGTAGGGACAATTATAGAAATGACAAGCCGGACACAGAAATAGCCTAAAATAGAATAATAATACAAAAAAAAATTATATATATATATATATATATATATATATATTACACACACACTTTATTCACACACACTTTATTCTGTCCTTTCATTCTGTTCTCCGGAAACTTCTACCAAGACGCAAAGTGCTGCCACTTCATCCTGGTAGATACAAAAGCATAAAAGCGGCATTTTAAAAACGAAGCCCCGAGTCTCATGCGCGGTTATTAAGATAATTATCGTAATTGGTGCACATTTGGGAAATAAAGGCTCTGACTAAAACGCGCTCTGCCCTTCCTTGTAGCTGTTGGAGGTGATCTCGCAGTACACCATTTTGTCCCCCTTTTCCTCCTGGCCGCACAGCGGTGGTCCTGGAAAGACCAGGCGGTTTTTGGGATGCACCATGGGCTCAGAGAGGCTGTTCCATCATGCTGTTCCATCAGCCGGCCATCATAGCCCACCCGCTGAGAACCATGATGGGGGAGGCAGAGAGAGAAGGGATGGCCGAGTAATTGGCCCTTTTCATGAGTCTCCCCTGAAAATTGACATCATTTAGAAGTGTGTGTGTGGGTTGGCGTGTGTGGGATGGCGTGGCGTCGGGTTCATTTGTGTTCGTTTAGGTTTCATCCCTTCATTTTTCCGGAATAAAAAAGCAGCATGTGAGTGAGGCTGAGAGCCATAATAAAAAGTATTATGGCAGTTACAGAGACTGCTGCGTGATTCCCTTTATTTCATTGGGCTTCACGCTGCAAATTGAGATATGAAGTGGCTTCATGGTTACATGTAATATAGACTGTTATCTTCTGCTTCCTGGGCAATTCAACAGGATGTGCCTCCATGCATTAATCAGCATGTTCATCCTCTATCCTCACGTTCTACAAAGAGACCTAGTAAAATTTTATAGAGGTGTCGAAATATAACTGTAATACAACTATTTATACCGGAACGCTTGATTCTGATTGGTCAGAAGATGGTTCATTATTTTCATATAACAGCACAGGTAGCTGTGGCTGTAGTAACATGTTAAGATTACTCTGCATCTTCTAATGTGTTATTGTTTCTATAGTAACAGCATGAACACAGGAATTTGTACAGTGCATGGTCCACATAATCAAAGCCTTGAAGCAAGTCTTATAATATTTGATGTTGTGTAGGCTTTTCCCCCCATGTTATGTTTTCACATATGCATAACTCCTTTCTCCTTTTCTCTATATTCGGATCTGAGTAGAGATATGGGGGAGTATTGACTATGCGTTCATGTGTACCAGGAAGCTCACTGCCATACCGGAACCGGGACTACCTTTAGCGATTCCCTTAAATGTGAACCCTGCAGTTATTTTAGAAAGTAACCTGTGCATGTGTTGTGCATCATCGGTTTCCACAACGAATGTGTACCGTGAGTGGCAGGGGGATGTTGAGGGACACAGAAGAGGTGAGATGCCTTACGGCACATAATAAACAAAAGAAAAATGGTGAATCAAATGGAGATATAAGGTGTTTGTGATGTAAGATAAATGCTAATTCACTGGGGTTTGATAGAATTAAGGGAGTCTGCTGCGGGGGGATGCAACACACTCGGATTCAGACTGCAGGCAAAAGTAGCCACTTCATTTAACCACATAATATTTTTACAATTTGCTGTAATTTTTATATTGAATTTTATATAGGCTAGTAAAAAGTCTTGGTTTATTTAAAAAAAAAAAAAAAAAAAAGCACTACCTTTTGGATTATTCGGGTTAGACAATTACATTTTCCACAAAAAAAAAGTTTTTTTATTACAATAAATATATTTACCTGTGGCAGCACGGTGGCTTAGTGGTTAGTGGTTAGCGTCCTGGGTTTGAGTCTCGCTCCCGCTCACTGTGTGTGTGGAGTTTGCATGTTCTCCCCGTGCTTGGTGGGTTTCCTCCGGGTGCACCAGTTTCCTCCCACAGTCCAAACACATGCTTCTAGGCTGATTGGAGTCTCTAAATTGCCCATAGTGTGTGATTGTGTGAGTGAATGAGTGTGTGTGTGTGTTGGCACTCCGTCCAGGGTGTATCCGATGACGCCTGAGATAAACACAAGCTCCTCGTGACCCGATGATAGATGGAATAAGCGGTACAGACAATGAAATGAAATAATAAAAATATTTACCTGCTTAACATTAGTTTCTGGTTTGTTGAGTCTGGCCCTTTCAGGTCTATTTATTAAAACTTTTCTTTCTTTCTTTCTTTCTTTCTTTCTTTCTTTCTTTCTTTCTTTCTCTCTCTCTCTCTCTCTCTCTCTCTCTCTCTCTCTCTCTCTTTCTCTCTTTCTCTTTCTCTTTCTCTTTCTCTCTCTTTCTCTCTCTCTTTCTTTCTTTCTTTCTCTCTCTCTCTCTCTCTCTGTCGGTCTTTCACTTCAGGGTTGTCCCATAGCTGATGGGTAATGTGGCAGCTTCAGTTTTATGATGTACTCGGATTGAACATATTGCCAGTGAAAACTGCATGATCGATCCAGATCTGAAAATTTTTATTCCAATGTGATGAGTGACCCATGCTTAACTGTGCTATTGAGCCTGTCTTGCTTAATTATATAGTCCGCACAAGACCGTTAACTTTCCTGAAGAACCATCGTTGTCACAGATATTTCGGATCTCATTGCTTTTGGAGATTTCATCTGCAGTCCTTATGAAGGATAGAGCTGCTATAAATGTCTGGAAGTCATGTTTCATGTCACTGCCCTGTATGTGAAACATATGCACCAAATGATTGATTGTCGCATGTTCTTACTCACCACAATGGAGCAGATGAAGCCACAATGAAGGCTCCCTCCTGACCTGGTGTAGCGGGCACATGCTTTACTGGGGGATGATGTGTCTCCGTCCGATCGCAGCAATTTTAAATCATGTTGCTCATTACACGCTAATGGAGGGAGATGCGAGAGACCTGGAGATGAGGTGAGCCGAACGTGAACCCTTCCAGCTAGTTCATCAGGATGAAGCTGTAAAACAGGAGTTTAAATGGTTTGAGAGTCGTGTGTCATAGCACGTGTGACGGCTGGTACATCCTCCTAAATCTTCCAGATTGCTTCCCCCCCTCGTGATGACCGGGCGTGCCAGAGTGAACATCTATAGGTGCATTTTAGATTAGATTGTAATGTTCCATTACTTTGATTGCTTACATGCCAGCATCTGGAGTAACAAAAGTAGAAGGCTGAAATTCTATTAAATGATTGTTTCAATTCATTTTGCTAATTTATGATGCTGTTTGCGGTTTCATTTGCCACGGACAAGGCTTTTGTAATTGCGTTTCGGAGAATAGTGAGGCAGTGAGGTGGAAATAATGCTAAAACTTAATCTAATTCTTCAGAGATTTTTAATGTTGCATATGCTCGTATACATCCACGCACTGATCTGGCAATCTGTTAAACTCCTGGAATCGTTGCTCAGCTGTAGTTTTATTTATTTATTTATTTATTTTTTCTCAAGGCAAGTCTGAGGCTGTTCAATGAAATGAAAAACTCTGTTGCACCCCCCCCACTCCCATATGATCATATTATTTCTATTTAATAGCCTTTCATCTTTTGAAATATGACTTAAGCTCCGTTTCATTATGCGCAAGAGGTTGAAAGAATAGGCGGAGCCGTATTTCTCTTCAGACATGTCACCTTGTCCAGTTTTCATGGACCTCGTCACACTAAAGCTGATTGACTGTCCCTCTTTTTTATTCCTCCCTCATTCGCTTAATGTCCTGTGTAAGTGTAGAATCACGCTTTCATTAATTGTAGTAGGTAAAGCTTGTGGCCCGCAAGGAGTATACAAGGTTAATTGGCTAAGTGAATGAAACATTAACGTGAATTTCTTAATGATCTTTCACTCTCAATTAAAGAGAAAAGTAGCACCTAAGACCAGGCAGTCGGCTCCAGTTAAGCCGAAGTGCTATTGTTATTATTTTCATTCTCTCTCTAGTGCCGTTAGATTAATTAATGAACTGAATGGTTGCACTTGATTAGATGGTGGCGCATCAAAGATGCCAGCGTAAATTATCTCCGAGTGCGTCAGAGCTGTACTGGTTTGTCAGGTGTATTCACTATTAATTTCGGACTACTCGTGACAGAACACGACGTAACAATGAATAACACGTTTTATTGATGTTCTGGAGCGGGTTGCTCTTCCTATTATACGAGGATGAGCGAGAGTTTATGGGTTCGCCTAAAATGGCTTGAACCTGTCGAGTTAACCTTGCGCATTATTCAAATTGAACACTCCGGCAAAGCTCTGCCTAAGACGACAGGCTAATTTGGAGTCTTTACGTAGACGAAACAAATCGAGGCTTACGAGAGCGGAGGTCACATGGCTATAGCCCGTTGTCTAAATCTACGTAGAAAGCCTGAGATTTACATACATTGACATGGTAATTTCATGCAGGCGGCACTATATTCCGAGCCTGTGTGGATGGATGAGCCATGATAACAGGGTTTTCTAATTGTATAAGCCAGATGGATGTCGCCCGAAACACTACGAGTTGTGCGATTTTGATTTTTCCCTCTCCGCTCGGAGAAATATCTCACAGAAATCTGAAGTTTGAATGATGCTTTATTTTGGGTTGACTAAGCTGGCTATAGAATATAACTGACACTGATTCAGATAGGAAGCCGGCGTTCGATTATTCTGCTGATTGTGGAGTACAGACTCTTCATTGTGGGTCATTGTGTGTGTTTGGATTTAGGATTTTATTCTCCTTCATCCCAGAGAAAATACCGTATTGTATCCAGCCTTGAAAATATGAAACGCATACTTTGTTTTGGTCTTGATATGTAGCAGTGGTATAAAAACACACAGTCTCAAAATACCAGTTCAGTGTTTTTACTTCATTACAGCTGATCACCAGTGTAATTACAACCTACACCTCAAGGCTGTGGTTTTAAAGCAAACCACTAAAAGCCCACAATTATTACCCTTTATTCGCTCTCTCCGGGCCGGCCGAGCTATTATTCACCCTTACAGCAAAAGCCCCAGCCAGTGTAAGACTGTAGCTGACCCCGTGTGATTAATAGGTGCGAGTCTAGCTTGTAGGCTATAAGGAAACTCGTAGCAGCTGCGATAAAATTAGTGGCTAGTGTAAAATAGGACTCGGACCTTTTTCATGTTTTCAAAGGGGGGTGGAGTTTTATCGGGTAATGCCTGTGTCTCTCCGTGGCACAGATTTGATTGACATGGCATTAACTTGAAAGATTAGGTTGAGAGGCACGCACATGAGGGGTGGATGATACCCGATCCTGACTCGGTGTGAACTGTCGTTGCTAGGATATAAGAAACATGAGAGGTGCAATGGCGACACGCCTCGAGACATAGACTTAAGATGTTTACGCGTTTGTCTTGTGTGTGGACATGTTTACAACATGGATGGGAAATATGTTCAGTCTGATCTGATACCAGTCCCAGAGCTGACTTCTTGCACTGGATCAGCCTAATCACATCAATTCAAATGTACAGGTAATATAGGCTATTGTCTCGTGTCTCGATTGAGGAATTCATGATGGTGTATGTAGTGTGTCTGAAGAACAGAAGCATTAATATGGATTTCACATAACCTCCACACAAGGCTGTAAGGAATAAAATGTGCTGGGTGTGCCGTTATAGGAAAATGACCAACAGTGTGGAGGTATGATGCAGCCTGAAGTGAAGCTGAGTTAATGCTATCACCCTCAAGTTAATTATTTTTATTCCTTGCATAAAACAGCAGTTTCCCAGCAATTACAATTTTTAATCTATTAAAGAACGACACGTCCTGTGTTTTATCCATTTAATTTTATACTTAACGTCCCTGTGCAGCTGAATGATTTGATGTGTTGACGTAATTTCCACTGAATGTTAAGTGGCTTCTTCCACTATTAAACTAGCCAATAACGTTTAGCTTATCTCACAGCTCGGACTAAGCTGTACGTGACGGTCAGTACCATAGACGTGAGCCCAGGCGTAACATTTCCAAAGCTTGTTGAAGGAATCATAATGAAAATGCCTGTAACAAAACTGTAAGCTGGCACAAATTCATCCTGTAGAGTGAATGATTAATCAGGAAATCGAGTAAAATGTGCATTTAGTCTCATTTATGATCCATGTTTGCTGATCTCGATCAACGTCTGCAACTTTAGAGAGCGATCGAACAAAAAATGTTGGATATAGAGAGAGACTCTGAATTCTGAAAGCATAAATCTTCCAGATCCACATTTTGTTACGTTTTGGAGCACACTAGCTCATAGATAACGTTATGGCGAACATCATAATACTAAAATCCGCTCAGAGAAGATCCGTTCATCACGGTGTCTGAGGTGAGAGCGCACGTCCCTAAGAGGGTTTTTTCCTCTGTGGTGGGGACATTTTTCTTAATGAAAATATTGGGAAAATAAGAGGCCTACAAGTGAATCTAATGGGAATCTGAAAACCAGAGACAATGGGAAATGGAAAAAGCTGAAATGAATGAACATAATGGGGAAAAATTTTGAGTAAGGAATATAGAAAAATATGGGAGGAGCTTCATAAAAGAGTATGTATTGAAGGGATTTTTTTGGAATAATTCAGATCATTCTGGGACTTGTTGATGAATTGATATCGGGTTGATTGCTGACTTTTCTTCTGTGACTATTATTCTTATTAAATTGTTGATGAGTTTGAAAGAAGTGACCATAAACCCAGTGTCTCAGAAAAAACGTGACACTTTTCTTTTGCTGTTTTGGAGATTTGGCCTGTAAGACAAGTTGATTCCTTCTATCGCTTACATTACAGCAGCTATATTCAGTTGTTGTTTTCCCCTCTCTTATCTGCTGAACTGAACGCTGTTTATTAAGTTACCGAGAAAGCAAAGTCGGCTGCCCTGAAGACATATCGGACCCGATGGAAATGGAGCTTTTTTACATTCAGGAAATGTATTAGCTGCTGAACCAAAGGCATTTTTTTAATTGAAAATCTGAGAATAAAACCCTGGAACATTGGATTTGTTTAGTACACATTAAATCATATACAATGCTGTAGTAGTAGTTTCTGATTTCTAATGAATCTTGTGATTTTTTTTTTTTTTTTTCTTATTAAGCGGAGTCTAATTATCGGCCAATAGAGCGTATTCCATGGAAAACAGTGAAAGAGTGAAACGAGTTTGTTGAAGGATGCATTTGCTCAAAATGGTGGTGTTGTGTTTGTGTGCATGTGTGTGTTTTCCCTCTGTCTACCTCAGCGGTGAACAGCTGGGTCGTGCTGAGAGGCAAATGGGATTCGAGTTAGGTTTACCATGGCAACAGTGACTACGCTGGAAGAAAGAAAGATGGCAGGGTGAAGAGGCCCACACCACTAATGATGGTGACGAAGACGGATCATAATTACTCTGTCTCTCCGCTTCTGTCGTTTTTTCCTAATCACTCCTGGCAATTAACGCCGTTTTATTGAGATTCATTCTTCGCACGTGACACTTCTAATTCAGCAGGCCTTAAAGAATTCAATGCCCAGGAGAATCTGTACACGTTCTAGACGTTTCTACTTACCTCAGTAGAACAATTTCCATCCTCAATATAAAGACGTAAATCCGTAACACGCTTATGTTGCACCACACCCTCCATTCATCCATTTACTGCCAGGAGTTTTGCACCAGCTCCATTATTACTTTTCCCCTACTCATAATCTTGGCCTAGGCATTTCTCAACCCCATAACTACATTTCTTTCTCTTGACACACACACACACACACACAAACACAAATACACACACGTATGCCGTTGGCTTTGATAGAGAGCAGGATTTGAAGAGAGGAGGTGTACGAGATGTGACCTTCTCTACTCCCTGGAGAGATCTCGAGAGCAAGGGAGAGTCTCGGAGGAAGCAAAACAAAATAAGGGCAGAGTCTGCGAATCTTAACTACCCAGAGGGAGTTTGCGAAGATATTAAACGTCTGAATAATACATACGGAATACATATGAAAAGATATTGAAATAGATGTGCCATTAAGGCAGTTTCCAGGCAACATGGACTGCTGGAGGAGAGAGATGAGAACTGAAGTGGACTCCACTTATAGAAGATGCTGCCTTTCTGAAATATTAATTCGGGAAGCCAGTGCTAGCTCGCTTTGGTGTTGAAGGATCTTTCTCACATCCCCTTGATCCTCGTACAGATTTTCTTCCAAGTATCCTAATTGCTGCATTTAAGAAACTTATCGCAGTAGTTGGTCTGCGCCTTTTAGAAAGTGTTAGTGTTTGTCAGTGGATATTTCCTGATGGGTTGTTGAGTGCTATTAAACATCCTGTTGTATGTTCGGGCAAGATGCTGGAGTGTCTAATGGAAGAAGTGCAAGTAAACTGGAACACTTGGTGTGATCTCCAGAGACGACCATTCATATTGTGCTGATCTAGGTAAGTTCAGTGGAAGATCTACAGAGGTGATAATCTCTACAGTCTAGCCATAGCACTGTCAGCTGTTGACCTCTTGCTGTGGCAATAAGGCGACACTTGAAAAATTAACATGGATAAAAACAAATAAAAGCATCACCCTATTGGAAAAACCAATTCACAGAAGGGGAAAGGACAGGAAAAGTGCACATTTGTTTCTGATAGCTTTTCTCTGAAAATTGAGAGGAGCTGCTTATTTTTAAGTGGTGTTCACCCCGGGTTTTGCCTTGCTGTTTTATTGCTGCAGCTCGGTGCACATGTGGAGACAAAAATAATGTTGTGGTAAAATTTTAATTCCCATGTCCCTTCTTGCCTGCTAGGATTTTCTTGTTAGCAGCTCTGGAACTGATAAATGTGTCAAAACAGCAATATTCCCTAGGTAAAGTCACCTAGACAACTCGGTGATCTGGATGAAATCCTGCGTAGATATGCATGTGATGAGTTTCATGCTTGATCACCTATAGTCCAAGATTTTAAGATTCGGTGCATATGCATTATGTATAATTATAATTTTACTCCAGTACCTTTTTGTATTTCTTGGGTACTCGTGTAGTAAAAGGTACAGTAGGTCTCAGACAGTGGGGACACACAGGACTGGATTTGAGAGTCATTGATTGAACACGTGTTAATCTGACAGTGCAGTCTCAGAGAGTGGCGCCACCCATGAGACACAACACAGCATCTGACCCTCAAGAGTACAGCCTACCCCACACAAGATTACTGCTCCTGGGCCTCGCAGTTCATGTGAACTGACATGGAATGTTTTGATGATCTTATAAGTTCTTCTGCTAGTTCACCCTGAAAAAGAAGTTTTGTCATTATTAACCTGCCTTCAGAGTAAAACTAGCTCAGCGTTTCTGGTTAAAGGCCACTGAGTGCAGCCTGTGTGAATAATGTCACACAGTCCTATTGATGGAAGGAAATTCTGCGTATTAACCTTTAACACCCTAGAGGACAGGGAATCATTAAAATCTGTAACTTTAGTTAAATTCCTCGTCGATAGGCTCCACTTCTGTGTGCAGAAAGCAAATAAACGGCTTCGCAGAGGGTTTATTCACATAGCAGAGAGGAAACGGCAAAGACGAGGTCAGCGGCATTATCGGCTAAGCCCTTGTCTGCTGAAGACCTCTCCTAGTGAAGCTGTTGAGTGGTAATAAGCTAGTGTTTGTTTATGTCTGAATCCCCTGGTTTCCTGATGCCTCTGGCCTCTATTCACCCCATCACTTTCACTAACTGCCTATTGGCGGTGGTGTTTATGGTCCAAAGTGTGCACAGCTGTTCCTGCGCCCCCATGCTGAAAGCCGAAACCGTGTGCTGTAATGCTAGAATAACCGAAGGGAACCTAAGACGCAAGCTGTAATTGGTCTGGTTATTATCATTAGACTTTTTAATCAGAAGTAAAGTGTATAGACAGATCTTGCAGCGTATCGCTTTCTTCCAGGTTCTGTGAAAGGTTTCCTTTTTAAAACATTTATATGTGTGAATTTCTTCAGATTTAGATAAGCAGACTTGCAAAGTCGAAAAGGTTCCGTGATTTAGATTTGTCAAACGAACACGCTTTAACGTTTAACTGGTAAATTTAACGTGGCTGTGCCATGGAATATTGTAGAAATTAAACCAGCGTTAGAACAGAATAATAATTTGGCTGTCAGAACAGAAATATCTCCTCCGACAGCCAAATTATTATAAACACACATTACCCTTGTTTATGATCACAAATTTAGTTTGTCATTAATTCAGTCCTACATGCTGTGCCATTTCGAACTGTCACAAAGTTTGATTGAATGTGAAAGGACAGTCACAGCTCTTGTGCTGTTTAGTTTTTGGGCAGTGGCCGCATTATATTTCACTAATGTTGTGTCCTGCCAAAAAACACATGTGAAGAAATTATGCAGGTCAGAGCACTGGACACTCCAGAAAAAAAAAAACATTTATTAGACCAAATATTAACCGGATTTATTTATTTATTTATTTATTTTCAAAGGACTAGATTTTCTTATACTCAGGAAACAAGTAGTGATTGACTACAAGCTGTCACAACATAAGCTCCTCAAGCTGGTGACTTCTATTACTGTGACAACTTTTACATGAATAAGTACATCAATAAATATTCTGTTTTTTTATTTTTTTGTTAGTTATTATTTAGCATGTCTTTAGTTGTACTATTTTATAAATCCCTTCAAAGTACTAGAATGCATACCTGATTTGCTCGTCTCTTAGCGGGGGTCATTTTGAGGTTTAATTTTAACTTTTTATAACAGCTGAATGTTTCTGGCTGTATGGTGTTTTCAGCGTATTTGTTGCTCTGCATGTTGAGTGCAAATGTGAGGCACTTGACTAGTAACAGTATAGCCGAAAGCCGTCTGAAGCGACACCTTCGCCGTTTCCGGTGCATTCGATGAGAAGTTTTGAGGCTTTCTAAAAGTAAAAACAAGCGTACAATGTGAGATACAAATGATTTTTCACCTGCTTGTGAAAAGCTGAGCTGAGCAGGAAATTCTGACCTTTTATCCATGCGGCGAAGAGAAACAGGCCACCTGCCGCCTGAAAAGCTTCTTAATCAATATACGATTTAGTTTATCAACAAAAAAAAAAACTCCGTTCTGTTCTACTAAACCTGAAATAAAGATTGAAAAATGATTCAGATGTGAGCAGAACACTGTGGAGCCATGCCTGACTGCAGAATCATTACACTCTGAACCGAAAGATTGTATTTTTTATTTTTTTTTTAGGTTGTTGCATTATGTATTATAGAGATCATAGAGATGAGGCATCTTTGCAGCATCAGCTTTCTCTGGGTTGTCTCAAAAGCAGATATTTCCTGGCCTGGGTCTGGCCTGTAGGCTTTGTGCCAGTGGGGAAATGGATGAGGAACTGCTGAAGCCTGGCTTCAAACTCAATTGTTGACCGACTATTCGCTCGTCTTTTCTGTGATGCATATGGTCAGCCAGGATACCCTCTGGAATCAAGATTCAGTTTATTTTTATGGTCGCTTCTGTGCTATTGAACACGGGTATGCAGAACTGATGCCGAAGGGCAATATGGATCTTCATCCTAGGTTTCTGAACCCAAGCGACGTTTACTCTTCCGGGCTTCATTTAGGTTAGAAATGAACCTACGGCCTCCACTGTGAGACTGTGTGCCATTTTATTAGCGTACATATTTAGTATCTCGTATCTCCCTGTGCCACAAACCACAGGCAACGGCAGAACCAATTTACAGAGACCCGTGTTGCCGTTCCCTACCATGGTGTAAAAAAAATCAATCTATAAGCTTCCCAATTTTAATATGACTGACTTGATGGTTGGACAGACTTTAAGACTGGGAATGCTCTCACTCACATCTTTTCTAACTTTTATACTAAATTCCAAAAGTGATTCTGACTTTTTCCAATGGCTTGTTTAAGAGAAACTTTGGGCTGCATTTAAAAACTCTAAACCTACTACACTATTACACCTACATTACTACATGTGCATGGTTTTATTATTGTGAGACTGTCTTGTAAATTACCTCTTTAGGGTTATAAAGGTAACATGATAGATGTATACAATTAGGGGTCACCACAGTGGACCAACTGGACCGCACAACAACTTGGCACAGGTTTTATGCCGGATGCCCTTCCTGA
This sequence comes from Hemibagrus wyckioides, assembly GCF_019097595.1. Classification (NCBI taxonomy): domain Eukaryota; kingdom Metazoa; phylum Chordata; class Actinopteri; order Siluriformes; family Bagridae; genus Hemibagrus; species Hemibagrus wyckioides. The sequence continues at coordinate 13,235,115 of NC_080715.1, forward strand.
CAAAACCCTCCCATTTTATCCGGGTTTGGGACCAGCACTTCCTCCAGTGGCTGGGGTTTGGGCATTGGCTGGGAATTGAACCCGGGCCTTCTGCATGGTAGGTGAGAAACCTACCACTGAGCCACCAGTGCCCTCTTGTAGATTGATGTGAATAATCGGGGTAATTAAACATGATTGGTTAATGCTTATGTTAAAGCAAATCTTTGCAAAATAATGTTAATTCATATGTAAAGTTTGTAGCTTATACATAAGTTGCCAGATCAGTTTTAATAGACATCTAGTGATCAAGTCATCTAGTCTAATGTAATGGTGTATAATACAAAGTAAGTAAGCATAGTTGGAATTTTGTTTTATACACAAGCCGTACTTCTGAACTAGTTTCACGTTTGGTTTAGAGACACTCGACCTGCTTTGCACCTAGGCTACAGGACAAATAATTTTGCTGAAAACTGACAAATGTCTGGCAACCTTCAAGGTTTCTGTATAGTAAATGTTGCTTTGCCCATGATGGCTTGTCTTACATTAGGTTAATGGCTTAGCCTCGTCGCTCTGAAAGAGTGAGTGCGAGAGGAAAATGAAAAGAAAAAAAAAAGTGAATAATCAAGAAAAATAGCCAGCAGGCTGCAGGAAAAGACATCTCAATGTCTTGTGTGCTAATAAGGCCCCTTTCTCTGTGGCATAAAGCAGCAGAGCTGTAATAACATGGCTATTTTCCTCAGGCACTTATCTCGGGCAGCTAGTGAAAGGACCCCTTTCATGCCTCTCATGTCATACAGGTTAGGGAGCTGCTCCAGGTACAGGTTAATCACACGTTCGGTTTTCTTACGACCCGGCACATGAGCCGAGGGAACGGAGGGGTTTCGAGGGTTGGAGGGACGTGCGGATATCAGAGGGGAACTGCAGGGCAAGAATTATAGAAGGGTGTGTGGTGCTGTGGCTGTGCCGGCATGATGAATGAAAATGGGTTGTGTTTGTGTAAGGTGTGAGAAATAAGAGGTGTCGGGCCTCGCCGTGCCTCCGGGGCTGCGCTGATTCATGGCCAGTTTACCCCCAGCCTTTATGAGTCTTTATAAATAATAATAACAACATCAGTAATATACAACAGCTAGCAGGCAAGCCCGAGCTCACGGCTCCATTTCTGCTCCTCGTCGTCTTCTACTGTGAGCTGCAAAAACAGTACGGCAGGAATCTCTGCCAGAACATAAGCATGAGAGCGAGATTACTTAAGGGAAGCAAATCAAGAAGGAAGAAATATATATCAGGGCTGAGAAGGAAGCCAGGAAATGTAACAGGCGTTGATGGATCGCATTGAGATGATGTGTTTTTTGTTTAGGAGGAATGGACAGGCTATGCCGCTGCAGGTTCTTTGTCTGTTTCCGAATAAGATTTTGGCAGGTGATTTTTCCAGAGGACCGAGAAGCGTAAACAGGTTAGGTGTATGGTGTGTTGAAAATGTCAGGTGTATTGAAAATGTCAGTGGAATGGATGGCTGATTAGTAGTGCTGATAGGGTTGAAGTGTAGTAGATCGATAGCGCTACCTAATGCGCTGTGTTAATTGCTTTACCTCAGCTGAATAGTTAATCTCAAAGGGTGAAGAGCAGAGTCAAGCCTACACACTGATTTGTGTTACCAAATTAACAAAACCCTGCTTCCCCCACCCCTTCATTTGTCTGTGTACATTAAATAAATGTCTGCTAATATGTTTATGAAGGGTAGGAGGGGAAAAAAAAACAAGCTGAGAGAAAGAGGGAGCACTCAATCGAGTCTAAGTGATTGGCAGTTTTGAGGATATAGATGTTAAGCTCGTCTGTATTTTTCATGTTCATTGACAGATTAAGCCTAGCGAGCCTACAGCAAATCGATCGACTGCTTATAGATCAGTCAACTCACTGACCCAGACACACCTCTTCTCTCTCCTGAGGTCTCGCACACTAGCCAGGAGTCATGTTTGTTTAAGAAAAGCCTTCGAAATGCAGTATATGGCCAAAAAGTATGTGGACACCTGACCATGTCACTCATATGTGCTTAATCTAAAACCATGGGCGGTGTTCTTTTTGCCTCTTACGGGAAGTCTTTTTCCTTTTAGGTTTTGAGATGTGTGTCCATTCAGCCATACATTAGTGAGGTCAGGCACTGATGTCATCAGGAAGTTCATCCCAGAAGTGTTCAATGAGGTTAAAGTCAAGGGCCATTGACACTCAAGACTTTGTATGCTTCCATCTTTGTGGCAGAGGTTTGAGGACAAACCACATATGGAAATGATGATCAGGTGTCCACATACTTTTGGATATCTAGTGTATGTGAGCATGTATTAGCTTGTGTGCCTGGGATTAGCAGATCTATATATAGCAGATTTGACAAAATCAGCTAAATTAAGCAAATTGTCTGGAAATATCTCACTAACATACCTACCTGTGCTTTTTCCTCACCGGCTGGTGTTGGCTATGAATGATTGTGTGGGGAAACATGCTTTTGGACCCTGGTGCTGTTCAAACACAGATCACCGGTCCACCTGGAAGTGGTAGCCTGCGGTTTGAGAACGATGGTGCAGCCAGAGTGTGGAGAGAAATGCCCCTGCTGAGTGACCTAATTGGTTTTAATTTTGTTTCCAGCTTCACAATATGATATTGAAGAAGGCCATTCACGACTGCACCTCAAAACCACGGACGTATTTTGGGTAGAAGTGAGCATCTTCACCGAAAGGTTTCATCCAATCCATTGATCATTGAAGTAACGAATAAGTAAATACTTGTACTCGCTAAACATGAGCTGGAATAATAAATCAATGCACGTGATTGTGTGCAGTGCAGGATTCAGGTTTACAAGTTGCACAGGTGATCTGGGGTTTAGAAGGACTTGTAAACTGTAAATGAACCCGGAATTGGCGAGGTTTCAGAGCTTTTATGTGGATATCGCATCGAAAACAGGAGAGTTGCATGGTCGCATTTTATGTCCTGATTGTGACACTTGTTAAAAATGTTCTGCATTTCTGAGTAGAAGTAGGTTAATGTTGCTCTGTGCTCTCTGAATGAGGTGATTAGGAGAACTAAATGTGATGCTCCCAGGTGCAAGCTCTTCACCATGACTGTGTCTTACCTATCCACCAAGCACTAATGTTTTATGTCTCTCCCATCCACTGCGACTCTCCTTTCTGTCTTACATCCATCACAGCACTATAATTTGTTTTTACTCTGCCCTCGTTGACTTCCCCTTACCACCTGTCGTACAAGTGGCCACTCGAAAAGATTTCCTTGCTGATTTGCATCTTCCAGTTTTCTTGACCTCTGTGTCCAGGAGTCAGCACTAGGGGAGGAGATGGTCGTGAGTATGATGTAGCTAACCCCCAGAAACCCAGTCTGAAGCATATCAAGTGGTGATTGCTGCTACAGAGAAGTGTGTTTTGGTGATGAGAGATAATGTTAAATGAAAATAGAGAGAAGGGATCTCTTTTCCCATCCATGTCTTTCTTAATAAATGAAGATGTCTCAGTCCTGTCTCATCACTGAAGGGCTGTCTGTAGGAGAAAACAAACAGCTGTTGTGACTTACTATGCTAATACACATGGAGCGTGAAGGGAATCGAGGGGAAAAGGGTTATGTTTTATAGTTGAATTCCCAGTGTTTAAAGCGCTCTGTTTTACATGAATATAATTATTAATTGGAGTGATTTCAGTGTAGTATAACTCTAGCCTTATTCACACTGGATTAGTTTTACACGAAATGGAATTATTGCCATTATCTTTGGGATTTTAGTCTCGTCTCAGTTAGTTTTTGTCTAGAAAGATTGACATTTTAACTCCCATAAAAGAACCTGCAGAAATGAGTCCAGAAAATGTATTTGTGTTCATTGTGCAGTAACTTCCTGTTTTTATGCCCGCTCCATTACTGTGTCAGAAAATAGAAATAGAAAATAGGGTTATTTATTTATTTTCACAAAACAGTGAAATTGTTGCATTTTCTTAAGTAATGGACCATGCTAAGTTCTAGACCATGTCTCCGGTAAAAAGAAAACGTCCTCAAGCCTGTCTGAGATTTTACCTGCAGAGATAAAAGATCTACAAGACTTCCTTCGATTTCCTTACAAGAACGCGTCACAGTGAATTTACGCAGTTTTAAAAGCATCGAAAGCGAATTTTTTTTTTTGGTATGAATCTTCACTATGTGTACATGATCACGCAACTTTTCACGTGTTTTACACACACCTCATATCTTCAATGCAAGCCTGTTGCTCTGATGTTTTGTTATAACTGCCTGTTTTACAGACTTGCACTGGATTATTAATTCGTCATATGTCCATAATTTCTGGGCCTGTTCTAGCGATCTAATAGCTTACCTAGAACAACGAAGGACTTTCATTAAAAATAGTCTGAGGGGAACAAAATGTATTTTTCCTCAGTGTTTTTAATCTCTTTGACTTGTTTTTGATTTGTCCAGCAGTTTTGACCTTGTGAGTATATTTGGCTGACCCCCCCCCCTTCACAAGGAAAATAACTAAAAGCAAAAAATAAGGTCAAAAGTTTTGCTTTTGCTTACTGTGGTTAAGGTCAGGGCTAGATATATGTGTAGGCGTAGCATTTAAAATTGTCAATGTCCCTTTCAATAATCTCAAAAAAAAGTTGTTTGTGTTATGCTGTGGTCAGTGAGAGAGATTATGCTCTGTAGGAAGATGTAAGAGTCTTGTTTGTTTTCAGAGCAGCAGAATACACACCTGTCTACACTCCTGTCCTCAAGAAGAGTGTATATCAGAGCAGTAATGCTGTGTGTGTGTGCATGACTGAGTGAGAGACAGTGAGTGAGGTGATGCAGTAGACTGCTGTAAAAGCTAGGGGGTGCTGTCAATCTGTGCTTCGTGAGGGGCAGGTTGTATATTTAGTGTGGGTTTTGCTTCTGGTTATTCCTGTATTGTTGTTAGTTTTATATGCTGAGACTCATTTCTTGTGTCCGAAAGCATTTTTAACGCCTTATATAGAAGAAAGACAGGTCCAATATTTGAAGAAAAGCAACTGGTAGCAACCGGCAAAAATCTCAAACAATGCACAGAATATAAAATATTCAGACCACTTCAGTTTCTGCACACTCTGTGTCATAGATGGATTAAAGTTGGATTTTTTATGCACAGTAACCTATAAATGCATTTTTATTTCATTTTTTCTATATTTTTTTGTAAATTTATTATCAAAAGTATTATCTGTAAATCAAAAACTAAAGTATGTTATTTATATTATTATATTTAATTACATTTTATTTTATTTTATTTTATTTTATTTAATTATAGACTAAGAGCACGAGGAAAAAGATTGTCTGGTCTCTGGACTGAACTCCAAGCACTTACCAGTGTTTGGTGAAACCAGTTACTTTTAACTGGTAGTGCTGTCCCTGTGATGAAGCATGGTGGTGGCAGCATCATGTTATGGGGTACTGGTCAGCAGCAGGGATGGGGAGACTTGATACTCTTTTGACAAGGTCATTATATAAATAACTGGTTTATCACATTTTGTGCATAGCATCTAGTGCTTCATTTCTATATTTGTGGGAATGTGGTAGCTTAGTGGTTAAGGCAGTCGACTACTGATTGGAAGGTTGTGGGTTTGAATCCCAGGTCCACCAAGCTGCCACTGCTGAGCCCCTGAGCAAGGCTTTTAACTCTCAATTCCACAGTTGAATAAAAACACGAATTAAAAAATGTAAGTCATTCTGAAAATGCCAAATGCCAAAATGTAAATTGTAGCCTATTGTTCACTTCCTTTAGCCGAGTCGGTCTGGAGTTTGGAGTTTTTCACTTTCTCACTGCAATCTCTGTGGACTTCGCTCGTTGTGTGGGAAACGTGTTGGATGACCCTTGTTGTTGTTTGTAACTGGATGCTGCATGTAAAATTCCTCCAGCCAAAAATGTGCGAGTTTGAGGAGTGGACTCTTGGCACACTGTACTGCTGTTGTTTTTTATCGGACAATAATACTCCATGTAAATCAACAGCTTTTCATCAGCCATTCCAACATACAATGTAGTGTTCGCTTTATTTTTCTTTTCTGTGGGACACTCATGGAACTTCAGACTCCTTCGTCAGTGGCTGTGTGCCAAGAACACAAGCACTCTGGATCACATACGCACACGTGAAAAGACCATTTTTGTGTGGAATAGCTGTATGATAAATCATAGAAATGCAACACACACACTCACGTCTGCATGTGTTCTCCATCTTAAGACATAAAATGGTTCTGCTGTTGCTGTGGTGTGTTTCTAATGATTCAGGTTCTGATGACAGATTTAGTTTTGGGACTGAGCTACTGATGCATATGTGCTACAGATGTGTGTCCTTGCTTTCTTAATGTAAACGCTGACCTGACTTAATGTAAAGCTAGTGTTTTTCCTCTTCACGAGCTTTTTCTTGCAGTTCTCCTGTGCATGCATTCCTTTAAAGCAGTCTTTGAGTTTAATATGTCCTGAGTTACCCAGGCATTTAGTGCTGTGAATTAGTCAGTATTATGATCTTCATGAAATTATGGTTAGAATTACTCTGGTATGCTAATAGCTGATTCAGACTTTTCTGTTGAAGCACGCTGGATTATATGAGTCACGATGTAGAGAGGGGGTTTATGGGACATGAGCAGTCCTCCATGCCATGTGCATCTGTGGTGCTGTGCGTCATCCAGCCTGGATGCGTGTTCGGTCCCGTACCTGGAAACTTGATAAGATGCTTTTGTAGTTAAAGGGTTAAAAATGCTTCAGCCGTAGCAAAGCAAAGACTCTTTTTCTAAAGGAAACTTTACCTCGGAACGAAGTTAGAAAGTTCTGGCTTGCCATGTAAGTCTTCCTGTAGCTGCCTCTTGCTCTGTTCCATTCTCAATGTAATTAGCTGTAGACTAAAAATATCTTTGACAGCACTAAAACTGAGCATGAAAGACTTTATTCTCGGTTGTTACTGCAGTTACTGCAGCTCGGGTTTGTAGGCTGTATAGACGTATTACCACGGTACACACTTTTCCATCTGAAGCACGGTTATTGCATGCAGTCAGATTTATCCGCCACAAATCACTAAACTACTTGCAACGTCATCGAATAAAAGGAATTGTACAGTTAAAACTCTAGGCTATTTGTCAGCTGAAGAGCTGTAACCGAATGTATTTAATTGAAGCATTGCTGCGTCGGTCTGGCCGCGCTCCTGCTGACCATTTCAGTCCATAATCCATTCAGTCTCTCTGCTCAGCATGCTGACTCCACGGAAAGCTCACAGGCCTGATTCATGGTTCCTTAATGCCAGCAACCGCACGCCATCGGACAAGCATATTTAGGAGTGGGCGACGAGCACCTGCATGACAACACATTTGCTTGATGAATGTTTCATTGATTGCGGGAGGGGGCGGGGGCACGGATCAGCACTAATCGATTTGATTAGTAGGGGGATGAAAAGAACACGTATTGTATTGATGTTTGTGGGCGCTGGCTGCGAGCATGTTGTCTGGGTCATAAATCTGTGTGTGTGTGTGTGTGTGTGTGTGTGTGTGTGTGTGTGTAACAACTGCACCAGGCTGATCTTTAACTCCTCAGCAGTGAGAGAGAGAGTGAGACAGCTAGGAAAGTATTTGGCTACGTGGGTAAGTGTATGTTGTGTATAGCTATGTGATTAGTCCTACTCCCATAGCCAAACACCTCAGGGTTCTTTTGATGAGATTATTTTTATAAAGTGATTGCAGTTCAGTTTAATTAGCGAGGAGTGGAACTGTAACTCTAGTCACAGTGCAAAGTCATGAGAAACGTCTGATCCATCAGGCTGCAGGAACACTCATCATTTGTCAGAAAGCTCAGCAAGAATGTTGACATTATTACTAAGACCATCATGTGGGGCATTAAAACAGCATGCTGTGATTATATTGATACTTTATATTATAGATTGATTTACTTTTTGATTGCGGAGTTCCTCAAGGGTTCTTTTGATATTTTAGAGCTCTTCATGAAGTGATTGTTTTGGTACTGGAACCTGCTGTGGGTTCAGTCTGGTTAAGAACTCTTTCAGATTTGTAAAGAAAGTGTAAATGAAAACAAACCAGTAAAACTAGTCTGTAAACTTATTCACTTATTTGTTCACTCACTCCCTTTTGTTCACTCACTCACTTATTTGTTCACTCACTCCCTTTTGTTCACTCACTCACTCACTTATTTGTTCACTCACTCCCTTTTGTTCACTCACTCACTCACTTATTTGTTCACTCACTCCCTTTTGTTCACTCACTCGCTTGTTCACTCACTCACTTATTTGTTCACTCACTTGTTTGTTCACTCACTCACTCACTCCCTTTTGTTCACTCACTGACTTGTTCACTCACTCACTCACTCACTTATTTGTTCACTCACTCCCTTTTGTTCACTCACTCACTCACTCACTTATTTGTTCACTCACTCCCTTTTGTTCACTCACTCACTCACTCACTCACTCACTCACTTGTTCACTCACTCACTCACTCACTTGTTCACTCACTCACTCACTCACTCACTCACTTGTTCACTCACTCACTCACTCACTCACTTGTTCACTCACTCACTTGTTCACTCACTCACTCACTCACTCACTCACTTGTTCACTCACTCACTCACTCACTTGTTCACTCACTCACTCACTCACTCACTTGTTCACTCACTCACTCACTCACTCACTTGTTCACTCACTCACTTGTTCACTCACTCACTTGTTCACTCACTCACTTGTTCACTCACTCGTTCACTCACTCACTTATTTGTTCACTCACTTGTTTGTTCACTCACTCACTCCCTTTTGTTCACTCACTGACTTGTTCACTCACTCACTCACTCACTTATTTGTTCACTCACTCCCTTTTGTTCACTCACTCACTCACTCACTTATTTGTTCACTCACTCCCTTTTGTTCATTCACTCACTCACTCACTCACTCACTCACTTGTTCACTCACTCACTCACTCACTTGTTCACTCACTCACTCACTCACTCACTCACTTGTTCACTCACTCACTCACTCACTCACTTGTTCACTCACTCACTCACTCACTCACTCACTCACTTGTTCACTCACTCACTCACTCACTTGTTCACTCACTCACTCACTCACTTGTTCACTCACTCACTCACTCACTCACTTGTTCACTCACTCACTTGTTCACTCACTCACTTGTTCACTCACTCACTTGTTCACTCACTCGTTCACTCACTCACTTGTTCACTCACTCACTCACTCACTCACTTGTTCACTCACTCACTCACTCACTTGTTCACTCACTCACTCACTCACTCACTCACTTGTTCACTCACTCACTCACTCACTCACTCCCTTTTGTTCACTCACTCACTCACTCACTCACTTGTTCACTCACTCACTCCCTTTTGTTCACTCACTCACTTGTTCACTCACTCACTCACTCACTTCACTCACTCACTCACTCCCTTTTGTTCACTCACTCACTTGTTCACTCACTCACTCCCTTTTGTTCACTCACTCACTTGTTCACTCACTCACTCACTCACTCACTCACTTGTTCACTCACTCACTCCCTTTTGTTCACTCACTCACTTGTTCACTCACTCACTCACTCACTTCACTCACTCACTCACTCCCTTTTGTTCACTCACTCACTCACTCACTTGTTCACTCACTCACTCACTCACTCACTCGTTCACTCACTCACTCACTCACTCGTTCACTCACTCACTCACTTGTTCACTCACTCACTCACTCACTCACTTGTTCACTCACTCACTCACTCACTCACTTGTTCACTCACTCACTCACTCACTTGTTCACTCACTCACTCACTCACTCACTCACTTGTTCACTCACTCACTTGTTCACTCTCACTCACTTGTTCACTCACTCACTCACTCACTCACTCACTTGTTCACTCACTCACTTGTTCACTCACTCACTTGTTCACTCACTCACTCACTCACTCACTTGTTCACTCACTCCCTTTTGTTCACTCACTCACTCACTCACTTGTTCACTCACTCACTCACTCACTTGTTCACTCACTCACTCACTCCCTTTTGTTCACTCACTCACTTGTTCACTCACTCACTCACTCCCTTTTGTTCACTCACTCACTTGTTCACTCACTCACTCACTCACTCACTTGTTCACTCACTCACTCCCTTTTGTTCACTCACTCACTTGTTCACTCACTCACTCACTCACTTCACTCACTCACTCACTCCCTTTTGTTCACTCACTCACTTGTTCACTCACTCACTCACTCACTTCACTCACTCACTCACTCCCTTTTGTTCACTCTCACTTGTTTACTCACTCACTCACTCACTCACTCACTCACTCCCTTTTGTTTGCTCACTCACTCACTCATTCCCTCTTGCTCACTCACTCACTCACTTGTTCACTCACTTACTCACTCGCTCACTCACTCACTCAATCCCTTTTGCTCACTCAATCACTCTGATCACTCATTCACTTACTGATTCACTCATTCATACTCACACATGTACCTGATGATTAATCCAGGAATAGCCATACTCTGGATATTTGTTTTTACAAATCATACAAAGACATACCTGTTAGTATCCAGCACAGCCACTCACTCATCAGCTATGCATTTCATCCCCTCTCTCTCTCTCTCTCTCTCTCTCTCTCTCTCTCTTTCTCTCTCTCATCCATGCATAAATACTCACGCTCCCATGTCTCCATAAAGTGGCTGATGTGCAAACGTGTGGAAGCCCCGGGGCACTGATTGGCCGTTCCTCTTGCAGTGTTTCACTCCCCACTTCACACACATTAACGCTGATGTGTTTACGACACTCTGGGGGCACTGTGTTAAACAAGCAGAACCTCGACAGGCAGGAGCAGCTTCAATACTCCACCACGCTGCAGACTGAGAGGAGAGACAGACAGACCAGACAGACAGACAGACGGGGGAATGAGAGTGAGACCATAAAGCAGAGCTATAGGCTGAGTGTGGAAAACAAGGGCAAACCCAAGTGATGAAGAGATGGAGTGTGATGAGATTGTTTGCTGATTGGCAGTGAGCAGTGATTTTTCACTCTGCTCTCTTGATACAGCTCCAAAGCGCTCTCTCTCTCTCTCTCTCTCTCTCTCTCTCTCCCACCCCCCGTGCCAAGTTTTAATTTGCAAAGAAGCTAAGGAGAGGTAATATAGGCTTTTTTTTCCTGCAGTTTAATTAGACTGGATCTGGTCATACATTTTCCAATGAACAGATGCTTCACATGACGTGTCAGTATAGTGTCCTTTTAATTTAGTCACACACACATTGGCATTTGCATACAGCGCAATGCGTTAGTGAATACTGATGCTGAAGCGCATAGACTTTCTCCATCTTCCTAGCTGAATCAAACTGTTTCTAAATTTGTTTCCAGCCTGCTGCGATCAGGTGATGTTCCAGCCGTCTGAGCAGAGTCTCAGTGATGTGCTGATTCAGGGCTGTGAGGATGTAAACAAGTGTAACACTGCACAGGATCTGATTACAAATGTCTGGCAGCCTGGGAAAACCTTCAGGCTTTATCAGTTTGATAATCACTAGTCATGTTACAGCATCTTAAAGTCAAGGTGAAAAGAAGGAAACTTAAATTGAAAGATTTCATTCGGACTCCACTGCGACACTGCAGTTACATCACAGACGTTTTGACAGCCGGTGGCTGATTATAGCCTGAATTGATCAGGGCTTTTTTATGTGACATTGACTTATACTTAATCACACACTACCCCTCTCTCTCTCTCTCTCTCTTTCTCTCTCTCTTACACTAACACACACACACACTCACACACTGTCTGTCTATCTGCCCATCCATCCATCTATCCATCCATCCATCCATCCATCCGTCTGTCTATTTATCTCACTAACACACACACACACACTCTGTCTGTCTATCTGCACATCCATCCATCCATGTATCTATTTATCTCCCCCGCCTCTCTTTCACTCACTCACTCACTCACTCACTCACACTCTGTCTGTTTGTCTGTCTGCCCGTCCGTCCATCCATCCATGCATCCATCTATCTACTTATCTCTCTCTCTCTGTCTCTCTCTCTCACTCTCTCTCACTCACTCACTCACACTCTGTCTGTTTGTCTATCTGCCCATCCATCCATCCATCCATGCATCCATCTCTCTCTCTCTCTCTCTCTCTCTCTCAAAAGCATTATGTAACTGTGTGTGTCTGAGAATTGTACTTATTCACACGCTACCTCTCACTCACACACACACACACGTCTGTCTGCTCATCCATCCATCCATCCATCCACCCGTCTCTCTCTCTCTCTCTCCCTCTCTCTCTCTTTCCTGTTTATTGCAATGAAACTTCAGATTCATACAGCACGTAGGCTACATTTTAATTCATCTCAGGTCCCAGTCTGTCTTCTATGAGTTCATTGGATCCTGGCGTTTAAAACATTTTAAGAGTCGTTGAAGCTGTAGTTAGTTGGTAAGTAAGCCTTACTTAGTAGCATTCACTAGTGAGTCACAGAAAGAAGCAGCTTGACTGACACAGCAGCTACAGCCCAGATTATCTTTTACGCAGGAGTTATTTTGAACTACTTAAGGCATCAAGATTACATTTCAGGCGCTAGTTCTGTCACAGCAGCAGGTGCCCCAAAACTTTGTGAATATTCATGACAGAGAAATGAACAGACACTAGCGAGCCACACCGAGCGTGAATTGATATAAATACTAACATGCGTATTAATCCTTACCAATATGGTGGCAGAGCGGTTGTAGGTTGCCGTCCGTGCCGCTTCACTCCTGGTGTACAGTGAGTTGCTGGCTCAGTGCATGCAGCTGTTCTACCATTCTGTTCTCATCACTTACCTGTCATAGCCATTCCAGTGGGCATTTTTTATCCTCCTAAACGTTCCTCTGTGTGTTTGCGTGCGGTCTCATTGTCTCACCGTTCGGAGCTTTCCGGTGCTTGATGTTTTGTACCTGTGTGCCGTGTGATCCGTGCGTGTCTCTGTAAGCTCAGCAGCCATTATAGCCTCTTTGGAGCTGCTTCAATTGTTCCACTGAGACTTCTCAGCTTGTTTATTAGTGGAATTTGTCACTGATGATTTCCTCTGTGGCTTAATGAGTTTATAAACGATTGCCTACGCTGAAGAAGGTCTCTTAACTCGGTTAGTTTCTCACTTTCGTTTTTTATCCCCCCCCCCTTTGCCTCTCCTGGTCAATAGGAAGTATCCCAAATTACTCGAGGTATCATGTGTCGATAAGGCGGGGAGGTGAGGCGTGGGATTTGGAAAATTTCCCAAGGACATTCTTCAAAAAAAAAAAAAAAAAAACCTGGTTTAGTGGTAGGCATTTATTTATTTATTTTTGGTTAAAGATGAGTCGTAACGGATGATGAAAGATGTTCCAACCACGAACCACATAAACTTTTCCAACTATAAGGATCAGGATCTTTTGAAGTGTGTCGTTTGATTGGCTCTTAGTGCACTGGCTTCCAAAGAGAAAAATAAGCTGTCAAACACGGTGACATGTTAGTGACATGTTCGCTGACAGGGTAGAGAGAAAGGTCTGTGGTTAGTCGTTTACACTGTCAATCAAAAAGGGCTCTTTTTATGAAATTAGGCAGTTTTTGACCATGCTCAGTGATGAAAAATACCAGACATTCTACTGAATGTGAGGCTAGATGGCAAGATTGTGTAACACAACCTCCCAACTGAGGTCACGCTATTGCCTTTCTGTTGAAGCACAGTTAAAGGTCTCTACTTTCCTATCTCTGTACAACGTTATTTGCATTCCCTCTCCAGAACTCTAGAACTAAACAGCAGCTCATGTCCTTGTCTCAGACGCAGGCATGCTCGTAATGCTCCTCGGTGACGGACTTCACTTCCTTCTGCACAGGATTGCATCTCTTTACACCATATCTGTTTTTTCTTTGCACTTACTTTGTTTTTTATATTACTTCCTGGACTGCTTTGCATTTCTCATTTGAAATGCTTCCTTTTGTTCCCACAGTAACATTTGTGTAAGCCTACATTAGTCTTCGAGTTTTTATAGATTCTCCAATGTGTCATTAGAAATAGACTTTATTTGTCACATATACATTACTGAACAGTGAAATTCTTTCTTTGCATATCCCATTCATGGAGGTTGGGGTCAGAGCGCAGGGTCAGGCATGATACAGCGCCCCTGGAGCAGAGAGGGTTAACTGCTAACTTGCTCTAGGGTCCAACAGACCCCCGATCTTCTGGTCAACGACCCAGAGCCTTAACCACTTGACCCACCAGCTCCCTTCATTGCACCTTCATTGCATCTTCATGGCACCTTCATGGCACCTTCATTCAGTTCATGCAAAAAAGACTATATGTAAATGGTGTTTTTTTTTTCCATTTTTGCTTCATATATAACTTCTATACTGCACTATACAACTATATACAGTCATATAGTTTTTAAGCTAGCCTTGTCTCTTCACAGAAAAAAGTGTACTGTTCATTAAGTGTGTCCTTGTGCCGACACGAACTTCACCCTAAGCTAAAGTTTTAAGACGTTTCCAAAGAGATGAATTAGATTATTCCCAGATTAGTTTTTTTCTCTCTCTCCATCTCCCTTAAGCCTGTTTTATACTGTGTGATTTCAGCAGTCACACTTTATCATCTGATCCCAATAGAAAATCTCCACCGAGTTCTAAAGCAGACTGAGATAACATGTTCTCCATGTCAGATTGACCTGCGATTAAAGGAAATCGCTCAGCTCGGCTTATGTCGCTAATGAGCGCGAGCTTTCCTTCAAGTTTTGCCGTTGCTCCTAGCATATTCACAACTATACCAGAGACTCTGTTTATTCCTGTATATGACTTTTTAGCACTGTGATGTTTTAATGAATAATTTTGTCCTATGCTTTCTGAGAAAACGGATCTCAACTCCCGACTATAGAAATCTTTAATAAAGGGCATGAGAGCCCAGATTTTCCATGCATAGCTGGCTTGAACACAGTTATGAATGATGTGTAGGTTTGTGTGTTTTTGTTGTTGTTTTTTTTTCTTCTATTGGCTGATGAATCCACTCTGATGAACATTGTGGCTGTAGTGTGTCATTTTCACTTTTTTTTCCCAAAGCACCTGGTGCATTTGGTGTATTAAAGCATTATTTTACTAATGTTAATGGCAAGAGGTGAGTTTTTCACAGATTCCTGCCATCTAAAAGCAGCTGGTGCAGGAAATGAGAGTGGAGAAAAGTGGTGAATGTGGACGAGGTGGAAAACGCACTCACTCCGACTCGTACATGTTTCTCTCTCTGTCTCTTTGCTCCCTTTTTCGTCCGTCATCTTTCTTGACTAATAGAACTAGCTGTGTTATTGTGCTTGACAGGTTCTGATTCCTTTGTCAGATGTAATTTAACCATCGAGACGTGTGTGTGTGTGTGTGTGTGTGTGCGCGCGCGCGCGCGAGCTGGCCCTTGTGCAGCAGTCTATATAACGAGATCTCTCCATCTTGGTCTTCCTGCAATTTTTACCTTGTCATCCATGCTAATTAACACCTCTACAGCCTGCAGAAATAACAGTCATTAAGCACTGCAGCAGGACCATGCCACTCCAGCTCCTGCTAAATCGGATATCGACGAGCTCGCGTTCTCCGAAATTCTGTAAATCCGAACCGTGACGCCTCCCAGGTTGACGAATATAAGGCATGTCTGAGCGGCACCCAGGCGTTTATTCAGAAGTTGAATGAGGAGCGGAGTACAACATTGCCACTTACCCTGTCTAGCAGCTCCTCTTGATAACCGGCTATTGATCCAATTTTCGTGTCCAAGTGCTCCGAGTATTGGATCCCTGTGATGTGTGATGCCACTGTGAGGTTTACAGGTGTGTCTGCATGGGTGGGGGTGTGTGTTTTTCTCAGTCTGGTCCAGGCTCCGGTTGGGTCGATGAACAAAAAGGCGACGGTTCATTAATGTAAAACACAGCAGAGATTTGTTCTGGCTGTGTGTATGGGTGAGAGAGAGTTCATGTACAAGGCTGGCACACTGATAAAATGGCCTCGATTAAACGACTTGCTTTATTGAGCTGGCCATTACTAGAGGCACGCGACCTTAATCACTCTTTCTGTATCCTAATTACAGTCTGAAAAACAATGCCGCTCTCTTTAGTTCCTACAAAGACTAATATTTCCTAACTTTTGTACAAAGTTTTGTTAAAAGCCATTACAGTGCAGTTCAGGAAGAAAAATAGCGCACTTGTTAAAACCAGATCTCCGCGTTCCAGCAGCTGCCAATAAAACGACCACCGACATCCAAAAAATCAAGACGAGATCTAGCCATATGTAAGGAAAACATCGAGTGTTCATTCATTTTTCATGTTTGAAACAGCCGCTGTTTCATCATTTCAGATTCGTTTTAGGGCTAAAATAAGTGAAGGAGTTGAATAGTCCTGCATGTGTGGCAGCGGCTACTTGGATGGCTATTAACAGAAAGGTTACTGTTACTGTACTGCTAATATAGATCACCGAGTACTCTTTTTAAAAATAGCAAGAGTGACGGTAAAGGAGGACGACGTGAGAGCCGAACAGATCATGGTGCTGTGGTAGACGGATATTTTGATCGATTGTGCATGTTACAGTACAGGGTACACGTCTTAACCAGAAATAACATGTGTTATAGCTGAATTGTATTTGTAGGTTGAAATATTTCATATTTAGCATCAGGAATGTTTCCAGATTTTGTATGAAGCAATTAAAAATGAGTTAGTATTTTATTTTTATTTTATGACAACAAAGGACAAAAAATCCTACTTCGTCGTGCGGCAATTTGAAGCTAAAAGCGAATGAGCACAGAGAACCGGGACCGGGACCCCGAAGGCCGGGCTTGTTTGAATTCTGAAATTCAAAGCAGCTGTGATTTGCCTTAAATGCACTGACGATACACCTAACTGTTTAATCTGTCACACCGTACTGTTTGTGCTCGTACTGCAATGTGAGCTGAATTCTATATCCGCTTTATTGTACTGTCAGAGCAGTGAATCCTGAATAAAGCTGAACGGCGACGTTAGATCTGGCCGACTTGCCAGACATTTCCATCACTCTCACTCTGGCTTTGCTTCTATCCCTCGCTTTCTCTTCCTCCGCCGGTGCTGATTAATGACATTTGTACTGCTCCACGCTTCCTCCTCGCCGCGGCATGGAGGAAGTGCTGCAAGTCCTCTCCTACCTTTCTGAATAAATCACTATCGTTTCACACATCATATCCCAGCTCATCTCTCTCTCTCTCCCTCTTTCTCTCTCTCTCTCTCTCTCTCTCTCTCTCTCTCTCTTCCTACCCCCCCTCTTCCTCTCGCTCTCTCTCTCGCCCCCCCTTCCTACCTTTCTCTCCCCCCGCCCCCCCTCTCTCGCTCTCGCCCCCCCCCCTCTTCCTCTCGCTCTCTCTCTCGCTCTCGCCCCCCCCTCCTCCCCCCCCCTCTCTCTCTCTCACTCACGCACACACACACACACACACTCTCTCACTTGCTTTCATTCTTTCTATACCTTTAACATGTAAAGTCTAATAAAGGAAAATGATCAGAATTGGACTGAATGGATGGATGGATGGAATGATGGGCTGGGGGCTGGCTGGAGAAAGAATAGACGGAGGGCCGTGTTACGATTGCCTGTGACACATGAAAAGAAGGTTGTTAAATGAAGATGAAGCAGAGGGGAAGATAATGAATAGATGGTTTGCCAAGTGCTTTTGTCATTAGGCTTCTGTCTCCCTCCCTCTTTCACCCCTCTCTCTCTTTCTCTCTCTCTCTCTTTCTCTCTCTCTCTCTCTCTCTCATTCTCAGACTCTCTGCAGCACTTCATCACTTTTTTTTCCTAGTGCATGAACTCCCCCTTTGTCACACTTCACCCACCCTCTACTCCAGTTAGTATTTTATTTAGATAATTCCATGTTGTCGTTTTGTTCGTTCTTGGCCTTGCAGGCAGGGAGCCTCTGGCTTTGCTGGCGAACTCCTCTTTCTCTGTATTGATGTTTGTACATCCATATGTGGTACCTATACATACATACATACACACACACACACACACACACACACACACACACACGTACACTTAAATGTAGACTCGGTTACTCTGTGAAATGGCCTGGATTTCCTTTATATAACACTGTATACTCTGTGTGTGTGTGTGTGTAAGAGTGTGTGTGCGGTCTTCTGATGGACCTCACCACACACTGAGATTAAACACACACACGGCCATGTTGTTCTCCTTAAACATCTTTTATAGTGCTCTGTTCCAGAAGGTGCACTTAAGGAAACCGGCTCAGAAAAGAACCTTACTTAAGCTTTTTCTAAAACCTTTTTTTTTTTATTTGGAAAGGAATAGAACATTTTACATTACTTTTAAATTCATATCTTATTGTGTATGCACATTAATATCTGGGTCAAATTGGTTATCTGGGATAAATGAATTATTTTGCACTTTTTAGAATTTATCAGATATACAAGTCGTTAAGAGGAAGACTTTGCAATCACAGTCTGCATGCTGACCTAGATAACTAACTTAGTGCTACTAATGAGCAAATTTATAGCTGGTTATAGCGACCATGCTGTATATTTTTGTATAAATAGCTGAGAATATGACAGAAGTGCTATTTATGTTCGTCTGTGAGAAACTGACCAGCTTGCTCTTTGTATAGTAGAATGGGTTTACATCTGCATATCCTTCTAGTTATACAGCGAAACCTCGGCATACGAATGCCCTCCCTTACGAATTTTTGCCTTAGGAATTGAAATTTTGTAAGAAATTTACATTGGCATAACCAAGCATTTTCGAATCAGGAACCGAACCCTGGCTGAGTTGAGCGTATGTTTGGGAGCTGTTCAAAATGTCGGTGGAAAGCCAAGCGAAGCGAGTTTCAGTCAGCGAAAGCTATTTTGAAAGAGTCAACCCTCAATACCAACATTGCCTTCGGCATTCATTCAAAAGCTACATGATTTTTCATGCGTTTTTTTTTTTTTGTTAACAGATTGGTGGCGTGAGTGGTCTGTTCTATTTTTAGCCCAAGCTTGGTGGCACGACTTCTTATGAGGACCCTTGACATGGAATGCTTGACCTGGGTCAGTTCTGTGTAAACAGCCAAACAGTTTACATACGCTCCATATTGGACATATTGCTAATATTTTTGGGTGGCTGGAACGCATTATCTGTATTTACATTATTTTTTATCTGAAAGGCCCGGGTTCGATTCCCAGCCAATGCCCAAACCCCAGCTGCTGGATGCAATGCTGGTCCCAAGCCCGGATAAAAATGGGAGGGTTGTGTCAGGAAGGGCATCCGGCGTAAAACCTGTGGCAAGTTGTTGTGTGGACTAGTTGGTCCACTCGCACACGTAGGGAGCAGCCGAAAGATCAACAACAACGTTATTTTTTATGAGAAAATTTGTTTCGCAATACAAATTTCCGCCTTAAGACCTCGCCTCCAGAACGAATTAAATTCATATGCCGAGGTTCCACTGTACTTGTCATTTCCAATGAAGCAAAGAGATGTTTAAGTAGATTGCTAAGTGCTAAAAAACATATTAAACAACGTAAATAAAAAATATCATGTAGCTCACCAAAGCCTGACTCTCCTTCTCTCTCGGTCTGTTGGAAGTGTCTAGAATTCCCTCATGTTTCTCAGCTCTCGATGTACAGTGAGCGAGTGTTAGTTTCAGTGTGTGAAGTAGCACATGCTTGTGAACACTGTGTGTGTATTTGTACTAAGTGTTTCTCTCTCTCTCTCTCTTTCTCCCTCTCTCTCTCTCTCTCTCTGATAGCTGATCGCAGTGTACGAAGAACAAGAAGCCCAGCAGAGGGGAGCGGCGAGTCCCGGGAACAGCAGCATCGGCGTTGTTAACGTTAGCACAAACGGCGCCGGTGCTCCAGGACAGCCGAGCCCTGAACCCTACGACGCCGAGCTGGTCTGTTTCCAGCCGATCCGAGGAGGGGAGATCGAAGTCAACTCCTCCGCCCTGAAAGCCAGTATGTTCCCTACATAAGCATAAATTCAGATTTTCAGATAGTGGAGTCATTTTTATAATGCCATCGCAGCTCACATAAAAAAAGAAATATGTATGAAAAAGTTCGGTCTCATCTTTAGAGAAAGAGCAGACTGGATTGTCATAGCTTGAAGGATTTCTCCGATACAGCTGTGTCTCTGACGTAAAAAATCGTCTCGGTTTAAAATTCCATCGGCGGTCTGGCCTGCCGCAAGAGCCTCATTTATAAGTGTCGATGTTTAGCAGGCATCTTTGACTGGTTCTTTGTTTAGAAGTTAATGAGGAATGTAATGACAGATTCTCATTGCTTTAAAGTTTGGAGGATAATGAGATTGGTAATAGAAGGAACATGGTGTTGTGTTAAGATGTAAATTTCCTCTCTCTCTCTCTCTCTCTCTCTCTCTCTCTCTCTGTGTCCCAGACTCCTCAGGCGTAATTGTGTGACTCTGATTTGTTTTGCTGTCATGTTAGGGTAAATGTACTATCTGCATCATCCTGTTGCAGCATATGGGACGTGCTATACTATACTAATCCCATCTTTCACAGAGGCGAGGGTCGGAGCCACGTTTTACACGCAAGCCCTATTATCGAGTAGCGGCAGCAGTGAAAACAGCTAATAATTTAAGCGATCTGATTTCTCTGTCAGGGTTTTTTTTATTTAATAGGCTTGGCTGCGGTAAATTTTTGAGCATGTGTCTCATTTGACCTCAAAGCACCATCTTATGCCACAGGCTTATAAATGTCATAGGCAATGCAAAAAACATGTGGCGACATCCCCCAACGCCGTATAGCTTGTTGGAGGTAGGACACGGCGTGTAGCCCAATCCGAACTCGGTGAAGGTTGAAGGTGAAGGAGACGTGGCTCTGTGTGAGGTGTTGCGTTTCTGTCCTGCTCTTCAGGTTGCCTTGTAAAAACCCCTCCTTATGTTTAAAGTAATAGCAGACAGGGACTTGTAACCATGTTTAATGTCTTGGCCAGTGGTTTTTTTTTATTTTTTTTTTTTTTTATTGCAAGCCAGACATTCCCTCCAGTTTCTCCCGTTTCTGCAACAAAGCGGAGGTGTCGGCTGACTGAGTAATATTTTTTCTCTTTTACATTTGCCACGGCAGTTTGTCATGTCTGTATGACGTACAGAGTTCTGTGGTATGCGGGGAAGGAGAGATCATGTATACACACACACATACACACACACACACACACTCGATCAATCCTAGGATATATGGTATAAGTTGAGCTTGTAATTCTATATCTCACATTCTTAATGATTTGATTAAACAGATGTGCATCATTGACGCTGATATTGATATCCATTTTTATTTCCAAAATTGAAACAGCACACACACTATTTCTATAGACATACCTGTTTGAATCTCAGAGGCATGATGAGGTAATACATGAGGTCATCTTCAGTTTTTGATCACTATAATATATACACTGAACAGGCATAACATTATGAACACCTGCCTAATATTGTGTTGGTCCCCCTTTTGCTGCCAAAACAGCCCTGACCCGTCATGCACTGTGTATTCTGACACCTTTCTATCAGAACCAGCATTAACTACTTCAGCAATCTGAGCAACAGTAGCTGGTCTGTTGGATCGGACCACACGGGTCAGCCTTCACTCTCCACGTGCATCAATGAACCTTGGCCTCCCATGACCCTGTCACCCCTGTTCCTTCCTTGCACCACTTTTGACCACTGCAGACCGGGAACACCCCACAAGAGCTGCAGTTTTGGAGATGCTCTGATCCAGTGGTCTAGCCATCACAATTTGGCCCTTCGTCAAACTCACTCAAATCCTTACGCTTGTCCATTTTTCCTGCTTCTAACACATCAACTTTGAGGACAAAATGTTCACTTGCTGCCTAATATATCCCACCTACTAACAGGTGCCATGATGAGGAGATAATCAGTGTTATTCACTTCACCTGGCAGTGCTCATAATGTTATGCCTGATCGGTGTATTTATGCAGTATAACCACTTGCTTCTAAAACATTACACTCACTGAGCACTTTTTTTTAGGAACACTATTTTAATACTTTTCAGGGTTTTTCTTTGCTCTCAAAAGAACCTAAATTGTATGAATTCCACAAAATGTTAGAAACGTTCCTTTCAGATTCTGGCTCATATGATTTCATCGTGCAGTTCCTGTAGATTTTTCATACATTTTTCATACTTTCCCGCTGTGAATCTTCTGATCTAACACACCTCAGAGGTGTACTGTCGGATTCAGCGCTTGTGACTGCTTGTGAAGGCCAGTGAAGAACATTTGAACTCATTGTCATGCTCATAAAACAAGTTTGAGACAGCTTTTGCTTGTGACCTGGTGCATTATCATACTGGAAATCCATCAGAAGATGGTGAATTGAGTATTGTTGATAAAAATATCCCTTTGAGTATTGTGATTGATGGTGGATTTTATATTTAAAAATAATTATATATTGTATTTATATTTAAGAAAAGGATGTTTTACATAAGAAACGTTTGGTAATGTTGATGCTTTTCAGTTAAAATAGCTTTTTTATTAGAAGCCGGTGTGCACTGTAGAAAGACTGGAATCCTTTAAGAATCAAAATGTATCTAAGAAATGATCATACACCTTCCTGTAAATATAAAGAATGAGGGTTAAATCCAGTAGAGCTTAGAATTCAAGTGCTATTTTGACAAGTGATATCATCTGTAGATGTTATCTTCATATCCAGATATATGAATATCAACCTAATTCTCTCTCTCTCACACACACACACACACACACCCTGTTTGTTTGATGTGCTGGAATTTCCCTGAGGCCGCCTCTCATTGCTCACCGATACGGCCTCACTAAGTGGATTATCACTGTGGAGTGAGTGAATGCTCAGCATCCAGCCAACCATGAACACAGGAGGAATTTGTGTGTCTGCAGTCCCGGCACGGGCCTGTGTCCTCCCCGTTCATTGAGCTCCATGATGACCCATGAAATCCCTGCAATGAAACCAGTGCGCTAATACTATTTTATGCTTTACTGGTTTGTTTTATTACTTCAATTAGTTCGCAAAGCAGAAAGCCACAAAGAGGAAAAAATCAATTTCACCTTTTTGAAGAGTCTCCTGCCAGAGAGTAGTGTGTGTGCTGGGGTGGATGGCAGGCTCGGGTGAGAGTTTTGCTGAAACATTGGAGGTAAAGTTGAGGATTGTGTTCAAGTTTAAGAAGTTTATTTGGCACATATACACTACCAGTCAAAAGTTTGGACACACCTTTTAATTCAGTGTTTTTTGTTTAGGGATTTATTTTCTACATTCTAGAACAATACTGGAGATTTCAAAACTATGAAATAACACACATGGACTTAAGTAATCCATATGTAATGACAACAAAAACAGTCAGTTGTTATTTTAAGACACGAAGGTCAGGTGTTCTGGAACAGTTCTTGCAAGAACAGTATTGTCAAGTGCATTTGCAAAACCCATCAAGCACCATGATGAAACTGGCTCACATGAAGACCATCCCAGGAAAGCAAGACCAAAACTGACCTCTGCTGCAGAGGAGAAGTTCATTTAGAGTGACCAGCCTCAGAAATCACCAATTAACAGCACCTCAGATTAGAGCCGTTATGAAGGCTTTACAGAGCATCAGTAGCAGACATATCTCAATATCAACTGTTCAAACGACATTATTGTGTATTTCGGCCGCCTTCAGCATTGTTTTACAATGTAGAAAGAAATAAACATCAGGAAAGACCATGGAATTAGAAGGTGTGTCCAGACTCTTGACTGGTAGTGTACATTACTGCGCAGTGAAATTCTTTCTTCGCATATCCCATCCTTGGAGGGTTGGGGTCAGATCGCAGGGTCAGCTATGATGTAGCACCCCTGGAGCACTGGGGGTTGGGGGTCTTGCTCAAGGGCCGAACGGTGGCAGCTTTATATCATCCGATCAACATCCCGGAGTCTTAACCACTTGTAAAGATGCCATTGGGTATCTTCCGTCGCATCCTGCCCTGTGTTTGATCCCACTGTCGGTGTGTGTTAACCCCAGGGCGAGTGTTAATTTGTTATAAAGGACGCTGTCTCGTAGTGGCGTTTTTTATTTTTAAAAAACTATGAGTTTTGGTTGGAATGAAGGCTGAACAGAGGTTGTACAGAAAGCGGTAGAGTTGTCTGGGTTGTATCAGTTTATAAGCAAACACGCAGAGCGAGTGAGCTCATGGAACCTGTGGCTCGTATCTCTTGAATGAGCTGTGATTGATCAAGACACAGAGATGTTAGCTAGAACAAAATGACTTCTGACAAAACCATTCCTGTATCTTTTGTAACTCTCACTAATGGCATGGCTTAGCCCTTCGAAGACTGTGAAAGAAAGAAAACAACCCTCAACTCCTGCCTCCTCATGCTCAGCTCTGGGTGAGTTCTGGTGATTGACTTAGCCATTATAAATCCTTCCAGTTTTTTTTTCAGCTGATGAAGTGTGGTGTTTTGGCAACGTGTTTTGAGTTGCCATCTTGCTGCATGATGAAGCTTCAGCCAATTAGTTGTGATGGATTTCTCTGTAAATTGGCAGACAGAATGTTTGTCGACTTTTAACTTCATTCTACTGTTAGCATCATGAGTTCAATAAAGATTAGTGAGTTCCAGAAGCAGCCATGCAATCCCAAGCCATGACACTCTACCTCCACCCTGCAAGATCGATGAGCTTGTATGTTTTGGATCATGAGCAGATCCTTTCCTTCTTCACACCTTGGCCTTTTCATCACTTTGCTAAAGGTTACTCTTAGTTCCAGCACTTTTGAGGCTCATCTCTGTATTTCTTTGCGATTCCAATCTGGCCTACTGATTCTTACTGCTGATGAGTGGTGTGCATCTTGTGGTATGTTAAAATCTTCACCCCTGCCCTTTCAAGGTTGGATTCTTCACAGCTCTCATAATGTTCCTGTCATCAACTGCTGTTCTCTTCCTTGGCTGATTTGTTCACTGGTTTCCAGGACATTCCAAATTGCTCTACTGGCTCTGTCCAATGCTTGTCTGGTTCTGATGAAAGACAGCACTTTGGTCTTAAAATCACTGAGATCATGTTTTTATTCCATTCTGATAATTGATGTGAACATTACCCCACACCTGCTTTGATTAATTCAGAAAAAATCAATGTCTTCCCAAAAACGTAATAAACGGTATAGTTATTTAATTAATGACTTATTTCTGTGTCACAGCTTGTGATACCCCTATGGCAAAGATCAAGATTGTGATGGCAAGCTACGATGGAGCTGTTGTATGCCTGCAGGGTTGTTCAGGGGCCTTGACTCGGTCCCTCCCTCTCACTGTGGGATGATTGGAGCGTATTGATCCACAGACTGCTGCTTGCCTGCTCCAGGGGGAGAGAGGGGTGTTATCAGAAACTCCCACTGAGCAAGTCACTAATAAGGCAGGATCACTCTCGGAGATGTGCTCGTGTGGACACGCATGCAAAAAAAATAAAGAAATAAAAAGTCTCGGGAACAAATCCTCGTGGCTAAAAACAACTTAAAAACAACTGATCAATATGTGACTCTGTGCACTGGATGGTTTGGTCTTTAATCAGGCAGAGATACTGCTATCTGTTTTTTAAAAGGGAAAAAATCCCAAAACAAGCCAATGGATATCAATCTGAAAAGTTATTGATACACAGAACACTATACTTGCTTTTCTATGCAGTTTGCATATATCTGCCGAGGTCTTATCTTGCGTGTTCATTGCATTTTTTTCGTCTTTTGGCATCGCTGGTAACAGAAAACATTCTGCTTTACACCACGTCCACCTCCGGGTCAGAACAGACCGTTTTATACACACCGGTAGTTTCTTGGCCTCCCTTCCTTGCTGCTTTGCTGCCCTGCTTGATAAATAGCGAAAATTGGTTGGTGGCAAGATCTTTAACTCGTCATCCTTAATCAGTAGAAAATACAAATAAAGCATGGCATTTAATCCAGCTTTTTGTTAAGCTCCTTCAATTTTATGTTCTACACACTGCAGTGATCAGCACTTTTCCCATTATGGATCATAGAACAAGGCTGATGGCTGATGATGAAACTTTGTGTGTCAGTGCTCCCCAAAGTGGAAACTGGATGCAAAGCTTATTTTGTCAAATTGATTTGCAGAAATAAATTGGGCTTTTATAAAGCATTCTCAGTCTAAAAGGTTCATCAAGAGAATACCGTATATATAATCTGATCTGGCTTTCTATTTAATGAAGCTCCTGCGCGGTTGGAGTCCGTGGGTAAAGGTCTTTCAGTTGCCTGATGCCGTCTTTAACCTCTGAGTCTCTATGTTGGTTTAGGCCAGAAGGTAATGTGTCCCTCAGGAGGTGCTGAAGCAGAGAGGCACTGAATTACCTTTGACACTCTGAACTCGTCTCCTCTAACACACGCAGCTCCCTGCTCTCCATCACGACCTAAGGGTTCACCGAGGTTTCACCGTGTAAACACGTCTGCTGTGATCCGTCCGTAACCTAAAAACAGCAGTCAGTCACGCTGTCAACCAGGAGATGAGACGGAAAGAGAAAGAGAGAGAGAAAGCGCTTTAAGAACAAAAGATGCATATAAGCAGAGACGATGAGCAGAGGCAGGAGAGAAAAGGAAGAAAAGAAGAGAAAGATGGTGCTGGCAGAGATGAACTCAAAGGCCCTTGTGGGTGTTTGAAACGTACACAGTATGATAAAAAAATATCGCACTCTCATAGGTTTTAAGGTAATCGACCATTTAGAAACATTTTGTGGAAATTCATTAATTCACTTCTTTACAGAAATGTATCAGTCCGAAATATTTAATTATAAATATTATTATAAATATTTTTATATTTATAATAACATTTATAATAAAAAAGTACTTATTTATTATTTTAAAAATATTTTAATTATATATTTATTTTATTTTTCGAAATATATTATTATAAATATTATTATTATTACTTAATTATTATTAAGTTTTTGCACCAGATTATCTTTACACATCCTATTTTACATATACGCCGAGTGAGTTGAGTGTCTGTGTGTGTGTGTGCTTGGCCATTAGTAGGTCACATGACCACAACATTTATGTGATAAGAGCTCAAAAAGGTTGCCTCAAATCCCATCTTTATACTAAAGAAAAGACATAAACACTCTTTTACCAAAAAACAAGGCATGTTTAGTCATTAGAGGTGAGATGCATGTCTGTCGGATCAGAGACCATGACTGACTGTGACACTGTAACAGCCCTAGCTAGTGTATAGATGGTAGGAGATGAAGAAGAGGAGAGGAAGTGCGTGCTTTAGCTCTATAAGCCCTGTCTGGTAAAGCGCGTCTGGAGAGTCTCACCTGAAGCCGTATAGACGTGCTCAATGTCAGCAGCCTGTGAGAAGAAACCTCTGAGACTGCTTATCTTCTGCACAGGCCAGATCTGCCCACTTTCATCACGCCTGACATATTTATGAAAAGCGCCAGACTATAACCTCAACCTCCTGTACTGTACGAGCATGTGTCTGTGTGATAAAGCGCAGATTTACTTAGGTGGGAACAGGATCGGACCTTGGCGACCCGGCACGGAGAGGCAGAGTAACACACACTTCAGTCGCAGCTATAACTAACCGCTGTCACGTCTCATCAAGGGGAAGTGATTAGATCATTTTAGAGAGATTGTTCTCTCTTCGTCAGGTACAATTTGCACGTTTGTGAATTCAGACCACGTATAACCTAAAACAAATCTTAGAATTTCCGGTCCTTTTTCTTTTGCTTGGTTTCCATTTTGCCCTTTTACACACTCATTGTTTCTCAGAAACATCTGATTGAAAGCATCCATTGATTTTTCCATTTATGGCTCCAGGTTTAAGTGCATCATGGGTGCTCTTTAAATCCCGATCAATATTTGACCCTGCAAATATTTTTGACGTGTATACATTTTGTATATGTTTAGTCAACGCCCCAGAGACCCCATGCTGGCCTCAATATCATTTCAATGTTTTATGAGGTATGACTTCACAGTCTGTCACGCTTCTGCCCTTTCATAAGCCATCCTTATGGTCTTCATAAGCAGCATGCTGTGAAACCATTTATTTTGTTCTTTTGTTTTTTTTTTCCAGCTGCTGTTGCATTTATATGGCATTAAATATTTAAGGTTTTTGAAATATTTTTATCATAGCCTGTAAACCTAATAATATTTGACAATCTATTGTATAAATGAATCCCACATTCCCTCATGCATGCAGCAGAGAGAGCGCGAGAGAAAGAGAGAGAGTGAAGAGAGTTGGTAGAAAATAAACCTGGTGGATTATTTGGGGGGGGTGGTAGGAAGAGAAGTTGAATAAAAAAGAAAAAATAGATGAAATGAGAGAGAGAGAGAGAGAGAGAGAGAGAGAGAGAGAGTGAGTGGGCCAGCCCAGGGTGAACTAAAAAGCGAGATGGATGAATCGACACAGAGATACTCTGATGACTAAAGACCCCCAGGGCTGCAGTTTTAGCCCACAGAGCACGGCGTCCTCCAAGTCGCTCTTCTCAATCTCTCAGCCTGGATCCACACTCCTCAGCTTCCTGACATTCCCATCCATTATAAACCCACTCTAATGGTTCCACACTGCCGCCTGATGAATTGGGAGCCGAGGATCCACATCTGAATGAACAACAACGAAAAAAAAAAACCAGCATAAGGAGCAGGAAGTTGGCAATGCCAAGTCACTCATAGCTTGAAATCTAATCTTCGTCTTCAGAGGAGATCAGCAGCTGCACTGGGCTAATGGCTGAGGGTGATGAATGCTGAGGAAGAGGTGTGTCTCTCACTTGAGCACGGTCTTGTCTGTGGTGCTGCTGGTTGAATTGTGGTGTGAATGGCTAAGCAATATGACAGTAGTATTGTTATTATGATTAGTAAGCATATTTTGTTAGTTTTCTTTATTGCAGCACTACTGGCAGTTTATGAGCAAACCTCTATGCACTGATCAGGCATAACATTATGACCACCTCCTTAATATTGTGTTGGTTCTCCTTTTGCTGCCAAAACAGTCCTGACCCATCATGCACTGTGTATTCTGACACATTTCTATCAGAACCAGCATTAACTTCTTCAGCAATTTGAGCAACAATAGCTCATCTGTTGGATTGGATCACACGGGCCAGCCTTCGCTCCCCACGTGCATCAACGAGCCTTGGCCTCCCATGACCCTGTTGCCGGTTCACCACTGTTCCTTCCTTGGACCACTTTTCATGGATACTGACCACTGCAGACCAGGAACACCCCACAAGAGCTGCAGTTTTGGAGATGCTCTGATCCAGTTGTCTCGCCATCACAATTTGGCCCTTCATCAAACTCACTCAAATCCTTAAGCTTGCCCATTTTTCCTGCTTCTAACACACTAACTTTGAGGACAAAATGTTCACTTGGTGCCATGATGAGGAGATCATCAGTGTTATTGACGTCACCTCTCAGTGGTCATAATGTTATGCCTGATCTTGATGCATAGTGTGTATTGTATCTTTGAACCATTTTGATATGTTTTTATGTCCCACCCCTAGTGGGTGCAGAGAGCAGCACTGCTGTGTTAGAGGTGTGAACTTTTCCTTTGTTTCCATTCACTAGTTTAGTAAATATACCATGGGATTATCTGTACTGGCTCACCACTGTGATCAACTTGTTAATCCCATCATCAAATCCAATCAACACTGTGACCACAAATAGCATAGCAATGTAAACTTGTAGCACTTGGAAGGCTCATGAAGGCGGTTGCTCAGCTACAGGCTAAAATACTGACCCGATTTTCAGTAATGTTTTTGCTGTGTATTTCTTTTTGTTATTTCTCTATGGATATTTGAAAATAATAATAATAGTTAAAATCTCTAGAGTTTTACTCAGTTTTAACTAACTAATGGAGCAGCATGTTTCCTCAAGTTTTGTATATCAGAACTATGTGTGTATGTAGTACAGTGGCACCTTTAATTCGTTCTGGAGGCGAGTTCTTAAAGCGAAAATTTGTATTGCGAAGCGAATTGTCCCATAAGAAATAATGTACATGCAGATAATCCATTCCAGCTACTCAAAAATATTAGCAATATTACCAATATGAAGTGGATGTAAACTATATGACTCCTTACACAGAACTGACCCAAGCCAAGCATTCCATGTTAAGGGTCCTCACAGGAAGTCGTGCCACCAATAAAAATAGAACAGACCACCCACACCAAAAAACGCCTGAAAAATCACACGCCGAAGGTAGCGTTGATATTGTGGGTTGACTCTTTTAAAACGGCTTTTGCTGACTGAAAATTTTTCGTAAAATTCATTAACTTGCTTTGGTTGGCTTCGCTTGGCTTTCCACTAATGCAAACAAGTGTTGAACGGCTCTCGGACGTACACACAATTCAACCGGTGTTCGGTTTGTTCGTATGACGAAAATGCTTTGTATTGCCAATACAAATTTCTTGCAAAATTTTTAATTCTTTAGGTGTAAATTTGTACAAGGTTTCACTGTAGTGTGTTTATGCGTAAAAACAGCAGTGGAGAAGGCAAGCTGGCAGAGGCAGTGTGATGCCCGTGTATTTTCATGAGGATGTACCACCTACCAGAACATTGTTGCAGACCAGATACACCTCTTCATTTCAGCAGTGTTCCCTACTGGCCGTGTTCTCATTCAGCAGAAATTGTACAGGATTGGGTCTGAGGAACATGACAGAGTTCAAGGTGTTGACTTGGCCTCCAAATTCCCCAGATCTCAGTCTGCTCAAGCATCTGTGGGATGTGCTGAACAAACAAGTCCCATCCATGATAGATACTCCTTCTTGTAAATTACACGACTTAAAGGATCTGCTGTTAACCAGATACCACATCACACCTTCAGAGGTCCATGCTTTAGGTCAGAGCTGTTTTGGTGGCACAAGGGGGACTTGCACAATGTTCCATTTTTATATTTTCAAGCATGTGTACTATGAAATCTCGTACATTGTCCATGCTTATATAACTGTCTCTCTATCTCTTTCTTTATCTGTCTCTGTCTGTTGAATGGATTTACAGCGACTTGAGCAGATGAAAGCCTGACAGCAGCCACTTGAGAGAGGTGGGATTTGAACTCAGAACATCCATTTAGACCAGAGCGTTAACTGCAGAGCTACTCCCGCACTGTAGATCTGTCCGTCTGTGTAAATATATTCTTGTTGAAGCTCTGGGCACGTACAGTTTGGAGGAGTTTTCTCTCCCACTGAGCTCGTCATCATCATCCGCATAAGAGGATGTCCCTCTACATCTCAGCGATTATGCCCTTGATGAAGTGGTGTTTGTGAGATTTGTAGCTTTCCATCAAGGCCATGCTCTTGTACTGGCCTGTTTGTTAGGGATAATTGTCGTGATGGAGAGGAGCCTCACGGTGGCTGTCCCCTCTGAGCAGCTGAGGCCTGCTGTAAGCCAGAGTCCCCTTATTCTGCCCCATGCCCCCCGTGGTGGCAAGCAGGCAGAGATGGAGCCATGACGGAGGCAATCAAGCTCAACCGAGCCTGTCCTTGAAGGCCGGGAGGAAACATGTCCACTGGAGCATGTAGGGACTGGGCAGTGAGAAGTGTGATTGGGATTGGGAACAGTTTGCCTCCTGCTGAAAGTGGGGAAACTCTCCCTCCCTCCCTCCCTCTATACATTTTTCAACTGGCTCGGGCTTAATATTAGCTGTAAAAGTTGCACAGGTGTTTTGTTATGATTGATTTAGGCGTGAAGAGTTATTCAGAGAAATATGCCTGCTAGTTACATTTCCAAGTCCCTGAGCAGTCTTTGCACTTTCCTGTAGGAAAAAAATTAAGTAATTTTTGCATGTTTTCCTTCAATTTTTCAGTGGAATGGCTGTTGTTGAACCCTCCGAGGTCTTTTATTGAAAGTGCTGTTGCATGTGTTTTTTAAAGGTTTGTAAAAGGCAACAAATTCGAAAATGTGGTGTGCTTGAGGGAGGCAGTGGCTTGGAATTGACAAAGTATAATGTCAATGTCCCAGACACCATCGCCACTGCTGTGTTTGCTGCTCAAAAAACATAATATTCCCTTCAACCCTTCTGGCTGTTGCTCTGTTCTTCCT